>NC_139985.1:23554123-24154956 GCF_963993115.1 Abramis brama
AAGTACAAGTTTTTAGTACTCTTTCCACCAATGCATTACAGTAATGCAGTCTAGAGGTCATGAATACATGAACTAACTTTTCTGCATCAGAGACAGATAGCATGTTCCGTAGCTTAGCAATGTTTCTGAGGTGGAAGAAGGCTGTTTTTGTAACATATGTGAGGTTGAAAATAATCAAAGATATTTGAAAATGAACAAAGACATTTGCTTTTATTGTTTCAACCCCCCTCTTTCTACCCCAAGGACCATTTGGAATTCCTAAAGGCAGAGGTGCTGATAGTGATCAAAGCTTGTAGGCCAAAATGTGTGTACATCGGGGTTGTAATTATCTGATTGGTCAGTTTGAATGTCTCACATTTGGGTTTCAGTCACATGGTCAAGGAAGGGATAAAAGAAGATTGTAACAGTTGCTCTGTCTCTTTTATTCTCTGACTCTTCTTTTCGCTGGGGCTTCTTGTCTCTGGTCTCTTCTTTTTCTCTGGGTCCCTTTCTTGCGGAACTCTTTCTTTGCCTCCTCTTTTCTTTGTCTCTTTCTCTCTGCACTTTCTCTCTCTCCCTTCATATCTCCCAGGTAACATTCTACATTTATGTTGGGTACGATTAATGGTATACGTTTTTATCATCTCATCTATTTTGTAACTATTTTAAGTGTAACCATAACCATATTGTTATTTGATTTGGTATTGACGTTGAAATGCTACCTATTGCAATACAATATCGTCACTCTCTATAGCAACGCTCTCCCACATATTAAGCTATTGTAACTGCTATTTTTTTCGTCGTTGGTATAAGTAGCAGTGGGTGGTAATATACAATAAATTTACAGTTTTCTACCATCTTGCTGATAACGTTTCTTTTGTCATTCAGCAGTCCTGCAGCCTGAACCACAGTAGGAAATCCACCCTAACACATATGAAATATGATTTTCGAAAGACAAGTTGCTGTCTAATATAACGCCCAGGTCTTTAACTGCAGAGGATGAAGTTACATCCTTCTAAATGCAAAATATATTCTAAGAGATTCTGTGGTTTAACAGGTTTTTGGTCCAATACCTCAGTCTTAGCTGAATTTCATAGAACAAAATAACAGGTCATCCAATATTTGCTATCGTTAACACACTGTCAACTTAGATAATTTAGAGATTTCATCTGGTGTTGATGAAATATTTAACTGAGTATCATCGACAAATAGACAAAATGGTAACGGTCTGATAGGTACGATCTAAACCACCTTAAAGGGATAGTTCACCCAAAAATGAAAATTAGCCAATGATTTATTCACCCTCAAGTCATCCTAGGTGTATATCACTTTCTTCTTTCAGACAATTACAATTGGAGTTGTATTAAAAAATGTCCTGGCTCTTCCAAGCTTTATAATGGCAGGGAATGGCTGTATATATTTTTTGAAGTCCATCAAAGTGCATCCATCCATGATAAAAGAGCTACACACTACTCTGGGGGGGTTAATAAAGGCCTTCTGAAGTGAAGCGATGCGTTTGTGTAAGAAAAATATCCATATTTAAAACTTTATCGACTAAAATAACTAGCTTCCGGCAGACAGCTGTACGCATCGATTTACGGTGAAAGAGTAACCCTTGACCTTGACGCACAACGTAATGACGAATGCGGAAGCAAAACAAAACACGCAGTCACGAATTAGAAGCTTAAAACGAGAATTTTTAAAGAGAAATGTCGTTGGAGTTTGAGTCTGTTGCACGGTTTGTTTGAACCACAAGAGGCGTCAAAGCTTACGCCTTACGTCATACATAGTCAAGTGTCATACTGAGTACATTGAGGTATACAGAGGAAGTTAACCTGAGGGATTAAGGTATGAAATGCCAGATCAGATTGGCACATCTTTTCATTTTATGTGTTTTTATGTGTGTGCCTGGCAGTGTTCAGCTCCCGTATGGTGCTGGGGTCAAAGCTATTCTTGAGTCTATTTGACTGCGATTTGAGGGACCTAGATTGTTTACCAGAGGGCAGAAGTACAAACAAGTGAAATATTGTAGAACAGGTCTAGGTATCATGTTGCTATATTCAAATAAATATTTTAAAATACAAATGTTGCCATATTCAAATAAAGATTTTATAATGTAGGCTGTGTCACTTATTAAACAATACGAGCTAATTACATGTCTGCATCTCGAAAGATTGCAGAATTCTAGCGGCAAATGATGTTTTATAAACAAAGTTCAGGAGGAGCATGTTCAAATGGTCTAATCAGCTCGAGAGGAGGCATATACACTGTCGACTCACCTAGATACCACAACAGTTTTCTGCATCCCTCTGCTCCTCTCGCTTGGCTGATTTCCATTCCCAGCCGGGGATACGGGGGAGTACTCTGGGACTGGGCTAAATTCCGAACTTGGATCCTCCCCTTGGACAGCATGCCAAATATGCTTATTTTACTCGTTTACTCTATTCGATCATTTGTAAGAGTGAACTTGTGAAAACAATTGCCACAGGTGATCGGACATTATCCTCTTTTTTTCCATTTAAAAACAAAAAATGTAACAATTTTTTGTTGTTGTTGTTTTTGCCTTTTTATTATGATAAGACAGTGAGTAGACAGGAAGCGAAGTGGGAGAGAGAAAGAGGGGACGGGATTGGGAAAGGTCCACGAGCCGGAACTTGAACTCAGGTCACCCGAGCTGTCCACGAGGCTATCGGCACTGACGATAGGACATTATTTCCAACTTGACCGCAATTTTTTTTTTCTCCATCATTCAATGCATATTGCCTGTACATAAATTAACCTTTATGTTATGTCATCACAGATTAAAATCTATAAACCAAAATATTTCTTGCATTTATGAAGAAAAGGCTCAGCACCCAAGGCTCTCTTGCCTAAATCAGGGTTCACCAATCTCGGTCCTGGAGGGCCGCTGTCCTGCAGAGTTTAGCTCCAACCCCAATTAAACACACCTGAGGTCTCACTAGGCATACTAGAAACTTTCAAACAGGTGTGTTGGAGCTGGTTGAAGCTAAACTCTGCAGGACAGCGGCCCTCCAGGACCGAGATTGGTGAACCCTGGCCTAAATGGTGTACAGTGTCTTTGGGTGGATTGCTGAGGCGGATTGCCGGCACGTTTGACCCCCAAAGTCTGGTTCGTTTGACTAGTGTGATCACTCCGTACCGTGCCCGGGCGCGATTTGTTTAACCATCCCTGGGCCGCTTGGAAGAGGTGGGCCAGAGCACAATTCAGTTTGGCTCAGTGCGGTACGCATGTATTGTGATCATTAACCCCACTGGAGCAGAGAACAGCTACTACTTTTGTGTGTGCTTCTGTCATCATTACAACAGCAAACATCTTATTTTACTACTTGGATACTACTTTTGTATATCAATGAGTATTTAGCTTTATAACAGGTCTGGTTCTCACCTTATTAATGAACAGGAATTGCAGTTTGTGAGTAAAGCTGCAAATTCCTCCGTCAAAGTCAGCTGCCTCTGTATTAATCTTCTAATACGTGCAACACAATCAAGTGAAAATCGCTGCATGGCATAAATGATAAATATATCAGGCAGTCTATTAGCGAAAGCACTTTTCTTACTGTTAATGTTTCGGGCAAAACATTAAAAGTTTCAATGTTTACGATGCAACTTTTTGTTTTGAAGAAAACAGGAAGAAAAGTTTTTCACTTGACTGTACTAATCAGAAAATTATTACAGATTTATTACAAATTATTACTATATTAAAATTATTTACTCGAAAACTACAATTCCTGTTCATCAATAAGGTGAGAACCAGACCTGTTATAAACCTAAATATACTCAAATTAATTTGATTAATTGAAAGTGTACTATTCAAGTAGTAATAGAAGATGTTTGTTATCGTAATGATGACAGGAGTGCACACAAGTAGTAGCTGTTCTGTGCTCTGGTGCGGTTAGCAATCACTACATGCGTACTGCGCCGAAGCCCAACTGAATGAACCGTGTTCTGGCCCACCTCTTCCAAATGGGCAAGGGCATGGTACGGAGCGATCACACTAGTCAAACAAAACAGACATTGGGGGTTAAAGGAGAAGTTCACTTTCAAAAAAACTTTTGCTGATAATTTACTCACCCCCATGTCATCCAAGATGTCCATGTCTTTCTTTCTTCAGTCGCAAAGAAATTAAGGTTTTTGATGAAAACATTCCAGGATTTCCCCCCATGTAATGGATTCTATTGGGACCCAAACGGTAGAAGGTCCAAATGACAGTTTAAGTGCAGCTTCAAAGGGCTTTAAACGATACCAGACGATGAATAAGGGTCTTATCTAGCGAAACGATCGGTCATTTCCAAAATAAATAAAAAAGTTTAAGTTTTATAAGCACAAATGTTCGCCTTGCTCTGTTCTGTGATGCGCGTTCGTGACGTCACGTAATACGCAATTACGTTGAAAAGGTCACGCTTGAAAAATTTCTGTCCTGAAGAAAATGTTCTTTTTGGCTTTTTAATATTAAAACACCGAGGATACGCACACGAAATGGGCATTTTAAACGATAAACTGACACAAATACATTTGAAAATGTGTATATGGTCCTCCTTCCGCACATTTGTAAACACGTCAAGCGTGACCTTTTCAACGTAATTGCGTATTACGTGACGTCACGAACGCGCATCACAGAACAGAGCAAGGCGAGCGTTTGTGCTTATAAAACTTAAACTTTTTTATTTATTTTGGAAATGACCGATCGTTTCGCTAGATAAGACCCTTATTCATCGTCTGGTATCGTTTAAAGCCCTTTGAAGCTGCACTTAAACTGTCATTTGGACCTTCTACCGTTTGGGTCCCAATAGAATCCATTACATGGGGGGAAATCCTGGAATGTTTTCATCAAAAACCTTAATTTCTTTGCGACTGAAGAAAGAAAGACATGGACATCTTGGATGACATGGGGGTGAGTAAATTATCAGCAAAAGTTTTTTTGAAAGTGAACTTCTCCTTTAAATGTGCTCGGGCACGGTTCAAAATGCCTAGTGTGCCCTATATTGTTTGTGATTTGGCCTTAGTGACTTAAAGGAGTCCTCTTGACTACCCCTAACTTTTCACAGATTTAGGAGCTTGTTTTAGTGCTAAAATGCTTTGTGAAAGAGGAAACACTTAAGCTGACACGCTTGTTATTTTTAAGAGTTTCTCCTAAATTGGCAAGTTAGGAGCTACTTTTAGATGCTAAGATGTTTCGTGAATATGTTTCGTATGTATAAAACTTCTCAAAATGTGCTTAAGACTCAAAACACATCTGTTTAGCTATGCATTTACTGAATGAGGACTGTGCCACTGTTCGTCCGACTATTTGTACTGTATTTTCTTTTCCTTTTTATTCTAAACTGTTCTCATTATTCTTATTTCTTTTGATTATCTTAATTTATTCTATGTAAAGCACTTTGAATTTCCATTCTGTATGAAATGTGCTATATAAATAAACTTGCCTTGCCTTGCCTTAAGAATTGGCTTAAGCTTTGACTTAATACAATTCAACCACATGTTTTGGCTGATAAATTGTTGCATTGTTGTCTACATAGTACAACTATTATGTTGGTATTGGATTATCTTCTATGTCGACCCCAGTTTGTTAGGCTGGGTGATAAAATGTCTGACATTATTTTAACTAAAACCGGAGCCCCACAAGGCACAGTTTTATCACCCTTTCTATTTTCATTGTATACTGCTGACTATAGGCACACTCCAACATCTTGTTGTATACAAAAGTTTTCAGACGATACTGCCCTTGTGGGTTTAATCAAGGTAATGATGTGGACTATAGAAGAGTGGTTGAGTTATTTGTTACATGGTGTGATGAAAATATCCTAAAATTGAATGTGGAGAAGACTAAGGAGTTGATCATTGATTTTAGAAGAAAAAGAGAAGTAACAACCAGTGACAATTAAAGGTCATAAAATAGAGATCGTTCAGTCTTATAAATATCTTGGTGTCCATTTGGACAGTAAATTAAACTGGAGGAAGAATAGTGAGGCTGTTTTTAAGAAGGCACAATCAAGACACAATCAAAAAAAATCTTTTTGAGAAAGTTGAGTTCCATTGGTGTCAGTAGGAAACATCTTTACGTTTTTTATCAGGGAATCATGGTCAGTGTTTTGTTTTATGCAGTGCTCTGTTGGGGATGCAGTATCTGTCATGAAACAGAAAGATTCTATGTCTTTCTGTCCAGTAATCAACAGGTTTTATTGCAGAAGTATGTGATCGCAACGATGGAAGCAGGTAACAGTAACTGAAGAAGATAGTGTTCTGGATGGATATCTGGATGAGTAATGATCTTATCTGTTGCAGGTTCTGAAATGGAGATCGGGGCAGATGACTGAAGACGGTTGAAGGAAGCAGAAGACTGATCGATCGTGTAGGTATCGTGCAGGTATCGTGCAGGTAGGTATTGTGCAGGTAGGTATCATGCAGACTCCAGGGCGGTGCTGGCAGCTCGGGAGACCAGGGCGGAGCAGGCTGTGCAGGCGGACAGGGCGGAGACTGCCCTTCGGGTGGCCAGGGCGGAGACTGCCATTCGGGAGACCAGGGCGGATCGGCCTTCGTGGCCTTTTCGTGAGAGCCCAGCTTGGCCACTATGGCCGGGGAAAAATTATCAGGTGCGGCTGACATGGCGTGAACAGTTCTCTGGCTCGGCAGGTATGACGTGAAGACATTCAGGCGGTGTGGTGAGGAAGATAGTGATGGTGGTTGAGTGGTGATGTAATCATCAGCCTCACCCACGGTAAAGGCTGAACCACTCAACAACAGCACATGATCCAGGTATTGAGCGAATGAATTTGGTTTTGCGGCTGAAGCTAGCTGGTGCAGAGGATCGTCCAGTCCAAGCCCGAACACGTTCTTTAGGACGTCATCTGTCCAGTTGACCTGGTGTGAAATTTCTAGGAACTCTTTCACATATACTTTGATCAGGCGGCCATCCTGGAAACAGTGTATCATATGATCGGTTGGGTTTTGATGGATGCGGGAAATGCCCATACTTTAAAGGGGAACTATGGAGTTTTTTTTAGCTTAATTTACCTTAACTGAACAGCTTCGGAGTCATTGGAATGGTTACATGACTTTTTTCGGGTTGAATGGTGGTCTTCTCGCACCCCCCTAGCGCTTGTGAGCGGAAAAACCACCCTTGCAACTTTGGGCCGACAGTGTTGTCAAATATCTATTCCGAAGCTGTAGGGGAGCTCTATAGAGCAAAAAGCGAAGAAATTGCCAAAACTGCATAGCGCCGCTTTAAGTTTAGGGTCTTCTGTCATGGAACAGAAGGATTCACACAGGTAAAAGTAATCAACAGGTTTTATTGCAGAAGTATGTGATCGCAATGCTGGAAGCAGGTGAGTAACTGAAGAAGATAGTGTTCTGGATGGATATCTGGGTGAGTAATGGTATTATCTGTTGCAGGTTCTGAAATGGAGATAGAGGCAGATGACTGAAGATGGATGAAGGAAGCAGAAGACTGATCAATTGTGTAGGTATCGTGCAGGTATGTGTTCTTTGAGGACAAGACAAGACCAGGCAATGGTGAACTGTAAAGGGAAGAGTTATATAGTGCTGGAATCATCCGATTCAGCTCATTGAAGATTGGTGACAGGTGACGGTGATCTCTGTGATTGGGAGGTGCATGCAGGTGAGGGCCAGGGATGATGATGTGAAATGTAGTGAGGAGGTGGTGACTAGCTGGTGACCGTGACAGTATCACTGTAGATGATAAAAATACGATTGATAAATTGATTAGAAAGGCTGGTTCGGTTATTCACTTGAGGTCATTGTGGAAAGAGAACAAGGGCAAAATTAAAAATGATTCTGTTTTACAAAGGTCATCCACTACACTGTATCTTTAGTGGACTTAAAAGCTCATTTAGTGGAAGACTTTTATTTTATTTAAAAGAAATCTTTTATTTGTACTGCAGTTAGGTTTTTTTATGAAGTTGTGTAATTTTTTCTATGTACTGATTGTTGTTTTTAATGTTTAATTGTCTATTTGTGGTGTTTGTAATGAGCAATGTGGCAAATAAGCTTCCCCTTACAGGGATTAATAAAGTTGTATTATCTAAAACTTCGGCCTATCAGAAGCTGACATTGTTAGGTCCAGGAGTGCTTTAAAGCTTCCTGGTCATGACGTCCCACCATGCCATCACGCAGAGGCGTTCCCTTAGCGTCTACGTCAGACGCAGCTTCTCTTCCCTTCTCAGGGAACCATTGTTACAGTTGTTAATCAAATCATTTAAATAACATCATCATTCATAATTTACTCACCCGGCCTGATTGACATTCCAAAACAGCTTTCTTTTTTCTTTGGAATATAGAAGAAGAAATTTTGACAAATGTTATTGTTTGTTTGTTTATTTAGCCCATTCAAGGGTAGCCACATTTCTACTGTTGGTCCAGTGCAAGCCAGGGCTAACAATGTGCCAGACGTGCCCAATAGCCTCAGACATCAAGCACCAAGGCCAAAATCAAGTTCCGTTTCCACTGTCAGCCCAGTAGCCCTGCAGCGCTACCCTAAAACATTCCCGTAACAAGCCTCCATAGAACAATGTTACACAACCCCACCATTTTACCAGCTGACTGAAAACTAGCTAGATCGCAAATTGAGCATGACAGCAGCAAATGGTTGGTCTTTACTTTAAAATTCCAGCATTGATATTTGACCAATGTTTTACAATATAAAATGTTTCAGTGACAGTCATTTATTAATTTGTGTCAGGAGTTCACACCAATCATGCTGAATCAAACTGGTATTTACCATTTATCATAAAAAGAGACCACATACCTATTCAGTTGCACCTGCTTCCATTTATTTGTGATCACAAGAATGTACAAAACAACTCCATTAAGGCTTTTAAGTCCAAAGGCTTATGCAGTTAGATAAATATTGATAAAATATCATGTTTACATCACATTTCACTAGAAAGAGTGAGCATTTCTTTTAATTTTCCACAAAATTATATGATCTGAGGAGGTTTGAGCTATCTCTACCATCTCACTACTGTATACTGTTATTATTTCAGCCAGAGCAACAGAGGGAGCTCATGAGAAGCAAACAGGAGTTTTGAGTTAAATACGAGTTAACCGGTGTGCATGTTTATGACATGCGGATGCATTAGTCCGGTATCAACAAATGCACAGGCAAGAGACAGATAAAACATGAAACAAATAAATACACGATTAATATCATATATGATTTGTCTACGTTTTTCAAGCAGTCTCTGGTATTTTCCATAAACATGAGTGTATTTATTATCACAATGGTTAGCACAAGTAGCCTTATCACATATAAATATATTTCTGCCTCATACAGTGATCGGAATTCCCATCGGATCGCAAGGAAGTTATTTCAATAACTCACTGGTGTCTCAAAGGGAGTTTTGAAAATTGTTTAAAATGTCTTAAGTGTCAAAGTTAGCTAATAGCCTGAAATATAATAGGCCTATCATGGGAAATGAGCAGCGGTGTTGACCGTCTCCTGACGCCTTTGTTCATGACCACTCCTCAAGCCCCAGTTGGCTCGTTTTGGACCAAGGTTCTCGAAGGGCCAAAAACCCTTGGCCCCGAGGAAGCCCTGATGAGGCCCAATCAAGCCCCGGAAGTGACAGTGGAAACGCAACTGACCCTGGCATGCACTGGCACGCTCACTTTTGGCCCGATGGCTAATGGTCACTAAAAAAAAGCTGTTTACCAACATTCTTCAAAAGTTACACAGGCTTGGAACAACATAAGGGTGCATAAATGATAACAGAGTTTTCATTTTGGGGGAACATTTTAAATTTAATTTTAAATTGTTGCTTCAATGTAGGGAGTATTTCACAAACATGTTAAGATGTGAATAACTGTACATTTGAGTGAACTGTTGGGCTTTACATTGAACTAATCCTATCCTTGTTGTTATGCTTGTATTATTTTTTATCCTTGTTGTTATGCAACTTCGGAAGAACTTCAGAATTTAAGCAGACTTGGAAAATAGCGCACAAGTCATATGGGCCATTTTCATGATGCGTTTGTGGTGCTTTTGCAGCCATTTGTGGTGAAATGACAGGCCCGCATCTATAGCCTTATTTGTGGAAGTTGAAAGTCTTGCATCCAGTGACGTTCTGACACAGACCCAACCCAGTAACATCCTCGCACTAAAATCTATGCTTTTATTTCATCTGCTAATTAATTATTTTATTTCTGTTGAATCTTCAGAGATACACCATGACTGACTAAGCAGATGTTCCACCAGATGCTCTTTTTGCATATTATCCATCATGAACTGCATATAGTAAGTGCCCAGAGTTCATATCACTGTTAAAAAAAGACTTTTCACCTTAAAGAATTATAATGAGTACCTGCAATCTCATCTACAGTGGCCCCAGAAAGTATTTTGACATTTAAGTCACAGTTAAAAATGTAGGAATGTCTTTTGTTTTAAAGTAAATAAATATCAAAACATTTGACAGAAAGAGATACAGTATAGGACAAACATGCTTTTCAAGCAAAACATGTTATAAGAGTTTAAGTTGTAAATAAATGATAAATCAGGTAATGCTGTTCTATACAATGAACTGAGTTCATACATCCTGTAAAAATCACTTTGAGATTGTTCACAAACGGCTCAGAAAAGTGCCAATAGTTCTAAGAAAAGCTCTAGCATCATGTGCTTCCAGATGCCACTTGGTTTAATATTTTGCATATTAATTCAGTGCATTTGCATTGGTAAGTAAGTATCTAAATACTTTTGGGGCCACTGGATACTGTACATAGATGTTCAAAGCCACAAAAGAAAACAAGCAGTAATTATTTCCCTTTTGTTTGTGCTTCTTTATTGTTCTGGTCCCTCACATAATATTTATTGAATAAACACTGTATCTGCAGTAAAGTTGTAAACGCAGAGTGTTTGACAAGAACATTTTTGTAAAGGTTAATGCTCTGTGTTTTGAATGTGCTCAAGATTCTAAAAGTGCTTTTATATTATGTATTGCTAAAGCAAATGGCATTAAATTATCAGAGGAAATATAGACACCGACAGAAAAACAGGGGCTGTACAGGGGCTTTCATTAGTGCTGATAATACACATAGATTTCACATACAGGATATATGTTTTCAGTTAGATGATGAAATGCATATATTAAGGTTTTCGAGTGCCATCAACACTTGAAAAACATAACAGAGTAAAACAAAGCACCAATCGACACCCCCAAACACCCACCCCCCTCACAAAAAAAAAAAAAAAAACTTTTAGAAATGATCACATTTATGACTTATTCACTGTGCTTCAATAAGGTATAGCTCTGTTCTCGATGAAAATATCTCAATCACATTTAATATGAAGGTAGTTTATATCATCAAACATGCATTATGCAATTTACTCTGTTATACCAGGTTACATCACTGGCAAGCTGGTTAACTAAGAATGTCCTTCGTCCCGAATTGTTTTCCGATTCGTAAAAGGCTTTTGTGCTGCTATGTAATTTGGAAGAGCAGATAGTGTCGTCTCTTTAGCTGTGTCCATGCCTTTTCCTTCTTTGGACGAGAATCCCGTACAATGCATAACCAGTTCTAGACATTTATGTCTGCATTTCGACACCGTACCATTTAAGCCACAGTCAGACATAAAAATGGTCACATTGATAATTTGGTCTGTCTTGAATTCATTAAAAAGTCCACAGAAAGCAGTAGAGAGAGCATGTGTGAGAATAGTGGGACATCCTCCCTGCTTCATGTGCCAGCTCTTATAGTCTTGTACACAGAGTCACTACAGGAGTCAGAACATACAGGGGAAGGGAGACAATTGAAGGTTTGGATGCACACTAAAGATTACCTGATTAAGACTGAGAGGAATCTATAGTTAAAGGGAGAGTTCACCCAAAAATGAAAGTTCTGTCATCTTTTACTCACCGTCGTGTCATTCCAAACATGCATGGCTTTCTTCCATTGAACACACACAAAAAAGGAAATATAAGAATCATAAAGGTGGAAAAGAACCATGAAAGTTTCATAAATGTGGTCCATATGACTAGTTCGCTGAATTCCAAGTCTTATCAAGCCATTCAATTGATTTGTGTGAAAAAAATAGCTTAATTTACATTGTTATTTACTAAAATGTTTTAGATCCACCCTAGGTCAATTTGGCATGTTAATGCAATATGTAATGATATCTAATCCGTGAACAAATTGTTTGCTTGAATCTTTTTCGAAGAATCAGTTGATCCAGTTCACATTTCATTCATGTGTTCAACTTATGACACTTAATATACTGTATGATATAATTTGACTTCCCTTATAAGACTTGGAATACACCTCACAAGTCAAACTGACCATTTCAGTGAGATTTTTGTTTGCATGGACAAGTTTGATCAGTACAGTTATTTAAAAAGGTATACTTTTGTGTTCTCTGGGAGAAATAAGTCATATGGGTTTAAAATGGCTGGATGAAGAGCAAATCATGACAGAAGTTTCATTTTTTGGGCATACTGTTCCTTTAAGGTGAGGGACTTATGTACATTATCAAGGAGTCAGTTACGCATTGAGTGATGCAACCATGGATCCAGCTTCCTACATCACACTGCACTTCGCCTTCAGCTTGTCTGCACGTCTTTGCTTGCTGGAGCGCATGTTCAGACTCATATCACGCTTCTTATCCAGGTTCAGGAGCTCCTGAAAAAGCTCCTTCACGTTGGAGTTGGTCTTGGCTGATGTCTCCATGAACGCACATTTCCAGATGTTCGCCTGAGCTTCGCCCTCCTTGGTCTCCACCTCACGCTGGGTCTCATCGCTCTTGTTACCCACAAGCATGATGGGGATGTTCTCCACGTTACCTTTGATGGCCAGCACTTGCTGGTAGATGGGCTTCAGCTCCTCCAGTGACTGCCTGCTGGTAATGGAGTAGACCAAGATGAAGGCATGGCCCTTGGAGATGGACAGACGCTGCATAGCAGGGAACTGGTGGCTGCCAGTGGTGTCGGTGATCTCCAGAGTGCATACGCTCTTGTCACAGCTGATGACCTGACGGTATGTGTCCTCCACTGTCGGGATGTAGGTGTCCCTGAAGGTGCCCTTAACGAAGCGCAGAACCAGGGAGCTCTTTCCCACTCCCCCTGCTCCAAAGACCACCACCCGGTAATCATTACTCTGCTCTGGCATGGTTTATCGGGATATGTGGCGGTTAAGACTCAATTATTCCCTGAGATCTGAAAAAGGAAAAAGGATTCATTTGATACACATCCACATAAGAAGTGTATCCAATATAAATGTGTCTTCTGAGGTGAACATTCAAACACAAATGAATAGAGGTTCTGCAAACATTCTCATTTCCAAACATCAAACCAGAAAAAAAAAATACTTTCAGTCTATTCCAATCAATCTATTAGCAAGGAAAGGAAGACCAGTACTGATACATCTTCAACTGACCTACTACATTACTACACCATCTGTTTGAATGACAAATAGACAAATAAGGTAGGAAAATGGGCAGATAACCAATAAATCAGTGATAGTTTTTAAAATCAATAATATATATGAAATTGTTGATAGTGAATAAATGGAAATGTAAAGTAATTCAATGTAATTTATTTAGTTTTATTCACTAATTAATCCATTAAAATGTTTTATAATGATTAAATAAAACAATTAAAAAAATTATTTCAAATTGCTATGCTTCACCACTACTCACACACTTAATAATTGTTACATTTTATTCATTATTTTATTTATTTATTGTCACATTTTACCCTACAATTAAAGGAAATCTGCATAAATTAAAGCCAGTACAAGAGTGCAAGTTTGCATTAGGGTAATGAGCGTTTTGGTGGGAAATGTTCTTCAAAGTCATTTGGGTTTTTTCCCTATCCCAGCTTAGCATGCAGCGATGGTTTAAAGTAAACCATTTGTAGGCTGAGTCCACCAAATGTGTAAACATCGTGGCACTATCAAAACATGGATCTGTTTGTTTGAGCACCCAGACTAGCACAATATAGCAACATCGACATAATCAATAGTGTGCATGTATGGTGGGACTCTCTGGGGAAGTGTTAGTAATGATAGTTGGATGCTAGAGGCACAGAAATGACACATTTCACCTATAATTATTAAGTACAAGAAAACAAATTCCTAAAAAATGGCTTAATTATTTTAAAGCACAATATAATTTCTTATTGCTTTATTTTCATTTAAGGCTGTAATATGATGTGCTTGAGATCATGAGATCTACACATGACATCACTGGTAACAGGGTTGCCTGACAAAAAACAGTGTGTGTGTGTGTGTGTGTGTGTGTGTGTACATTAGTGTAAGCCACTGTATGTCTTTGTGCCTTTGTGAATTGAGTAGGATGGTCTCTGCTGCCATCAGCATCAAGGTCATCTATTAATGACTCATTTATCTTGCTGTGAAGCAGCCGTTGGATTCAGTCTCCTGTGGAAAGCAAGTTCACACCAGATATTTCTGGCATCTTACTGAATTCCTGCAGCATTTAGAGACACTTCCTGACAGCCTCAATAGAGATTTAACTAAATGTCTAATTTTTACAAGATAGACTTTGTATACACACACCAGACCAATGCGGTCTGATTAACAGAGAACCTGTCTGAATTTTTAAGAGCTTGAAAATACTCTGTGGGTCATGTATCTACTTCAGACCCAGAGTAAAATTCAGAGGTTCTTCTGAATTAGCAGTAATGATTACTATCATTCAGGTGAACAGAGACCAGATTTCTAAAGATTACTCTTATTAAAGACGTCCTCTTTGGTTTGCTAGCAGCATAAAATGAGTGGAAAGCGAGTTTGGAATATTTAAGACATATTGTTTTTATATGTGCATGGAACCAAAGATAAGCTTTCATAAACTGACTTGTACATCTCATTTTCCATATTTTTTCCATCCTAGTAAAACTGACCAGAGGTCAGACAATTTATATAGAAAGTTAGTAGATTTTGTCCAATGGAGTTAATGCACAGAACTGTGAGAGATGCGATGTGCTGTTTGAGAACAAAGCCAAAGTATCAGAGTTTGATTGAGTTTGATTGTTTCGTGTGGGCCAGCTATATATACATAGTTCAGTCATAAAACTCTTCTGAGCAGCTGATTGGTTCTCTTAAAGCTGACCACTTTGACCAATCGATCTGTTTGTTCTATCTACGTAACCTATTTATTTCCGAACAAGCACAACTGCAGCACACCACAGGAATTTTCCTAGCCCTCCTTCAACAGCACCACCTGCCTAGATCTGTTAAGGGGTTCTGCCTAGTTTCCTCGCAGCAGCTTACACTATTTACTGTATTTATGTGCATGTTTCAGCAGTAGCATTCACTCATGCAGCATATATATCCTTGATGCAATCGCGGGCCGCAACTCAAAGTTGATTCTGTGCTAATGTGATCTAATATTTGATATTTTGTTACTTTTTTTTTAGATTTAAGTAGCACAGTATATTCGCTATAAAATTAATGAATATATTTTGAGACAAAGGTCTCAAATGATTTTCAGTTTTGTTCAAGGTAATTAAAGCAACATTTTTTTTTTAAATAACGGAAGAATATGTAAAAGTATAGTATTTGTGGCACCCCTGCTGTTGGTGCGAAAGGCACAATAATCAACACTTTTCCATTTGTTGACATGACATTGTTAGATGGTAAATATCATATATCAAGTTGGGTGTCTCCCTTAGAGATAATTACCATTTTTAGAATATAACCATCATAATTTTTTTTTTACATTTAAAAAAAAAAAAACTATATATATAGGCTATATATATATATTTATATATATATATATATATATATATATACATATATTATTAAACATATCATATAATAAAATATAATTTATTGTTACTTTTGTAAATCTATATTAAATTATTATGGGATCTCCTTCGATGCTTTCAGAATCTTTACTTTTTAAAATATTTTTTTTTCTGTGTTTTAAAATATATATTTATATTAACATATTTTAATGACAGTATATTTATTGAGCAAAAATGAATTCTTGTGATTGTTTCGAACAAGTATTAACTTAGACATTATTAAAAATATATTATTTTAGCTAAAGTATTTGTATCAATACTGTGTGTCTTTTGCCCCATGCTGGTGAGCCTTTTACCCCGTGTGTGAAAGGTAAAAAAAAAAACCTTGCCACCTCATACATTAATACAATTTTTATTTTTATTTTTTACATAAAATCTGTCCATAAATGTTCAATACGAACATATATATTTTTACTGAAATCATACACTATGGGAGTGTAACTTTTTTTCTTAAGGTGTGCCTTTAGTCCCTATTAGTGAAGCAGGATAGTTCATGTTTGTGTGGTGCCATCAGCATGTCAGCATTGTCATGACATAATTTTATTAACATTTATGGCTGAAGTGTATGGAAGCCAATTTCTGCCAAAAAATAAATAAAATAATAAATAAAAAATTGTTTTGGTAAATATTAGCACATAAAAATTCATTATCATGAAAGTCATACTTATGAGATCAAAAGTTAAACTTATGATATACTGAGTCATAATTATGAGCTAAAAAGTCAAAATGACAAGTCAAAATTATGACTTTTAATGTCATGACACATTTTAAGTTTTAATGTATTAATATATTATTATTATTATTATTATGATTTTTAATGTCATATTTTTGTTTTACTTTTCCTCTCATAATTATGACCAACTGTCATTTTTGATTTAGTATGTCATAATTTCAACTTTTTATGTCATAATTATGATTTACTAAAGCATTTTTTTTTCTTATGGCTTCCCTACAGTGCCTTAAGGCTTCCGTAAAGATCATTCACACAAAAACGTAACTATAAAGATAACTATGACGATAACTACATTAGCATCCATACCAATGCACATAAAATTCTGTGTATTATAAGTATATATTAAGCTCCGTTTTTAATGCTTGAGCTCTGATTAAAGCAGGATGGATTCTGATTGGCTGTAAATGTTTTTATAGTTCATCAGCTAGAAAATTGTTCTGAAATTGATTAAATTGATATCAGTCAACTGTGTTGTTATCTTTATAGCTGTGCTGTGGATTTCACATTCTCTTGGAATTATTTATTGTTATAGTTATCATCCTCGGTGTGAACGGGCCTTTAGGCTACTCTTATTAATGTCAATAAATATATCTATTGAATATTGGTGTCTCCATTTTATAAAGCATTAAGCTATTCGAAACTGTGGATTACAGTGATTTTACCATGGTTAATATTCCAACGCCTGTGTCTGCTTGGTTGGCTATGGGTGCACGGTACCCACTGAGGCACCACAGATGATATTGCATTTGTTTTTTGCAGGTTTGTACCAGTTTGCATGATGCCAGTATACATCAGGCCTTTGAACACCTAAGCTGTATTAGAGATTCTCCTTGAGCCACTTAGGGACCTCTCAGTTGTGCATGTTTTGGGGACTCTGGGAATTCGGTTACTGTGGAAACAGACCTCTAGGGGCATGTATAGGGTGATTGAGAGAATGAGCAAAATCAAGAATGAGAAGACAGATTGGGCAAAAAAAAAAAAAAGATTTCTAATGTTGCATGTCATCTTTCTGTCAGTTACCCTAGTAACCAACTGGCAAACAGTGGGTTTAATTTATGTCACTGCAGCCAATTCATACACTGAGTTGAAACTATTTATAGTGAAAGGAAAATATGTAATCTAAGAAAAGTTCAGATTTCCTTTAATATTTCTACACAACATAATGTGCTGGTCGACACTCATTATGTGAATTTTTCGCCAAAAAAAAATAAAAATAAAATAAAAAATAATACTTCAAATCCACAGCTATTTCCCCTGAGGTGAGGAAATGTTTAACTGAAGTTGTCTGAAAGGCTACAAGAGACATAAAAATGTCTATCGCATGTGATGTCTAAAAATACCACAGCCCACCAACTCAATTCTTACTCAAGCTCGATCCCGAGTTCTTGAAATCTCTGATGGAATGCAGAACTGAGATGGTCCGCATCTCAACGGGGTTTGCTGTTACAACTGGCGTTAACATTGCGCGTAAAGCTGTAATTAGGCAACATTCAAAACAGGCATCCTGTTATTTGATCTCAGCCAGTTGGGTAATAAAGCACATTAGGCCATGCAACATGAATATACAAGCATTTTGAAGCAATGAGAGGCCGTGGATAACACCACACGCTATTTAGAATTTCGTTTAACTTAATCAGATGTCGCGTTCACATTCATATGGAAACAAATATATCATCCGAGCTTATTTCACGTATTCGCACTGCCTGAAACGTCATTTACAAAAAGGAAGAGATAATCGCTGAAGTCGATAATCGCTTTGTCGTCAAAAGAGTATCGTTCGCGCACACAGGCAATGAATCATAGCAAAGGCTCCTCAGAGTCATTACGTTGCTGTGCGCCTAAAGATGCGATTGCGGTCCGTCACACGAAATTCTACAAGGACGCGCGTAAAAGACATGAGCGTATCGATACACGAAAGCCGCATTTGTCTTGCTTTACATGTTAAAACTAGTATATAGAAAGCGATGTATTCTTACCTGGCGACTGTGTTGCAACGTCCCAAATCTTGTTAGTCATAAATTATAGGAAGCATTAGAAGATCAGATACACGACAAATGTCTTACATTCTCTGTCGTACCAGTCCCGTTTCATTTTCTCGTGTTATTTGCATGGCGTAAATCGAGTGATGTCGTTGAAAATGCTGTTATTGCTCTTCAGGCGGGCGGGCGGTTGCGCGCGCTCCAGCTGTCCTACCACGTCCTCTCTGACGCACGCAAGCACGCGATATGCGGCTCACCCCCGCGTCCTGTGTCCCGTTACACGAAGAGAACAAAAACCCCACCTGCTCTATACCGTTAAACTGTCCTCCATCTACGCCATGTTGATCATACAACATTGTTCCGTCACTACATGGGGATGTTATTAATAAAACACAATTGTGTCCTTTATGGCACGCACTGGGCATGGATGGGGGCGCTGGAATGAAATGTAATAAGAATAAAACATGTAATATCTATAAGAAAATAGTGTTTTATAAGAAATAAACGGACTAAAATTCTGATATATATATATATATATATATATATATATATATATATATATATATATATATATATATATATATATTAGTCTATAAACGCCACTATATGTGGTTATATATGGTTATGACATGGTTAAATTATCACTATACAACACATTATTTTAAGATAGGATCAGATGCCATGCGTACACCTGCGGATGTAATCAGGTTGTATGAATTACGCATTGACGCATTTAACTTGCGATACGTAAACAAGAATAACAGACTCCCACACTTGTAAGGTGTGCTCATCTTGTCGTCAGGATGATCACTTTTGTTCAGTGGTGTATTAGTATTTGTCTCCCTCCAATGGTTTTCTGATGAATCGACAAAGCAATCATTTCACAGCAGTGTTGGATAGATTTGATTATGTACATGTACATAGATAATAAACAAGCGTGTAACGTGTAGGCCTTCACCTCAAGTACGTTGTCCCTACTCAATGTTAATCATTGGCATTACACATCAAATGGTTACTGCCCCTTAACGCTTAATTCGAAATCATGACTTTTTATAAAACTATTATAACTAACTACTATAATTTATATATAAAAAATGATTGTATCTTAATCCTCACACAACAATAGCGTATTCCATGATGACCAAGATGTTTGAATGTAAAATGCTTACCAAAAATGAAATCTATTTTAACCCTTGTATGGTGTTCGGGTCTGTTGGACCCGTTTTCATTTTTTATCAAAAGAAAAATTATACAATTAATTATTTTTTCAAACTGAGACTCATTGGCCTTGGCTCATTTTCTGTGAGGAATATATATCAGAACACATTTTCAATGAAAACACACTGTACACCCCCCCTACACATTTATATTACACACAGGATGTTCGGGTCCACTGGACCCGGGGCTAATAAAAGTGTGGAAATTGTAGGTCCTGTGTACCTTTACTCTGTCCTCCTCCTGTCAGGGCCTGATGTTAGTGAGTGTATGTTCTTGTATATGGTTTATGAGGACACAAATGTGTATAATGACATGGGTATTACAACGTAAACATGGTTTATGACGACATCTGTGTCCTCATACTAAAACATACTAAATGGTGTTTTTTGAAATTCAAAAAATGCCAAAAGTTGTCTGTGATTGGTAGGTTTAGGGGTAGGGTTAGTGGGGGATAGATTATACAGTTTGTACATTAGAAAAAACATTATGCCTATGGAGAGTGACCGTACACCACATATCCAAGTGAGTGTGTGTGTGTGTGCGTGTGTGTGTGTGTGGGGGGGGGGTGTTTTGTGTGTGTCTGTGTGTGTGTTGTATGTGTGTGTGTTGTGGGTGTGTGTATGTGTGTGCATGAGTGTGTGTATGCGTGCGTGTGAGAGAGAGATTGTGTGTAAGTGTGAAAGAGTGCAAAAGTGAGTTTTGTTTCTACCCCTGCCATTCCCACACGAGGTTGCAATTCTTAAATGTGATCTAACAAAGGTAAAGATAAAATATTAACCATAAATGCTGTTTATATTGCTTGTAATTGGGATGAAGTAAACATCTGTTGAGTATTTTAACATAACATTTTTGATTGTGTTGAATTAAAAACCCAAAAATGCAGCGGGTCCACCAGACCCACGAACACTGGCTGAGTAACAAAAATATGAACACCACACAAGGGTTAATATATTAGCCATGTTACCTGTGAGATAGTGACAGCATTTTTTTTAAAGAGAGTGCTGCACTTTACACATATTAGAGACGTTTCACATTAACCACTATAAATGTGTTATTTTGTTGTTTTAAACAACCGTTGACAACTTTCCCATATAGTCTTAGTGATGTAGGCTAGGCCTACAACTTTTTGTATTCCAAGGCTCGCCATAGTCCAAGAGAATAGTAAAAGTACATGCCATCCTACAAAACCTTTGTTTAGGTGTGTAGTTATATTTATATATGTGCCGGTCAAAAGTTTGGAAACATTAATGTTTTTGAAAGAAGTCTAATATGCTCATCAAGCCTGAATTTTATTTTATGAAAAATACAGAAAAAACTGTAATATTGTGAAATATTGTTATAGTTTAAAATATTGTTTTTTCTATTTGAATACACTTTAAAATATTATTTATTTTATGTGATGCAAAGCTGAATTTTCATCAGCCATTACTCCAGTCTTCAGTGTCACATGAAAATAATTTTTAGAAATCATTCTAATATGCTGATTTATTATCAATGTTGGAAAAAGTTGTGCTGCTTAATATTTTTTTATAACCTGTGGTACTTTTTTCAGGATTCTTTGATGAATAAAAAAATGTTCAAAAGTTTGGAGTCAGTAATTTCTTTCTTTCTTTTTTGAAAGAAATGAATACTTTTATTCAGAAATAATGTGTTAAATAAAGATTTATATTGTTAGAAAAGATTTACATTTTGAATAAATGCTAAAATTCTTTTAAACTTTTTTTTCATCAACAAATCTTGAAAAAGTATCACAGATTTCATATATATATATATATTAGAATGATTACTGAAAGACCATGTGACACTGAAGACTGGAGTAATGGCTGATGAAAATTCAGCTTTATAAATTATGTTTTAAAGTATATTAAAATAGAAAACCATTGTGTTCACTTGTTTACGGATGATATATATATAGACAAATATAGATTTTGACATATTTTCCTGCCAATATTTACATTCGAGATAAAAATAAAAAAAAATTAAATGTAAAAAAAAAAAAAATTGGAGAAATGCGTATGTGTGTGTGGGAGAGAGAGAGAGAGAGAGAGAGAGAGAGAGAGGCGTGACATCAGAGCGCGCAGCATCACTGAATGCAGGGCATCATCATCCCCACAGAGAAAGACAGCAGCGCCTCCACGCCCAAAAAACGCCACCAACGCTGCTGAACATGAGGTAAGATTTAAACAAATGAAATCTATTAGCGTATATGTTAAATCATGGATGACAGATGGATCATAGCACATGCATGTTTGCTGGTATTTGTGCGTTAAATCCAACGTTGAAATGTGTGTCCGTGAGACGTGTGGTGAGGTCCTGATGAGAATATTTATGAGGGCGCCAGAGAGGACTGCTCACCAGAAGCGTTTTCCCACGAATCTTACGATTTAATGCCTAAATATGATTAAATTGGACTGCCTGATAAAATATACGTAATTAAGGGATCTAAAAACTAACAAAGATTTTCTCTGTCTGATAGGCTATTGTAGCTAAAATATCACGACCAAGGTCAACAATAAAACATCAAAGATATCTGCTCTACCCGAGTCATGCGTTTTAAAATTCACAAATCCGAGGGTCATTTTCTTGTTCAAGTTATTATATAAGCTTCTTATCAGTCATTTGAAGCCTTTCAATGCCCATATAAGTAAGGAAAGGATCTTGTGTAAATGTGTTTCAGCCTCCATCACCTTGAATTTTGCATGAGCACAAAGAAAATGTGACGATTTATTTTATTAGATTTGTATTATTGTGAGTAGTCTTTTTCGCAAACTGGTTTTCATCCTAAACCAGACTCTGAATTAGACTTGGCTCAATGAACATCAGAGCTAAGGAAAACTATTTATAATAAAATCGTTGGTTATTAGTAGAGACAGGGTGATCAGGAATTTCATCAACCTAAATTAGTTTATTTTTATAATGACCAACTGACTGTACATTGCCCTGGTGTAATAAACACATGGACATGATATTGATTTAACCCTTATTTTAAAGAGAATTTTATAGAGACCACTAAGAGATAGAAAATGAGCATAGCTATTTAGCATGAATATATTGTATATTATATGGACACCATCATTATTCTAAAATATTATTAGCTGAATGCTGCCGCTGACCAAGATTTCCAGGTTGACCTGTAATAATATGTGACATTGCAAGACTATCTTGTCTATGAACTTGTTATGCAATGTTATGTGAGGATAATAGAAACTGGCACCCATTATGAGATGTTATTCCTGAGTAGTAAAACCTTGCTGGCTATTCAGACACAAGATGGTGGTGCTTCACGAACTAACTGTAGAGGTTGTTTGCTCAGGGGCGCCTTAAAATGTTTCGAATGGCAATGATAGTTAATCTTTAAAACAAAATATAGGCCAGTTCAGTTTTGACATTTTAATATATATATACATACTCAACACTGCATCTTGGATTGAAGGTGTCTGAAGCATGAAGATTTAGTATGGAAAACTCAGACAAGCGTTTCAGGAAGTGTGTGCCTCTGTGTCCCAGTTTTTTGACACTTGAGGACACATGATTTGTGCATTTGGTTTTTGGGTGAGGAGTATGCACGTTCAGTTCTTGAGAGTTCTGAATGTGACCATTGTGAGTAATTTGTGATGAGGAAGCACCATTCACACTTGACACTTGAGGTTGGAGTCGTGAGAATCGCTGATCGAGCTAGCTGAAGAATTCAAAAAAGGTATGGCTCTTTGATGTTCTTTAGTAACCGGTTCAAGCAAGCTGTTGGATCGGAATGTGCTGTCTCTACAGTAGATAGCATGCTGCTGGCACCATCCAGACAAAAAGAGGCAAATGCCCTGCCAGCCCCGCATATTCTGTGTTGGAATTTATGGCCCGCGCCACTACTAGATTGGATCTGATGTAGGGGCGTGATAGACAAGAGGTTGCTTATGGCAAATTAGACGAGTGATTCCTGGCAGGCCATAATCACACTTCTTCTAAGAGCCTTCAGTTTCTTCCTGACCTCAACGTAGAGGTGGAGAAGTCGTGGAGGAAACTATATTCAGCTCACATCTATCCTTTCCAATATTCTAAGTTATTCGAATGTTGGGGGATTGCACGAGCGAGGATATTTGTGAATGCTTCCTCCTGTAGATACGCTTGTGGGCTATCTTTCACAGAGTGAATCATCCTCTTTTTAGATGGTGGTTGGAAAGAGATGCAAGGGCACAGTCAGCGGCATTTTGGAAGTACATCCTGCGCAGATCCAAATTTGCGCCCAAAATCTCTGGGGGTTCAGGTCTGTCACAGTATAATGACTGGAAGCAGGGCAGAGGGAGATCATGGCCACTTGTGCTCCTCCTCTGAGAAGTGGATCACAAAGGAGGCGAGACGCTGGAATAACAAGACCTGAGGGAAGGCACCCTGAATAATTGATGCATCTGGCTAAGTACGTCTGTAGAGTTAGTTTATGCCATGCCCATTATGTTTGTGCATAGGCACAGCTAATGAGGCAAGCATTCCCTCAGCATGGCAGAGTGGGTATTTGTTCCCCATAGCGTCAATCCACGATGCAGTGTAGAGTTCTACTTCAAAAGGGAACATCTCAGGTTATGACTGTAAACATGGTTCTCTGAAAAAGGGAACGAAACACTGCATCTTGTTGCATGCCTCATTCCTGCCTGCACAGTCGTCTTCAGACAAAGAAGTTGATGACATACGTTGCTCTTATACTCATTAATAAAATACCAATAAAATTGTTGCTTCATACCATCACGCTGATGATGTTCCCCATAGCGTCAATCCAAGATGCAATGTTTCGTTCCCCTACTCAGGGAACCATGGTTACAGTTGTAATCTGAGACCTTTTTTTGTTGTTTTTTTGGTGGTGTGGTCCAACAGCTGGAAAGCTTATTTAATTTCTGTTGTTTATAAATAGAAGGTCTGATGTGTAATATTTGTTCTTCCTCAGCATATATGTTAAGTATAATGTCAAAGCTGATTTCAAGGAAAGTTTAGTTATGTTGTGATCACCATAGATTGATATATCCCATGAGATATAATACATTTCTGTTGAAAGACGTGCGAGAACTTCAGCTTAGAATATCAAGAGAAACTTGTCTGTGCTTTTTTTTGTTTCACTCAACCCTGATCATAATACAATATTCATCCGTCCGAGATCCAATGCAATTTTCTAGTCTTTGGGGATGTTTGGAATTAATTATATGGAGCATATGATGAAGGTTGCAGCAGTGTATTGTTTGTTTTTTTGTTAAAATTTTTTTTATGGTTGCATATTTCTTTTGGCACCCCTCCTGTCCTGCAAAAATTTGCTTACCATTAGATTACACTGTGATGAGTCATTAATATTACTAGACCCATGGTCATCTGAATAATTAAATTACCTTATTTTATAAACACACTGTTTATTGAGGGGTCTTTGGCATGGAGACTCCAGCGCTCATGCAGAGGACGCTAACATAGGATCAGCTTTAAAAGAAATACCTTCATTAAAATTTTAAATCAGTCCACACAGTTCAGTTTACTGGTTGGAAAAGGGGTATTTGTTTTGGAATATTCCAAAATTATACACTCAATGAAATTACTGACTATCCCCCTTATGGAAGATGGGTGAATTGCCTGAATTTCCAGCCACCATTTTATACAAACTGTCCACAGTACAGCATTACAGTCGGTATAACGTTGTCTCTTAACAAATATATGACCTGCTGGATCAGATATGGTATTCTCAGGCATGGTGCCTTCCTTTGCAGGTGCTGTTTCCTTGGTAACCAGACGTCTAGAAGTGAATGGTTGTTGTGAGATGTGGTCAGGGAGGGGGGAGGAGTGTAAGCATCCTCCATCTTCTTTGTTCTCATTCCCACTGCTTGTGCCCTACTTTTGTCCATCGTATCAGAAACCCTCTGCTCAACGCATGTTTGGTTCCAATATTACTTACTTTCTTAAATGAAAGAAATAATCAGACCACTAGATTATAATGGAGTTTTATACATAATATGTTAAATTGCTTTATCTAATTAGCTTATCTCTGGTCTGTCTTTATAATATAATATAATATAATATAATATAATATAATATAATATAATATAGATTCCTTGAGTTTGCTTGTTATGTTTTAGGTGTACATAAATGCATTTGACATGTCTTTTGGTATCATGTGGTATAGTCATATTCAGTGAGAACAACAACAACAACAAAAAAACATATTGTGCATCCATCACTTGACTAGCAAATGCAAAGAATCTAAGAGACTAGCACCATCTTGATACTGAAAGACTGAACAGTCTTATATTATATTATATTATATTATATTATATTATATTATATTATATTACATTACATTATATTATATTATATTATATTATATTATATTATATTATATTATATTATATTATATTATATTATTATATTATATTATATTATTATAGTATATTGATAAATTACTTTTTCAGTGAGGCTGTTTGCTGACCTTCCCATCATTTGTGCTGTTAATGTGTTTGCCTGCTTTTGTGTGTTCATGACTGAAGAGCCTCAGGTTCTTGTTATATCACAGTTAGGGGGAGGACTTTAGGACACAGTCATAGCCGCATGTGTAAGCCACTCACACATTTTCTTTTCTTTTTTCTTTTTTCTAATTCAAAAGATAATTTCCTATGGCCTTGTGTCATTAAATATATACTGTTTAAAAAGTACAACAGCTCCCTTATATCTGTCTAATGTCTTCTGTTTGTTCTGGTTGTTCTAAACAAAAGCTGCACCATCAGAC
This sequence comes from Abramis brama, assembly GCF_963993115.1. Taxonomy (NCBI): domain Eukaryota; kingdom Metazoa; phylum Chordata; class Actinopteri; order Cypriniformes; family Leuciscidae; genus Abramis; species Abramis brama. The sequence continues at coordinate 23,580,566 of NC_139985.1, forward strand.
TATTTCAGGCCCTCAAAAATAAAAATAAAAAACAGCCTGTGTATTTGTCCTCTATGCCTTTCCCATGTCGCCCAGGGGAGGTGTACTCTACAGATGTAGATCTGAGGATCACAGCATACAGTGAGACAAACTGTATGTTTGGGTAACACTTTATGTCTAGTCACAATGCAGAATCAGATGCTGTGATTTTTAGAGCATTCCCTTCTAAAGAGATCAGGGATAGGGTGTTACCATGGCAACTGTCGAGAACTGCTGCTCCGCATTGGCAGCTCACTAACACTCTTTCAGTTATTTTCCTCAAGGGATAGATCTTCGAGCAGATTACCCAGCATCCACTGCAGCATATACAGCAGAGCACAGAAAGCATAAAAGATTTTCTTTTTTTTTACACGAGGAATCGCCATTTTCTCTCCTGGCATCATTAATTTAACAGTTATTGAAACACCTCCAGGAGCCAATTAAAATACAGAAACATCTAATGTCTCTGCATGGTGCCCAATTGGTTGTGCATTCAGCCTATTTGATCTGGAACAAGACTAAATGAAAAAGATGAACCAGCTGTGCTTAAATCCCTGTGGACGGTCACACATGCTTCATCATCAAACATCTCTCCATTATTGCCCCCCCCCCCCCCTCCCCCCCCCCCCCCCCCCCTTTTTTTTATATCTTACCAATCACACACTTTTGATTTAGGGTCTCCTGTGCTGTCCAGAATAATTCATTTGTCCAAACCCTGCTGAAATTACAGACAGATACTGTGTTCACTGTGTCCTCATAATCTAAAAGCAATTGTGTCGAATTCAACCACTGCTCTGGCCATTGTGTTCCCGGTATATTGGTTTTCTCTATTGATCTGTAAGTCTAAATTTTAATTGATTGATTTTGGGGCTGTGCATGATCTTTACATAATCCAACCTGTCCTTAGATGGACCTCACCCAACCGTACAAAGGCATGTGGTTCTCCAGAGAGGTCTGATTGAGTGTCCTGGGGTCTGGCCAGCTCTGTTAATGTAGTTTAACACTGGCTGGAACTGGGATCTGTTCGGTCTGGAGAACGCAGCAGTTTGTGAGTAAATCTTTATTTGACTAATGGAGGGCTATTAGAGCAGAATTACAGAGACTTAATTTAGACAATTAGAGGATAGTTGTGATTGAAGTGAATGCCTTGGTATTTCATATCTGTGTTGCTAAACTATTTGCGCTTCAAACCAGTATGTTTATGATTATGATAATAAATAAAAATAACAAGTTAATAAATACCAGTTTGCAATTTCAAGTGAAACCGGCTGTTTTTAAACAGCTTAAATAACTGCTTGTGGCTGACACCAGAAGCCTCGCACATTCATGTTAAAAATGACTGTGCTGATGCTTATGTTAAAAATAAGATAGATAAAAATAATTCAGTAGTTTGTGGATATGTTATGTGATGTTTCTATGTTACACTTGTATTGGCATGTATTAAGTTGTGTTAAGCTGTATAGGGTGTGTTAAAATGTGTTGAGCTATACTAGTGTCCTTTAAGCTGTGTTTGAGTGTCTTTAGTTGTGTTTGTCATGGGTGGTTGCATAAATCCAACAACACGGGAGAGTATCAAACAAAAAGTCTTTAAGAAATCCAACACAGAACACGCAGGAGAAAACAAGAAATACAGGAATGTACAACCACGGAAAATATAGACGACATCGAACCAAGAACTGTGAGAACTGAGGACTATAAATACACAGGGTAGCTAATCAACAGAAACTGAAACAGGTGTGTAAAATAATCAGTAACCATGGAAACTAACTAGGGAAACAGGTCCAAGAGTGGAGGGAGGGTGTTCCCTCTGGAGGTGGGCGCAAAGAGCTGGTGTGACTGAGGACCAAGGTGGAGCCAAAAGGAAGGCAGAGCCTGACGAAGCCAAAGGGGTGGAGGGACGAGGCTCAGCCAAAGTAGAGCCAGAGGGAGAGGATGCCTGGTAGAGCCACAAGGAAGACGGTCCCAGGTTAAGCAGAGTGGGCAAGGAGCCAAGATGGAGCCGACTGGTCGACGGGCCGAGGTGGAGTTATATAACTTTCTATTGGGTTCAGACTTCCGGGGTGATGTTGGGCTCAGGCGATGGCTCTGGCGCTGCCATCACAGCGGGCTCTACTCTACCTCTGTGTCTGTGGTGGGGCTCTTGGTCCATGGGGGGCTTGGCTGAAGTCTGGCTATGCTCTGGGTTTGGAGTGGGGCTGGCATTGGTCTCCTTCACAAGTCTTTCAGTCCAGTATAAAGAGACGAGATGTACTGACAGATAAAATAAATACATGATTGTGATAGCCTATATGATTTATCTGATTTCTTCAAGCGGTCATTGCTACCATGTTTACTATGGTAATGGTTAGCGCGCCTAGTCTTTTGCATTGCATATAAATATGTCTGCATTATGTGGTAATCAGAATCCACATCGGATCATAAACAGAAGTTATTTCAAACATTCACTGCTGTCTGAAAGTGAGTTGAGCTAAAAGTCTTTAATGCTGATGTTAGCTGGTATATGAAATCATCCACGACGCTGCCCTTTCTTGACTCAGAGAAAGAAGAAGACCCTTTCTTCGTAACCACTCCTCAAGCTCGAGCTTGCCCACTTTGGAACAAGGTATTCGGTGGGCAAAAAAACCCTGGCCGACGAGGCCTGATCAATATTATGAGAAAATTAAACTGTTTTTTGACCTTTGATGCATGTAAACCTGTTGTAGGAGACCTCCAAAACGAAATTAGGAGCCTTAAAAATAGCATAATAGGGGCACTTTAAGATAAGCTGTGTTAAGCTGGCCATTTTATAGTGGTATTATCTGTATCCGGTTGAGGTTTATATTATCACATTAGTGTAGACCCCACTTTAATGTGTATATAGATTCAGATGTTTGAGGTTGAAGCCTCCCCTTCCCAAAGCATTTGTTTTCTTCATACTGTAAATCTGAACTAAGCTACAAACATGACCTCACACCATGAAGTAAAACATAAAATGTGGAAGTGCTTAGGATATGTGTATGTATATTATCACTGGAGGGACAGGAGCATAGAAAAAGAGACCGAAAGCAAGGGACGGAGAGAGAGTGGGAGAAACAAGAATGTTTAATGTGTTCCTGATCTGGTCTATAGTGGGGGATGGTCAAAAAGGGTTGGAGGAGGAGCTGCTGGCACCAGTCACAGAGAGAATTAACACAGAAAACCTGTCATATCAACCGCAAGGAAGCTCTCCTCATACAGACAGATGGCTTTTTGGAACTTGGTCATCCACAAGCTTAAAGGCAGACTTTGCTTTCATTGTATATTCCAGACATGGGTTTGCATTTTTCAAATCTAATATGGTATACAAAATTCAGTATTTGTTTTTTGAGGTTGAATGTAAATGAATGTCAAGTCAAATGTATGTGAATAGTGCTTTTCACAATACACAGTTTCAGCTTTAAGAAAATCATGATGTTAATGTTTATAGTATCTCAATATCTTCATGTTGCATTAAGCAGGTTAGAGCTGGGTGATATAGTTTATATTTTGAGACGATACAAGCAATCAAGCAGCTGAGATTTGCTGTATACAATTGCTACGTGAATATACAGTATGTATGCGGATAAAGTTGGACATACAGTATAATTCAAATTTATATTTAGATTTGTGGAACAATTCATGTTCCATTCGACGTTTACACAGCTTCCTGGTTAAAAGCATATGGCACACCTTTTATCTTACACTGCCTTACACTATACACTGTGACTTATCACTGTTTGAATCACTGTTGGACAGTGTTGCTTCAGAAAAAATAGCCATTTGTAAAAAAAAAAAAAAAATCTAGATCCAATGTTATAAATGTCATTTGGAAGTAAAATAATGGCAAATGTTTTTGAAACAAAAAAGCCTGTTGAATTGCACTACTTGAAAAAAATAGGCATTGCATTAACCATGCTTGCATTTTAATGCATTGTGTTTTTAGGGCTTGCATTTTTATGGGCTGAAATTCAACATGGTTGAATATTTAAGCTGTGAATATTTCAATTAAAAACATTTCAAACACATTTTCATTATTAAAAATTCAATAATCCATATTCACCTTTCATATTTCACTTCCAAAATATTCAACGTTGACATCCAGGAACTAGATGGAGCAGATGGAGAGTATGCTCGGCAACTACTGCTTTTCCTGCAGTTCCTGGATGTCAGTGTAGTATTTTCTGTCGAATTTGAACGTGAATTTGTGGAAGCGAATTTGCAAAGCGAAGGATTGTGCTAACGGAGCTTTACATTCAGCTCCCTCAAGAACTAAATACGCAAGCTCCTTACCCATGCCAAAGAACTCACAGTCGTGTGTGCCCTCAGATTTCAGGAATTTTTAACAAGGAGGCACACGCATCCTGAAACGCTTGACAGAGTGTTTCTTCATTATCCTGAAGACAAAGAAGGGGATGACGTGTTCTAGGGGTGCCCCTTTTATACTCATGGTCGCACCAGTAGTACGTCACAGGCTGTCGCGGGCCAATGTCAAGTTCATTGTCGTGTTTTCACATGTGCTTCAGACACCATCATGCCGGAGGCATTACCCAAAGTGTCCTCTAGGGGACGTGGTGTGAGTTCCCATTCAAAAGGGAACCCACATTAATTTCTGTAGTCAGTAATGCTATCTTGTGAAAATACTATTTAAACAAAATTGTTTCTTTTTTTTCTTATGGAAATTGCTATTTGCTTTTAGACAAAACCATGATTAGACCCATATAAAAAATCCACTTTAAATAAATGACACAACTGTTTCACGTTTTTTAGTGTACTGTACCGCAGTCAATATAATGAAAATCCTACACCCTTTCATGGCTTGAAAATCTTCTTAAAAAGCAATGTTTCAGTCAGAAAGTCAAAGTCAGGCTTTTTAAGGACAGAATATGTCCAACTGGTATATTCAATTATAAACTTGCCAATCAGGCAATAGGTAGATTTAGGGTAGGTTAGTTTGTCACTTTAAGAACTTTACGTAAGGTCTTTACTCACTTTATAAAGGGCATTTGACCAAACGTTAAAACTATTACAACATGTGGGACTTTTTCTATTATATCCACTATAGAGCTACTGTAGAACCAACACTAACAGTAAATGTTCCAAAAACAAACGCAGGTATGACTTACTTTTTCAACATTGTTCTCCAAGGATGCTGCAATGTATGGTTAACTGCAAACCAACTGTATGCACTGAATTCTTAATGAACTTAGAGACATGATTATGAATGCATTAACTTTGACCCCTGCCCTCTGACCTTCTCAGGGATTCAATCGAGTGATGATGTCATACCCAACGGCCTCCTATGACCAGCTGGTGCGGCAGGTGGAGGATCTTCGCAAGGAGAACTCTCACCTGCGGCGTGAGCTTCAGGACAACTCACACCACCTGTCCAAGCTGGAGAATGAAACCTCTGACATGAAGGTGAGTGAAGCTCAGAATATCACTAAATTATTAAACTGATAGCCTTGGCTCCACAAGGGGGCTTGGTCTGACCAATTATGAGCATGGCCTGTAAACTTGAGTCAGGCACGATACTTGAGTTTTGATTCCAGACATGTTGGATCTGCTTCTGAATTTACAGATCATAAAACTGAAACTGTTACACAGCATCAGGGTAATGTTTGAGAATGATGCATATAATGGTGCAGTGTGTGTGGACCATCAGTGGCACCAAACAAAATAATAACTAAGCAATTTTTCAAAAGTTTCCAAGCAGGTTTGTTATAAACTCTGCACTGCTCTTATCTTTTATTACTTGGCCAAACTAGGCTTATTATAGGCTTATTATATACACTGAACAAAATTATAAACGCAACACTTTTGCCCCCATTTTTCATGAGTTGAACTCAAAGATCTAAGACTTTTTTTATGTACACAAAAGGCCTATTTCTCTCAAATATTGTTCACAAATCTGTCTAAATCTGTATTAGTGAGCACTTCTCCTTTGCCAAGATAACCCATCCACCTCACAGGTGTGGCATGTCAAGATGCTGATTAGACAGCATGATTATTGCACAGGTGTGCCTTAGGCTGGCCACAATAAAAGGCCACTCTAAAATGTGCAGTTTTATCACACAGCACAATGCTACAAATGTCGCAAGTTTTGAGGGAGTGTGCAATTGGAATGCTGACTGCAGGAATCTCCACCAGAGCTGTTGCCCGTGAATTGAATGTTCATTTCTCTACCATAAGCCATCTCCAAAGGCAGTACATCCAACTGGCCTCACAGCCACAGACCACATGTAACCACACCAGCCCAGGACCTCCACATCCAGCATCTTCACCTCCAAGATCGTCCTAGACCAGCCACCCGGACAGCTGCAGCAACAATCGGTTTGCATAACCAAAGAATTTCTACACAAACTGTCAGAAACCGTCTCAGGCAAGCTCATCTGCATGCTCATCATCCTCATCGGGGTCTCGACCTGACTGCAGAAATGCTCACATTCAATGCCCCATGTTGCAAGGATCTGTACACAATTCCTGGAAGCTGAAAACATCCCAGTTCTTGCATGGCCAGCATACTCAACGGACATGTCACCCATTGAGCATGTTTGGGATGCTCTGGATCAGCGTATACGACAGTGTGTTCCAGGTCCTGCCAATATCCAGCAACTTCGCACAGCCATTGAAGAGGAGTGGACTAACATTCCACAGGCCACAATCAACAACCTGATCACCTCTATGCGAAGGAGATGTGTTGCACTGCGTGAGGCAAATGGTGGTCACACCAGATACTGACTGGTTTTCGGGTTTTCAAAGGAGAAGTGCTCACTAACACAGATTTAGACAGATTTGTAAACAATATTTGAGAGAATTAGGCCTTTTGTGTACATGTGTTGCGTTTATAATTTTGTTCAGTGTAGTTACTATTTTCAAAGCCAACCTAAGAATGGCTAAATTTGTTGTTTTTGCTAATTAAAATGGGGTAGAAAAATCTAATTTTACTTGTTTAGTCCTATATATATATATATATATATATATATTTATATATATATATATATATATAAATATACCCCCTGTTTAGTTCAGTCTCTTGTTGGTTCTTGTTGACAATACATGTGGTTCCCTTTCAAGGGAACTCGCGTTGCGTCGAGAATGACGCTATGGGGAACGCTTTGCGTGATGACGTCTTGAAGCACATGTAAAATCAGTCCAATGGTGTGGCGGAACGTCAGAGGCGGGTGACGTCACATACCAGGAAGCTATAAAAGCCGGCCTGAAACAGAAAACTAAAGCTTTCTGAGTCTTCAGTCGCGCTCTGTGTTGAAATCTGTCCACGTTATTTGGTGTTGTCTGTCTATATTGTTATATATATATATATTCAGAATTATGGCAAGTAAGCAGCAGCAGTTTAGAGTGTGTGTTCATCCCTGCCCGCGTTATTTAACGGGAGGTGATACTCACACTCTTTGTGTTGTTTGTTTGGGTGAAGAGCATGCCCAGTCAGCACTCGAGGGTGGTGACTGTGTGCATTGCGACGCGCTCCCTATGCGTACGCTCAGATCCCGCCTGGCTTTATTTAACCAGGATCGCGTTCCCCAGGGCTCGGGTCCCGCCGCTGCCGAGGCACGGCGTCGATCTCAGACCTGGGGTTCGCAAATGGATCTATCAGTGGATGTTGAGACGGGCTCTGCCTTATCTCAGCCTCTTACTGATAGATCCAGTGCCTCTCATCAGGGTGTGGAAGCACGCGTTGCGGTTTCTTCCCCCCCGATAGAGGCACCAATACTGCAACTGTCCAGCTCTGAGGAGTTGGACGTTGTTAGTGTTGAAGCTGAGTCTGAGGATTCACCACCTCAGTCTCATGCGTTTGAGGAATTGCTCGATGTTGTAACTAGAGCTGTCGAGAGACTTTCCATTGAGTGGCCAGAGGATAGGCAGGACGTTCGTTCGAAAAGTAAGCTCGACGAACGCTTCCTGCCATCTCGTGCACAGCCTCAGCGCAGAAGCCTTCCGTTTTTCCCCGATCTCCACACCGAGGTGTCGAGATCGTGGGGGAAACCTATGTCATACAGAGTGTACACACCACAGACATCACACTACTCTTCCATTTATAAATATAAAGAGTATGGTTATGGGGAGATGCCGAAGGTGGAGGAGACGCTTGCGAGCTATCTCTCTCCAGCAACGGCATCTTCCCTGAAGGCTCCTACACTTCCCTCTAAGCCAGTTAAGTTTACATCCGCCCTGGTTCATAAATCGTATGCAGCCGCTGGTCAAGCTGCAGCGTGTCTGCATAGATGTCCCTTATGCAGGCATATCAGGCCGAATTATTGGGTGATTTAGAGGAGGGCGGGAGAATTGGTCCTGACACGGTAGCCGAACTGCGCAGAGCCACAGACCTGTCTCTCAGGGCCACCAAGGAGACCGCTAAGTCAATCGGGCGGTCTATGGCAGCCCTGGTGGCCACTGAGAGGCATCTGTGGCTCAATCTAAGCGACATAAAGGATAAAGAAAAACATGTTCTCTTAGATGCTCCGGTTTCCACTGTTGGGTTATTTGGTGATGCTGTTAACAGTGCTGTAGCTAAGTCACAAGAAGCTTCTAAACAGGCAGCTGCACTTCAGAAACTTCTCCCCCGCCGTTCTTTCTTTGAGGCTGCTGAGCGGGAGCAGCCTCACTCCTCTAAAAAGAGCGCTGAATATCGTGCCACTCAGAAACAGAGTGTGTCCTCCCGTGCTCCCCCACAAAAATCTCGGGGACACGGAGGGCGCTCTCAAACCCAGCAGTCTTCGAGGGGTAAAACGGATCTGCGGACCGTTATTACCGCCAAGAAGGCTGCTGGGAAAAAGCCCTGATGTCCGAGGGCTCAGGACGAATGAGGGTAGTCCCCCCCGAAGCAGAGCGGTTAACACCTCTTTTTACGGTGCCCTCAGGGGACCGTTCTGCCAACCCTGCCGCCTCCGGTGTTACAGGGCGCAGCGGTCTCCGGCGAGCACATATCTCAAGGACCACCCGGAAACGTAGTGGCCTCGGGATGCCCGCCCACTCTGAGGAGGGTGTTAGAGCAGTCTGTTCAGTCGTTCCCTGCCGGTCCGCCGTTACAGGGCGACGAACCGACTACTCAACAACAACAAAATCCAGGAACCAGTCTCGAGAGGCTGGTACCTCTAGTAGAATCTTTGACAGCGTGGAAGCTACTGTCGAATGTTTCTCGATGGGTCCTGCAGACCGTAGAAAAAGGGTATCAGATACAATTCAAGAAACGCCCACCTCGGTTTATGGGGGTCCTGCCCACACTGGTGGGCCCCGAGCAGGTTCCGGTTATAGAACAGGAAGTAAACACTCTGTTAGAGAAAGGGGCCATAGAATATGTACCTCCCTCCAGCAGGGAAACCGGGTTTTACAGCCGGTACTTCATAGTTCCAAAGAAGGACGGGGGATTGCGTCCCATTTTAGATCTTCGAGTGCTGAACGAGTCAGTCATGCAGCTCAAGTTCAAAATGTTAACATTGAGACAGATCGTGCCACAGATCAGGTCCGAGGACTGGTTTGTCACGATAGATCTCAAGGACGCATATTTCCACATTTCCATCCGTCCATGTCACTGGAAGTTCCTGAGGTTTGCTTTCGGGGGCAAAGCATACCAATATCGTGTTCTTCCATTCGGCCTAGCTTTATCACCCCGCACTTTCACGAAATGCGTGGATGCAGCTCTGGCGCCTCTGCGCCTCCAGGGCATTCGCATAATGAACTACATGGACGACTGGTTGATTTTAGCTCAGTCGCATCAGTTGGCGGTTCGACATCGAGATGTCGTTCTCGCCCACATGAAAGAGTTGGGGTTACGGTTGAACGCCAAGAAGAGTGTGCTTTCTCCACTACAGAGGACCACTTTCTTAGGCGTGGTTTGGGATTCTGTGTCGATGCAGGCGCGCCTGTCACCGCCACGTATAGAGTCCATCCTTGCAGCTGTGAAAAGTGTAAAGCTAGGCCAGCTACTCACTGTCAAACAGTTCCAGAGACTGTTGGGTCTCATGGCAGCAGCTTCCAACGTGATACCTTTTGGACTACTGCACATGAGGCCCCTGCAGTGGTGGCTCAGGACCAGGGGGTTTTCCCCGAGGGGCAACCCATTTCGCACGATCAAGGTCACGCGGCGATGCCTACGTGCTTTGGTTATGTGGAAGAAACCTTGGTTCCTGTCCCAGGGCCCAGTGTTGGGAGCTCCTTGTCGTCGCAAACTGCTAACGACGGATGCTTCCCTCACGGGTTGGGGAGCGATCCTGGAGGGTCGCTCATCTCAAGGTCTGTGGGAAGACCATCATCGTTCCTGGCATATCAATCGCCTAGAGATGTTAGCTGTCTTCCGGGCTCTGAGGAGCTTCATCACAGATCTCAGGGGACACCATGTGTTAGTACACACGGACAACACGTCGGTAGTCGCCTATATCAACCACCAAGGGGGTTTGCTTTCGCGCCCATTATCCAATCTAGCACGCCATATCCTCTTGTGGTCCCAGGGGAAGTTGCTGTCACTCAGGGCAGCCTACATCCCCGGGGTTCAGAATATAGGAGCAGACACTCTGTCAAGACAGGGGCCGAGGCCCGGGGAATGGAGGCTCCACCCCGAGGTGGTGGAGCTGATATGGAGGGAGTTTGGCCAAGCACAAGTGGATCTGTTTGCGTCTCGAGAGACGTCTCACTGTCCACTTTGGTTCTCCCTCATGCATCCAGCTCCTCTGGGACTGGATGCTGTGGTACAGACGTGGCCGAGGCTACGTCTGTACGCCTTTCCCCCAGTTGCTCTGCTCCCGGGAGATCTGGAGAGAGTTCGCAGGGACCGGGTTTGCCTGCTTCTTATAGCCCCGCGCTGGCCGGGCAGAGTATGGTTTCCCGATCTTGTGTCTCTCCTCGACGGGCCTCCTCTGGAGCTACCCGTCAGGAGGGACCTTCTGTCCCAGGCGGAGGGCTCGATATTTCACCCTCGGCCAGAACTGTGGAACCTGTGGGCTTGGCCTCTGAGGGGGCCCAGCTCATAGAGTCAGGTCTCTCAACTGAGGTTGTTGAGACCATTCTACAGTCCAGAGCTCCCTCCACGAGGAAACTTTATGCCCTGAAGTGGAGAGTATTCACTTCTTGGTGTAGTGACCGTCGGTTGGATCCAGTCAACTGCCCAATTGGTACAGTTCTGGAGTTCCTGCAGGACCGGTTCACTGCAGGTCTGACCCCGTCCACTTTAAAGGTTTATGTGGCGGCTATAGGTGCTTACCACATTCCTTTGGGTGGAATGTCTGTGGGGAAAGACCCTCTGGTATCTCGTTTCCTTCGTGGCACTTGGAGGCTGAGGCCTGCAGTTCGCTCTAGGGTGCCACCTTGGGATTTGTCCATTGCGCTGCAAGGCCTTTCCCTGGCCCCCTTTGAGCCCATTGAGGAGGTTCCTGAGAAATTCCTAACTCTGAAAGCTCTGTTCCTTCTCGCCATTTCTTCTCTCAAGAGAATAGGGGATCTCCAAGCGCTGTCGGTTGCTCCGTCGTGCTTGGAGTTTGCTCCGGGTATGGTTAAAGCCTTTCTTCATCCTAGACCGGGTTACATCCCCAAGGTTCCCACTAATGTGGCTAGACCTATTGTTCTGCAGGCCTTCTGTCCTCCTCCTTTTCAAAATACGGACCAGGAGGCTAATAATTTGCTTTGCCCAGTTCGGGCGTTAGCTTATGTACACAGAGCTGCCCTGTGGCGTAAAAGTGATCAATTGTTTGTATGCTTTGGGTCCCCCAACAAGGGAGGCCCAGTGTCTAAGCAAAGAATGAGCAAGTGGGTGGTTGAGGCTATCTCACTTGCTTATGAGGCGGTTGGGCAGCCTTCTCCTTTGGCTGTCCGGTCGCACTCTACTAGGAGTATGGCGGCCTCTAAGGCCCTTATATCAGGAGTGTCATTACAGGACACCATTGAACTGATTTTACATGTGCTTCAAGACGTCATCACACAAAACGTTCCCCATAGCGTCATTCTCGACGCAACGCTCGTTCCCTCTTCAGGGAACCGAGGTTACAGTCGTAACCGAGGCGTTTTTGGACTTCGGATATTTGAATTTTTTTAACCCATTGTAAAAGAGTCTAAACCTCAAAAAATAATTGTAACTCAAGTTTATTCATTTGGAATATTGTCTGTTCAGTATTTGTGATCGTTGTTATTTTCTATATGAAGTATAAGATGTTTTATAATACTGTTGGTCATGTAGAGCAGTGTGTTGTAGATCTGTTTGCGAGAGCGAGTCTCTATTGCATGCATTTGTATCACTCATGACCTACTTTCCACAAAATATCTGGAGATTCTAATGATGAATGTCCAGCATCTCTGAGCTAAATGATGTCTGAGAACATTTTAAATCACTGTTGCCCATTACAGCTCTCAGTTGGGCAGAAAAAGCAACCATTAGACCATGGAGCTTATTTTATTATTGACCCTGAGTCTTAAATTGCAGAATGTTTGATGTGTTACATGAGAGTGATGTCGGTTCAGCTTTCGAGTTCCAGTAAAACGGGTGTCTTTTTCCTCCTATCATAATCATATTAATCGATTCTGTGCATGAAATCACACCAACAAACCACATAAATCCACTGAAGATAGCATTGGAATTCATAAGATGAAGAAATACTCTTAAGAGGTTGTGTGTAGGTTACATGTTGCAGATTCATGCCTGTTTTGTCAGTTTAGCTGCTTTGGAGACAAATATAATGTGCATCGTATTTACACTACCATTCAAAAGTTTGGGGTCAGGAAGATTTTTCTTTTTTTTTAAAGAAATTAACACAATTATTCAGAAAGTATGCATTAAATTGATCAAAAGTGACAGGAAAGAAATTTCATAAAAAAATTATTTCAAATAAATGCTGGTATGATTTCTAATATGAAAATTCAGACATCCCAAAAATAAATTACATTTTAAAATATATCAAAATAGAAAGCAGTTATTTTAATAATATTTCACAATATTACTGTTATTTACCAGTATTTTACTTATCATCAAAGAATGCAGCTTTGGAGAGAATAAGAGACTTCTTTCAAAAAAAAAAAAAAAAAAACTATAGTTTATATATATATAAAACATGTTGCATAAATCCATTATGCATAAGTCATAATACATTATTGACTTTTATAAAATGGCAGTAACAGCTAATTGTTAAACAAATGGTACATTTATTATTAACAATAATCAGAATATACAATTATTTTGCCATGTCTATTTGTCATTAGACTATTTACGTTTGCCAAGCATATTAATAGGATGTATAGCTTGAGGAATTTAAGAATCAAAACTTTGAGACTTAAGGGGTTCAACCAAAAATGATAATTATGTCATCATTTATTCTCTCACATACCATTCCAAACTTGAACTGTATTTATTTATTTATTCTGCTGAACACTAAACCATTATGGACAGGTTTAGGTGTCCTGAGATTGTCAGGTTTAGGTGAAGGGAGGAGGTGAGGACTCAGAAGCCCCTTTCACACAGAGATTCCGGAAAATACACAGATAATGTGTCTCGGGATTTGTCGTTTGATTTTGGTTCATTCACACTGCCAGTGATTTTCCGGAATCTGTGAGTGCGTTCACACACATCCTGTAAAGATCCCGTAAAGACATGTGACGTCAGGATGTGATAACTCTTGTCAGATGTCAGTTCTGCTGATAACTCCTCTTCGTCATTTCTACACGAAGACGAGTCCATACTCTCCAGTAGCGCCACTGGGTTTGCCGAGTGGCTCGTTACCCACATGCTGTTGCATAGGTTGTAGAAAGGCCGGTGCGATGGCACGTGCGTCATCACTACGACACACCCCTTACGGCATTAGTCCTGGCTTTTGTTTACACAGGGCGCATTTCGGGACTGATCCTGGCAATGTTACTAGGTCCCCATCCCGGCATCGATCCCGGCATCAATCCCGGGACGTGTTTGCGTTCACACAGAAAGCACTCTAGCAATTTTGCGGCAATTTCCTGGGATCAACGCGCTGTGTGAAAGGGCCTAGAGATGCAGAGAAAATGGGCTTATATTTGACAATAAAACAAAACATACAAAAACTACCTTGTGGGGGAAAACAGGACTGGCAGCTGGACAAGGCAAGACTGAACAAGGTAAACAGCATCAGGCAGGGCAGGACACGAAAGGTTAATAACAGCCAGGAACTGGCACAGGACTGCAAACACAAGGACAATAAATTATGTTTTATTAACAAAGTTTGAGAGGAACATGTTCAAATTATCTATCCAATCATCACATCATTCCAATCATCACGTCATTCCAACCAGCTGTCAACAATCAGTAATCAACATGTCTACCCAATCAGCAAAATGAGTGGAGGCCTATATTTATATACTAGTGCTGCGTTCCAGTCCACTTTTAGACACGCACTTGCGAACTTCCCTAAGCACTTCCCCTCGGGGGAATCCCTGCCGCCATTTTGAAGTGCGTTCCACTTCGTGAAGTGGACGAGGGAAGTTTAGATGGACAGACCCTCGTTCCCTCGATCTTGACCGAGGGAGCGAGTCTACTTCAAATGTACACTTCAGGTACCTATATGTCCCACAATGCAGTACGACTGTGACGTCACCACATATCTCGTCTAATCACCACCACAACAGACAACTCTATGATATATTAATTATATTTTTTATTTTATTTAAAACAACCCAAACACACATAAACATTTGGATGCTGCATTAAACAAATTCTTAAAGGATTTTTTTTTTTTTAATAATAAATCAACTCCATAGCTGATTCCAAGTGATCAAGGGCTTAGGACGTTCCAGTTCAGCCCATTGCAGTTTCCGCCAGTAGTGGGCACTCGTGCAACGTAAGCAATGACGTACACCCGAATGAACGAGACGGAGGGAAGTTAGCGAGTGAAGGGCATGACAATTTTGGACTGGAACGCAGCAACAGTCGACTCACCTATGTTACTCGACAGTTTTCAGCATTTGGCCCCACCCTACCTTCCTAACTTGTCCGAATCGAGCTCTTCCCGTCCAATGAAGAATCTTTCATCCTTGAGGAATCTTTGCCGCAATCCTCTGGTGTTATCTCGCGGGCGTCAGGCCAAGCAAACGGGTCCCAGCAAGCCGAGATGCCGAGGCCTACCCTTGCCACCGCAGGCGGAATCATCCGCAATCTCCTTCCGTGTATTTCTCTAATCCGGCCCATTCAATAATTCCTGCCATAGAGAATTGGACAATAAGGCCTGTCAAGCACCAAGCTTGCGTCTCGGACAATGCCCGCCCTCTTCCCACTCACACACTCAATCCCCGCCTGCTCAACTCCATGAGAGCACAGCTCAAACCCGTCTCGTTTTCTGTCCCTGGTTGAATTTCGCATCGCTTCAGTCACTAAATCACAAACACAGTTTATGCCATCTTGATACGCATCGTGATCGGGGGAATACGCGCTTTTCTGTACAAGTGATTTGTTGTTCTAACTAACGCGCTGCTTCCTTGTGGCTTTTAACACACACGTACAAAAAGTAGCTTGCACATTACGTTTAGATCGCACGAACAGTCGCATACAAAATCATTAGGAACTTATTGTTAACGCTGTCCTATGATTTATCAACAAAATCTCTTAGAAACTGAAAGTTATAGCATAGATGTATCTCTATTTTGAAGTAATTTAAAGAAAGCCACAGCTTCACTATTGCTGCACAGACTGGTAGGACAAATTCATACACGCAATCGTTCTCACTAATACACTCAAATAAACGTAATCAGATACAAATTCACTTCATCCTTATCTGGTTTAGAACGAACAGAATCGGCAAGTAATGTAATGACCCGTAGACAGAGAAATTATGAAAATAAACTGTTATGTTGAGGTTTCCCAAGCAGTTAGAATGTATGGAATTTTTGTTTTAATAATTTCCAGGTTGGGATAAGTATGATTTAAGATTTTAAAAAATCATACAAGCAGTGTGTTTTCATGGTAAAAGTTTAATGATCCTTTTGTGATTGTCGAACACGATTGAATAAATTCCACGTGCACAATTTAATGCAAGCTTAGTCTCTTTTGAACTTCACAAAATGAATGCACGTGTGCCAACCAAATCAAGAACAGATATAGGAACAAACGATCATCTAAATCAGACTGTACTTTGCTGTATATCAAACAACGATTACAGTATCAAATTGATGTGTCAGAGGTGAATATACACAGGTTATAAAGCGTTTTAGGCTTCTCATCATGTAAGTCTGTGTTATCACTTCGAGAAACCAATTTCCAATATTTCATCCTGCCGTTTATAACCCTCCCCATTGTCTGTGGCCTGCAGCTCCAGTGCAAGGCTGCCTCCACTAGCGACGTAGCCCAAGGTAACACTTCTTTCTCCCGCCAGATAAATTCTTCAGATCCAGCTTTTTCTCTCAATCAAACCTACAAGCTCACCATATCCACCTCAATTAACATCAATTCACTAAAATAGTGAAAACATTCTACATCACTGCCGCAGCAGTGTCTTCCCAACTGCTCCAGCAGGAGCCCACTCCGTTCTTGCACTCCCCCAGCAGTGTTGTCTCCTCCGCTCCCGCAGGAGCTCCGTCTCTGGTTAACCTTGCTTTCACGGCCACAGCAGTGTTATCTCCCTGCTCTTGCAGGAGCTCAGTTCCTCTGAATAACCTTCTCCACTGTTGCAGCAGTCCCTTCTGCTCTCACATGAGTCCAGTTTCTCTGGCTAACCCTGCCTTACCTGCCGCAGCAGTGTTATATCCCTGCTCCCACAGGAGCTCAGTTCTCTAGCAAAATTTCCTTCACTACTGCAGCAGTGATGCTCCTGCAGGAGCTCAATTTCTCTAGGTAAGTTTCTCCACTGCCGCAGCAGTTATGTCTCCTCTACTCCCGCAGGAGCTCAGTTTCTCTGGCTAATTTTTTTCCACTGCTGCAGCAGTGTTACACCCCTGCTCCTGCTGGAGCTCAGTTTCTTTAAAAAAATTCTCCACTGCCACAGCATTAATGTCACCTAAGCTCCCACAGGAGCCCTATTTCTCTAGGTAAGTTTCTCCACTGCCGCAGCAGTGATGTCTCCTCTGCTCCCGCAGGAGCTCTGTTTCTCTGGCTAATTTTCTCCACTGCTGCAGCAGTGATGTCTCCTCTGTTCCTGCAAGAGCTCTGTTTCTCCGGCTAATTTTCTCCACTGCCGCAGCAGTGATGTCTCCTCTGTTCCCGCAAGAGCTCTGTTTCTCTGGCTAAATTTCTACACTGCCACAGTAGTGATGTCTCCTCTGTTCCCGCAAGAGCTCTGTTTCTCTGGCTAAATTTCTCCACTGCCGCAGCAGTGATGTCTCCTCTGTTCCAGCAGGAGCTCTGTTTTTCTGGCTTATTTCTCCACTGCCACAGCAGTGATGTCTACTCTGCTCCCATAGCAGCAAACAACATCTATTTCTGTTGCTTATTTCTCCACTGCCACAGCAGTGATGTCTACTCTGCTCGCGCAGGAGCTTTGTTACTTTGGCTTATTTCTCCACTGCCGCAGCAGTAATGGCTCTTCTGCTCCCGCAGGAGCTCTGTTTCTGTGGCTAATTTTCTCCATTGCCGCAGCAGTGTTATCTCCCCGCACTATCAGCCTCGAACTTCGCAATATTTTGGGGGGTTGTCCGTATCGTTGCCCGGCTGCTGTCCGTTGTTCGTTTTGCATGTTTGGGGGAGTACTATGGGTTCGGGCCAAATTCCGATTCCGATTGCATGTCCACACAAAACATGAAAGCATGCTGCTGATGAAAAACACGAGCCACGTGCTGCACAGCACAAGACAACAAGAAATCATGCGGCCAAATAAACACTGCATGCTACACAGAACACAACAACACATGCAGACAGAAGAATGTATGGCATGAGCGTCGAAACCGCTAGCCTGACTACGTCAGACTTCCTACTTCCGCTCAATTTCATTTTGCTTCTGTAGTCAGTCTGAGATAGCAGCCTATCTTTCAGTTTTCCAGCGGCCTTCGGACGGCCGGGCCAATCAACGAACAGAGGGTGGGCTGAGAGCCGTGACGTAGATGCTGATTGTACCGTGGATGCGTAGATTTACTTCACATAATCTGCAAAAGTCGTTCACAGCCATGTTTACTCCGGTATTTCGCTCGATGGTTTTGTTTTCGCATCATACATGTGTTTACAGTGGAAGTTAGATGCGGCTGAGCATGCGCATAACACACGCTATAACCAAATGTCATGTGATTGGCTTACGGGTAACCAATGATTTTAAACTTCAGACAAGCGCCCCCCCCCGCGAGAAAGAAAACGCTTTTCAATTGTGCCATGCCAGACTCTGTCTACAAAGTAAAGCGAAGTAGCAGAGTTTGGTATTACCAGGCTACGAAACCGCACGCTCATGGTACCAAGTCGGTACTGAAATTTTAAAAATGTGACGTTTTGAGCACTGTTGAGCGTAATCGTAAACACCTCTGATTGCCCATTGTACGTGTTCATCGGATATGTCTGTGATTGGCTATAATGATCAGCGCTTCAAAAACATGTAAATGTAAACATGTTCAGACGGGAGCGTTGATCATTGTAGCCAATCACAGACATATCCGATGAGCGTGTGAACACAATGGCCAATCAGAGGTGTTTACGATTCAGCTCAAAAGTGCTCTAATATCTAAACGTCGCTTTTAGAAATGTGGGCGGCATCTGGATGGTCGCTAACAGTATATCGCTGGTGACGTATTGCGAACTTCATTTTACCCCAAGCGAAGAATGAAAAAGAAGTATATCTGGGCCCTTTAAGAAGGTCATGAGATTAAGTAAATGATGACAGAATTTTCATCTTTGGGTGAACCTTTATCAATCTTAAAAATACAGCTGATTCATTGATTGAAACGGATTCAACAACTGCTTTCATGAGATTATAGGTGTTACATATTCAATGTCCCATGATTCTACTGTGGCCCACATGCGTAATCCTTGCCAAAGATTTTCAATCTCTCAGTCTGTTCTCTACTCAAACAGAGCTGATGCATGCATTATAAAGATGAGGTCATCCAGTTACTCAAAATGAGAGAAGTGTCTCTTTTTACTTTAAAATATACATGATAGTTTTCGCTAAACTGGGCTCCACAGGCAAACAATGACTGCTCATTTATGTATTTATTTGGTAATTTTTTATTTTGCTATAATAGGAGGTTCTGAGGCAGCTGCAAAGTAAACTGGAGCAGGAAGCTGGAACTCTTGCCTCTTCAGGCAGAACTGATGTACTGGACCAGCTCAAAGGTACTGGAGGAAATTTATACACTTCTCTACATTGCTGTCACTGTTCATTTATCTGTAGCTTTTGTATTTTAACTGATATATATATATATATATATATATATATATATTATTTCTCAGTTATTTAATTTTGTTTTTGATAAAAGTACAAGATATTTTGCATATTATTTATTTGAATAACTTCTATACAATATCACAGAATTATACAGGAATTGATTTTACATTTGATTTGGTCTAATTTTTACTTTGACATTGGTCAAATTTAATTTGAAGTTATACAGTCTGTTATACAAATCATTCTAAAAAATAAAATAATTTTAATGTCTTTGTTGAACACAATGGGTTAAACAATTACTTCTTTGGGGGCAGTAAACCTCAACCAAACATGTCCTGTAAATGCGGATCAGAACTGCACAACAGTTAATAGGAATTCTGCAATATTCCACTAAACGATTTCAGTTAAACACAGTTCTTGTGATTTCTGATGTGAATCTCTCTCGAGGTCATGCTACAGAATCTCAGTCAAGGTTTATTTTCTTCTATTGAAGCTTTATGTTAGTGATATACTTGTTTTGGGTCACTGAGTATGTATTCAATAAAGACATGAAAAAGTACAACTGTTCATGGTATTTTTACTTTTTATTGTTTTAAACAGACTGTATTTGTCTGTTATTGCAGCTTAGTTAAAGATCTGATCAAATGACCAATTTCTGTAGAAATCGATTGACATAAGAGTTCACATACTTTTCCCTACAACTGCATGCATAAACCCCATACTGACATATCAGAATGGGAACAGAGAACTGGTTCTGATTGAGATCTGTTTATATCTATATATATGGTTGCTGTTAATGTGTATATGTTTAACTAAATGTTTGTTGAAATGTGAGGGGTGTACTCACTTTTGTGAGTATATACAGTATATACTCACAAAAGTGAGCACATCCTTCACATTTCAGCAAACATTTTAGTATATCTTCTCAAGGGACGATACTATAGAAATGAAACTTGGATATATTTTAGATTAATCATTTTGCTGCTTGTATAGCAGTATATATTTACTGTCCTCTGAAAATAACTCAACATACAGCCATTATTGTCAAAATAGCTGGCAACAAAAGTGAGTACACCCTAAGTGAACATGTCAAAACTGTGTCCAAAGTGTCAATATTTTGTGTGAGCACCATTGTTATCTAACACTGCCTTAATCCTCCTGGCCATGGAATTCACCAGAGCTGCACAGGTGGTTGCTGGGACCCTCTTCCACTCCTCAATAATGACATCACGGAGTCTTAGACACATGGCGCCTCATGACGCCTCTCCACCTTCTGCTTGAGGATGCCCCACAGGTGCTCAATAGGTTTCAGGTCTCGAGAAATACTTGGTGATTCCATCACCTTCACCTTCAGCTTCCTCAGCAAGGCAGTTGTCATCTTGGCGGTGTGTTTGGGGTCGTTATCATGCCGTTCGGCCCAGTTTCTGAAGGGAGAGCTTCATGTTCTGCTTCAGAATGTCACAGTACATATTGGAATCCATGTTTTCCTCAATGAAGCGCAGCTCCCCAGTACCAGCAGCACTCATGCAGCCCCAGACCATGATGCTACCACCACCATGCTTGACTGTAGGCAAGACACAATTTTCTTGGTACTCCTCACCAGGGCATCGCCACACATGCTGGACACCATCTGAACCAAACAAGTTTATCTTAGTCTCATCAGACCACAGGACATGGTTCCAGTAATTCATGTTCTTGGACAGGTTGCTTTCAGCAAACTGTTTGCGGGCTTTCTTGTGAGCCAGCTTCAGAAGAGGCTTCCTTCTGGGACAACGGCCATGGAAACCGACTTGTTGCAGTTGTGCGGCGTATGGTCTGAGCACTGACAAGCTGACCTTTCGCTTCTGCAACCTCTAAAGCAATGCTGGCAGCACTCATTCGTCTGTTTTTTGAAGCCAGCTTCTGCACCTGGCACACAGCATGAGGATTCAACTTCTTTGATTGACCCTTGCGAGGCCTGTTCCGAGTGGAACCCATCTTGGAAAACCTCTGTATGACCCTGGCCTGTACTGTAACTCAGTTTCAGGGTGTTACCAATCTTCTTATAGCCTAGGCCATCTTTGTGGAGAGCAACAATTCTAATTCTCAAATCCTTAGAGAGTTCTTTGCCATGAGGTGCCATGTTGAACATCCAGTGGTCAGTATGAGAGAATTGTACTCAAAGCACCAATTTGAACTGCTCTAATACAAGATACAACAATTTGTATGGTCCTGTCAAGCAGACAAAAACATGAACATGATGAATAGGACATGCGGCTTTGCATGGTTAAACGTCATACAGCTATAATCACTTAGGGTGTACTCACTTTTGTTGCCAGCTATTTTGACAATAATGGCTGTATGTTGAGTTATTTTCAGAGGACAGTAAATATATACTGCTATACAAGCAGCAAAATGAGTAATCTAAAATATATTCAAGTTTCATTTCTATAATATTGTCCCTTGAGTAGATATACTAAAATGTGAGGGGTGTACTCACTTTTGTGAGATACTTTATATATATACTGTATATATATACTCAATATACATATATATTATATACAAAATTTTGGATATATATGTGGTGTACAGCACAAGACACTGCGTCCTGAGACACTTTGGGGGAACGCCTCAGCGTGACTGATGACTGAAGTACTGTATAATCACGGCAATCGTATTGGCCGGCGACAGCCATGAGGTCACTACTAGTGTGACCAGGAAGTATAAAAGGGTGCCTAGAGAACATGTCATCCACTTCTTCGTCTGAAGGGACTGTGCAGGCAGCTTGGAGGCATGGCGACGAGATACAGTCGTAACCCGAGATGTTTCCTTTCGAAAGGGAACTTGCACTGCGTCCTGAGACACTTTTGGTAACAAAATACCCACGCTGCCATGCTGAGGGGATGTTTGTCAATCATGGCTGTGACAAGCACAAAACACATTTAACTCAGAGTTAAATCCCCCTACTGGTACGCACCAGGCTGTCAGTAGCACTACCCCCTACGGCCACTGCCCGGGCTTCATGCTTAATGTGGAAGCACCTTTGTGATTTTACACGAAGGACTTGACCCAGAGCCAGCTCAAAGGCCTGGACACCACAACCCAACTTAGAGGGGGGCTCCTTTAAGGGAATATGGCCCAGACCCTACGGGCCCTAGCCTGCTACTTTCAGGGGGACCAGCATCAACCCCCATACCAGGGAGGCTATCATGCTTTACCAGCTGAAGCCAACAACCTGTTTTCTTTGAAGACTGAACCTGACCACAGTCTCTAACCAGAGACAGATAGCTCCTTCCCAGAGCTATGGGGAGCGGAGGCCTCAGAAGGATGACTTTCAAAGAAGAGGAGGCCTGCCACACTCACACCTATGTGGTCTCTAGTGTTTTCTCTTATAATGTGGGAAACAGTTCAGCTCAGATATGCACAACACAGAGCTCAGGGAGCAAGGGGTCTAGAGAACAACCAGAGAACAACTCTCTGTCATTGAGAGAGGCCTCTTCTCTAACTCTACCTGCAAAGCTGTTTGCATGGAGCTCTGAGGGATGGAGGCCTCAGCAGGATGAGTCTCAAGGAAGAGGAGGCCTGCCATACTCACACCAGAGAGGGTCTAGTGTTTCCTCTTACCATGTGGAAAACAGCTAAGTTTAGACATACCCAACACGGAGCTCAGGGTGCGAAGGGCCTAAAGAACAACCACATATTATGAGAGAGAGGCCTCTTTTCTAGCTCTACCTGCAAAGATGAAGCTGTTTGCATGGAGGCCTCAGCAGGATGACTCTTGAAGAAGAGGAGGCCTGTCACAAATAGTAACTAATTGTAAAGAGATGATTGGTTCATGTACGCTCTGCACTTAAGTTTAAACTGGAGCAGCTACAGCGATATGTCACACCACATTAAGGAGCGCTTAAACAACATTTATTGTTTGAATTTTCATTATAAAATTGACACAGTTTGAAAATTGACAGTTTTTTTATTAAAAGAAAGCACAAGGCTTTTACAAGGTGATTATTGTATAGCAGGCATGTTACAAATAATGTTTGGTAAAGTTTTGTTCATACATGTCCAGAAAACCGCATAGACTAAAAGTTTATATTGGGATTTATAGATTCATTAAAGATGAAGATCGATTAATATCGATTTTTCAAAATTGTCAAATCAGCCCTATTAGAGACAGAAGACTGTAAAATATTTAGATATTGTTTCCTGTACCACTCTTTTCAAAGTAAGCTACTACTGAATACAGCACTACAGCAAAATAAATTGATTTTAGCTTAGTAATTTGTACAAATCCACAAGTACTAAACGCAAACTATAAAAAGACCAAAAAAAAAAAAAAACTTTTTGGCTTTATTTATTTATTTATTTTACAGAGCTGCATATGGACTTGACCAACTACTATGAGCTCAAGTACCAGCCTCACAACCTGCGTGTGTTTCCGGAGACGATGGCTAGCCAGGTAGGGGAAGGCGAGGAAAGACTGAGCCTCGGCAGAGCCAGGAGTCCCGTCTGTCCACCGTCCCGCCAGTCTTCATCTGCATCTGGAGAAGGCACAGCCATGCACCTCGGACACCCTCATCTGGCAATTGGAGAAGGCCGTGTCACTGCCCAGCACTTAGAGGAACTCTGTAAAGAGAGGTGAGATCATCACATCTTAAGACTCATCATATGTCTGGTTTAACCAAAATGTTCTTTTCCTTAGAGGGTTAGTCCCCTTTAAAAGCCAGTAGCATTTAGGCATTTTAGGTCACATTCATGATCCATAATTACTTGTTGTTGCTAGTAGTGGTAATAGTAAGTGGTAATATAGGAAATTGGTGCTCTCATTCTAGAGTGCATTTAACTGGATAACAGTTTGGATTCACCCATGAATGTAAGATTATTCATGAACATAAGAGAAATAAAGGAAATGCATATACACTCACCGGCCACTTTATTAGGTACACCTTGGTATTTGGACCCCCTTTTGCCTTCAGAACTGCCTTAATTCTTCGTGACATAGATTCAACAAGTTGTTTGAAATATTCCACTGCGATTTTGGTCGATATTAACATGATAGCATCATGCCGTTGCTGCAGATTTGTCAGCTGTACATCCTACCAAATCACACCACATCCCAACGGTGCTCTATTGGATTGAGATCTGGTGACTGTAGAGGCCATTTGAGTATAGTTAACTCATTGTCATGTTCAAGAAATCAGTTTGAGATGATTTGAGCTTTGTGACATGGTGCATTATCCTGCAGGAAGTAGCCATCACAATATCACTACACTATGATCATAAAGGGATGGACATGGTCAGCAACAAAACTCAGGTAGGCTGTGGCATTTAAACGATGCTCAACTGGTACTAAGGGGCCCAAAGTGTGCCAAGAAAATGTGCTCCACACCATTACACCACCACCAGCAACCTGAACCGTTGATTCAAGGCAAGATAGATCTATGCTTTCATGTTGTTTACGCCAAATTCTGGACCTTCCATCTGAATGTCACAGCAGAAATTGAGACTCATCAGACTAAGCAACATTTTTTCCAATCTTCTATTGTCCAGTTATGGTGAGACATAGTTTTCTGTTCTTTGCTGACAGGAGTGGCACCCAGTCTGGCCATTCTCCTCTGACCTCTGGCATCAACAAGACATTTTCACCCACAGAACTGGCTCTCACTGGATATTTTCTGTTTTTCGGACCAAATGTGTGAAAACACCAGTAGATCTGCTCATTCTGAAATACTGAAATACCAGCCCGTGTGGCACCAACAACCATACCACATTTAAAGTCACTTAAATCACCTTTCTTCCTCATTCTGATGCTCACTTTGAACTTCAGCAGATCATCTTGACCATTGCCGCGTCCAAATTCGGATACTATCCATCCTAAATAGTATTTGAAATTAGAATTAGTGCATCCCAAATCATAGTATGTTGAAATGTGTATTCCAAAAATAACCGGGTGGTCTACTTTTTCCGGTTAGAATCCAATGTGCAGATCCGTGCACACTAACAGCTAATATTGCTTACAACCCTTTGCGTGTTGGACGAGGATTCATTTAGAACTACAAACACGAATTAACAGTATTTAAAAACTACAAACATGGCGGATGTGCGAGTCCGATGGGGGTTTGAGTTATTAATTATCAGTATCTAACCTGACGAAAAGATATTTATTCAATGTTTTCCACATTATATTTAATCTGCAACAGCATTATGAACTTTTGTAATGATAAGTTTGGTCATTTTAAATGCATCATTATGCAAATTGCAAACACATGAGGAGAGTTCTCCAAATGAAAGATCTGCCACAATTGGCAGATCAACATGCTACTACATACAAACGGTTGGAAATTAAAGCAAACAAAAAAAACAACAAATTTTATACGCCCAATGTATTTTCCAAATGTTTTATTAAAAAAAAAAAAAAACATGCAAGAACATGAAATTCAGTTCAACTAATTCAACATCCTATGGCCTATACCATTCCAAATCGCATTTTTTAGGCCAAAACATTTTTTGTCATATACAGCAAACATCTCCTCACTATCTGCTAGCTGCCTGTCCCCTGAACACACTGTCAAAAAAACATGGCCTCTGTAGACAGCCCAGGCTCCATTTCCTAGACAACAACTAACGTTAAAATGTTATATTGATAATTTTGATATGGCGATCAAAGAGAAGACGTTCAGATGAACAAATAACAAAGAATAGGGAAAAGGAGAAGGAACGCGCAAAGTCCTGAATTTACATCGGAAAAGCATTCAAAAGGTGGCAAGAACTTCGCCGGCAGAAGGGCTTCCAATCCGACATTCAGGTGGCTCTGTTTTTGCTGGACAGATGGGTAAATCCAGTTTGGTTTTTCTAAATGGTTCATGACTGTTTCAGGAAGGGAGGGGGAGAGGACGGGATGAGGAGGTTGAGCTAGCCTCCGTTTTGTTTGACAATACTTTGAATGTCAACAAGAAGTGACGTCACCCAACATCGCTTAGAGCACCTTTAAATGCACACTCATGAAAGTGATTCAGTTCTTAAATTCTAAATTCTTCCCAACCCTGGTTGAGTACAGTAATTTCAGGTTTTAGGAATGTGTTTTGTGTGTTGTAGGTCCATGTTGCTGAGTGAAATAGAAAAAGAGGAGAGAGAGCGGCGATGGTATTACTCACAGCTGCAGGGTTTGTCTCAGAGACTGGCTGAACTGCCACGGCTCGATACGGTAAGCAATCTAAACAACTGTTTGCTCACTGATAGGACTGTGTGTATCTGTAGCCAAAAATGAGGTCACCTGGTTTTGCTGCTAATGACCACAGACTGTCCTAAATGTAGATTTTTTTTTTGAGACAGGTAATGCCCTTGTCTAGTTTGAAATAACAGCTATGATTCTTAAAGGGCTAGTTCAGCCAAAGATGAACATTTTCATTGTACGTATTGTAGTAATAACAGTAAATTATGCATAATTACATGCAATTAACCTTAAACCAAATCCTTACTCTAGCCCTAATAAGTACATGTTGTTAATTAATATTTCTCAGTACTTAAATTTATGGTTACACTGTAACAAGGACACCCCAAAATAAAGTATAACTGAAAACTCACTAACATGTCGTTCCAAACCAGTATTGACTGTCTTTTTTCCATTTAATACAAAAGGGGAAGTCCTTCAGAATGTTTATGCAGCTCTTTTTTATAAAATAAAAGCTTTTTATTGAATATCATTTATAGATTAGTTTCAGTCTGTAATTTTCTTTCATGTCTCTAGAAATTTGTTCTTGTTCTTTAAATGATGAACATGGTATGTGTGCAGTACATTATCTGTGCATTTTTCTGTGCTTCACAGTTCTCCTTGCAGGTGGATTTCATTCGTCAGCAGCTAGAGTTTGAAGCTCAGCAATTGCGTTCCGTGATGGAGGAACGCTTCGGGACCAGTGACGAGATGGTGCAGAGAACACAAGTAAGAACAGATTATAGATTAAATGCCACGTTTTCATCTACAAAGATCCAGCTGTAAATCCAGCTTAAGTGTCACGTGTCAGTCACAACTGGGTTACGCTTTTATCAACTGCAAATCTATCACTCACGGTGTCCCCAACCAGGCTTCTAAAATCTCCCTAACCAGCAATACACCCTTGGTCAGCCAGCTTTATCAGAAATGTTGGATGAACTGTATGGCTAAACTAGGCTTTGTAGCAGAGATAATATGGTGTATGAAAATGAGCCTTCAAAGTATTGCTTTCAAAGCATTAGAATGTTGCAGATATTGTATCATTAATCACGGCATGTGTTTCTGCGTACAGATCCGTGTTGCTCGGTTAGAGCAGCTGGAAAAAGAGCTTCATGAGGCCCAGAGCTCGCGTGGTCCTCAAGAGAAGAGTGCTCTACCAGAGACTCAGGTGACACATATACCCCTGTCCTCCATTTGAGCCTGAATCATAAAATTCCTTAAATTATTAATGATTTGTCACTCATATATATTAAATTGTTCAAAAATGCTTTAAAAAAGCAAATGATACAGACAATAAAGAGAGCTCTTCTACGATGAATGTTTTCATTTTCTGAAATACAATTGATTTTGATATTTTTAGTGATAATAAAATTCAAATATTCAACTATATATCCGGAGATTTAAATATATGAAAAGTATTTATTTTAAAGGCTGAAATTACTGAAAAAAATAAATAAATACATCTTTAAAACTTTAAATAAGTGAAGCAGTTTTGTTGTAAAACATTATCAATATTTAAAAAAAAAAAAAATTTCTGCTAAATCAAAGTCAAGTGTAGGAGGTATAACTGACATGCAACCATAAAACAGTGTCCCAAGGTATTACATATCACACCAATTGTTCTGTGAAAGTTATATTGATCATTTTAAATATATATTTACAACATTATATTTAATAGTTACACACCCTGATATTAACACGAGAAATCTTAAAAATGTTTTTCATCATTTTCTATGAACTTAACAACAATAATAATTTGTAATTTATAATAGTTTAGTGAAGACAGGAACTGTTCAGGGTCACACTCATAGAAAGAAATGACACTTTGATGGTTTAATTCTGGTGAATTATTTGGTCAAATTAAAATGCTACAAATACGTTTCTCCACTGTTTTTTATCTCTCAATAGTGGCATTTTCACAGAACAATTTATAGATGCTGTAAACTACTGAGGGTTTGCCATTACCAGGGGCAACACAAAACCACAGAAAACAATGTTGACTGAACCAGCATGCTGGAAAAGTCACATTAAAAATGTGACATTAAGGGCACACAGGTAATGGATTGAGGTTGTAAAAAGTAATTACTAAATAACATGCCAATTTATATTATATTACAGGGCTAAAAGTAAAGGTTGCTAGTAGTTGCTTATAATAAAAAAAATATATATAAATTGCAATTAGCATTAATTTGTCTTAAATAATTATTCAGAAATGTATGTGGTTTCCACTGTAGTGTAGCATGACTGTTCTGCTACATAAAATATTATATTTAATATGTATGGTAATTAAATAAAATTTGTAATTCAGTGTTTAACTGATGGAAATGCGACATAGTTTTTATATGGTTCTCTGCAATGGCTACTCAGCTCATGAAAAACGAAGGTGTTATTCTTCTAGGATTTTCTTTTTTTTTACTGCACAGCTGCACTGCCCAATCTCACCTGGCCCTGTCTCACAGAACAGGCTGGCACCGAATGTTGCTATGCAAAAAAAACAGGGTTTGCCCTCTGCAAGCTGCCTCCTATTGGCTGCTCAGTAACTGGGATGCTTGGCAAGTGTGACGCTGTAATTTAGAGCATAGCTCTCTGGGACTAAGGGATTCCCACCGCAGCACAGTCATATGTCTGCTCAATACTGCACCAGACTGACAATGAGCTCTTGAGAACTACGTACTGTTTAATGATGCTGAGAAATCTAAAATGATAGATGTCAGGATATAATGAAGTCTGCAGTACAAGGTTGCCAAACTTGCCATTTATTCTGTGTGCAATGAGTAAAGCTTTTTTTAAGGGACCTACACTACACTTTTCAACTCATTCTACATTTTTTACTATTTTGCACATTTTAGAATAATAGTAGTCATCGAAACTATGAATTAATGTGGAAGTATGTGGATTATGCAGTGACCAAAATAGTTCAGCATATCAACCCTATATGCTAAGAAACAATTGTAATGGGAAGAAGGAGGCGGGAACCGGCAAACGTTTTAACACTTTAATTATGAATAAACACAAAACGAAAGTAAAAGCGGCAGCTCCTCATGGACGACTGCCGCACACACATAAACAAAACATAACATAATG
Source organism: Abramis brama (assembly GCF_963993115.1). Lineage (NCBI taxonomy): Eukaryota > Metazoa > Chordata > Actinopteri > Cypriniformes > Leuciscidae > Abramis > Abramis brama. The sequence continues at coordinate 23,610,104 of NC_139985.1, forward strand.
TCCAGGCCTGGTCCTCTCTCGTCCTTCACTGTCGTCGCTACTCCTTTTATGCTTCCGAAGCTCCTCCGTGAGAAATGCGAGACTGGTGCGGTGCGCAGGTGACGCTCATTAGCAATCACGCCAACGGCCTGGCACCGTTCTCGCGCCCTGCTTTGCCACAACAATATTTTATGTTAGGCACCTTTTTGTCTAAATTACAGCTTTGCACCCTTGACATTTTTTCAAACTTAATGACGTGCATCCTGGGATGGTTTTTAAACTGTATTGAAGGAGTTCACGTGTATTTTTGACTCTTGGTAGCCGCTTTGCCTATATACTGTAAAATAAAATAATAATAGTAATAATAATAAATGAAAATGTTCATTTTGTAAATTAATTCACGTTCACAATTAATGATTGTATTTAAGCACAATAAACCTTATTTTAAGTATTTAGGTAATTTTTTTTAACTGAATACTATTTGCATTAAAATAAAATAAAAATGTATTCTGAAAACTCTAGAAGATAATTTGAGCTATATCAGTATCCTTGTATGTAGTCTAGTTGTCTAGGGATTGTATTTGTAGCACTGGTGCCCAACGTTGCCATAGTGATGGGTTTGAGCATGCAAGAATGAATCAAGTGCTTAGCCACTGGTGGTGATTCACTCTCCACATGCAGATGGTGTGCTAATGCTTAATCAAACAGAAACAGATTTTAAACAGGAAAAAATATTGCTATTATAGCTTCAAAAGTTATTTGGTACTTTATTTTGAAGAATACACACCCTATCAATATGTGTGGATCATTCTTATTATAGCACATATTTGATGCTTTGATAAATATGAATGTGTTGCTTAAGTCAGACATATAAACCAAATGTACAAAATTGGAACAAATAATAAACCATACTCTCTGTGTTCACAGAACACAGAGTGCCTCTCAAAAACATCTGTCCCTGACATGGATACTGGAAATGCTGGTGCTTTGGAAGCTTCTGGAGAAACAGGGAGCAAAGTAAGACCCTTGTTGTGCTTTTTTTTAAATCAAAAACATTACAGAAGATTCATTAGGAACTAAAATGCATCTTACAGTGTCTTTCAGAATTTATTTAACAAAGGGGCAATATTTGCCTTTCTATAAACGTAAATATACTGGTCTATGCATTTGCACTTTATACTTGAATAAATGCATTGAAATAAATTTGAGCACTTATGGTTGCAGCATGGTGGCTCAGTTGGTAGCACTGTCGCCTCACCGAAGGATAGGTAGATTGGAGACACTAAATTGATCATAGGTGTGAGTTCGAAAATATCTGTGAGTGTTAGACTTGTGCTGGACTGGCCATCCATCCAATGTGTTTCCTGCTTTCGGCCCGAGACGCTGAAATAGCCTCCAGCAACCATGTGCGACCCTAAATAGGACAAGCAGTTTGGAGAATGGATGGATGGTTGACTTTAAAGGGGTATTGAACCGCATTTTATTTAATTATAAATATCTCTGATGTCCACTTATAATGTTAGCAAGATTTTTACATCAAAACCATCATAGTTTTTAAGTAATAGGTTATTTTCTATCCTGTTGTTGACTCTCTCTTTGAAGCACTTCATTTTGACGCCCCCTGCTATGATTGGGAAACAGTTTTGCATAGTAAAATAATTTTCAGCATCCCCGCCATTAATTTTATTTCCGACCCTTATACTGTATACAGTAAACATAAAGTTTTAGTAATCAAAAACAATAGTGCAATAATGAACTGTAAGATAATATATGTCATATATATACTGTTTGGATTGCAGGTGGATATGGTATTTTGGCTACTCTCCATGCTGGCCTCTAGAGATCGGGAAGAGATGTCCCGTACCCTTTTGGCAATGTCAAGCTCACAGGAAAGCTGCATTGCTATGCGCAAGTCTGGCTGCGTCCCACTGCTTGTGCAAATACTACATGAGGGAGGCACCGGGGAGGCAGCTGGGGCAGGAGGCTATAGTCGAGAAGCCCGTTCCAGAGCCAGTGCTGCCCTTCACAACATTATGTACTCACAGCCAGATGAGGGCCAAGCACGACGCGAGATGAGAGTTCTTCATGTGCTAGAGCAGATCCGCTCACACTGCGAGAATGGCTGGGATTGGATTGAGAATCATCTAAGTACCCCTTCACCTGGTGGTGGCAAAACTACAGGTGAGTCCTGGTTAAGTTATAAAAACAAAACAAAAAAAATTGTCATAAATATTGTTAAAATGATATAAAATGATTCACATAAATATACATTCTGTTTGATATCCACAGAAATCCCTGAGCCAGTGGATCCCCAGATGTGCCAGGCCTTGTGCTCAATAATGAAGTTATCTTTTGAGGAAGAGTACCGCAGGGCAATGAATGAACTAGGTACGGGAATGCAGTTTCTCTAAATAGACCAAAGAGCAATAGAGTGTATTCTGTGGTTAAAAACACTGAAAAAGCTTATTTGTGTATCTTTTAGGGGGCCTGCAAGCCATTGCAGAGCTAATGCAGCTGGACCAAGAACTGTATGGCATGCACAATGAGCCAATCAATATGGCCCTCCGGCGTTACGCAGGAATGGCACTCACTAATCTTACATATGGAGATGTCGTAAATAAGGTACATTTTCAAATTATTGCATACAAGTGTGGAATCATGTATAAATGAAAGGCATGGGGTTAATAAACATTTCTTTATTTGTGCAGTCATTTCATTCATATAATTATTCAATCAGTGCCCAATATTAAGTTATTGCCACAATGGCCATAAATGTTTTTACTGAAATATAAACAAAATTAAATAATTAAACAAAATATAAATGTGATCATTGGTAAGTTAATTTTGCAATTATGATAATGCAGAAATTCAGTACCAGGCAAATGTATAACTGTCTGACAAATGCAGTTTTTTCTGAGTTTTTTTAGCTTGTCTTCTTGTGATGTTGACAAAATCCTTTTTATTTACTTTTTCAGGCTACTCTTTGCTCAAAGAGAAACTGTCTTCAAGCCATTGTTGCACAGCTTGCATCTGATAACGAGGAATTACAGCAGGTGCATAAGTTACTTTTCCAAAGAGCAAACCATTAGATGAACTTTAAGTACAGAAGAATATACTAACAGACCATTTTAGAGTATTTTTACTATTACTATTATTTTTACTTCTCTCAATTGTAATTATTTGGCCCACGTCAGCTCTGTGATCTGTCATTACTTTTAGGTAGTGTCAAGTATACTGAGAAACTTGTCATGGCGTGCTGATATCAACAGTAAAAGGGCTTTGAGAGATGTCGGCAGTGTGTCAGCACTTATGACATGTGCATTGCAGGCTACAAAGGTACAATCAAATATCTCTTATTTACTACCAAGTTTACATAAAAATGAAGATAACTGATTTACCCATTGTGATTTTATATGGTCTTCCCCACAGGAATCCACCTTAAAGAGTGTGTTAAGTGCACTGTGGAATTTGTCAGCACACAGCACTGAGAATAAGGTGGCAATTTGTTCTGTTGATGGTGCTCTTGGCTTTTTGGTTAGCACTTTGACTTATCGATGCCAAACCAACTCATTGGCCATTATTGAGAGTGGTGGAGGCATCCTGCGTAATGTGTCCAGTCTTATTGCTACCCGAGATGATTACAGGTATCATGTTTATTCACATTCACAAATTAAGCAGTCAAAGTATCAATGACATCACTTAAGTTCTTCCCGTTTTCCTATTTCAGGCAAATCCTCAGGGATCATAACTGCCTTCAGACTCTGCTGCAGCACTTGCGATCTCACAGTCTTACCATTGTAAGTAATGCATGTGGAACCCTCTGGAACCTGTCTGCACGTAGTCCGAAGGACCAGGAATTGCTGTGGGATCTGGGAGCTGTAAGCATGCTGCGCAATCTCATCCACTCAAAGCACAAAATGATAGCCATGGGAAGTGCTGCAGCTCTGCGAAACCTCCTCACAAATCGTCCACTCAAATATAAAGATACTGCTGTTATATCCCCAGGATCCTGCATGCCATCCCTCTACATGAGGAAACAGAAAGCATTAGAGGCTGAATTAGATGCAAAGCATCTGGCAGAAACATTTGATTCAATCGAGAAGCAAAGTTTCAAGCATCAAAGTATAAACAAACCATTGAGGCACATTGAAAGCCTAGCAAAAGACTATGCCTCAGATTCTGGGTGTTTTGATGATGATGAGGCACCTAATACATCAGCCAGCTTGGACACAGGAACCTTCTCCATGCTCTCCATGTTCTTGAACAATTCAAACTTCCTGAATACTCAGCCACGTAAGCGAGAAGGGGAACCTGAACAAGACATTGAAACCTTTCAAACTGACAATAAAAGGTCACAACCTCCTGATGATGAAGTGACTGTAGCAGCTGAGAAATTAGCCAAGAAGATCACCAACACAGTGGCTAAAATTGACAAACTGGTAGAAGACATTACCATGCATACATCGTCAGAGGACAGCTTCAGCCTCAGTTCAGAAGATCATTTTGTGGATTGGAATTATGGGCCAGATGAGCTTCACGAGGCACGAGCCATTTCATGTTCCCCTTGTCATCTCTCTGATACCAGCTCTTTTTCACCTAAAGAGCGTCTCAGTAGAGCACATGCCTTCTTGCGTCTTAAAACAGCCAACTCAAATTTATCCAATGACAGCCTTAACAGTGGAAGCACCAGTGATGGCTATTGTGGCAGTCAGGAACAGACTCGCACCTCTGCAAGACCAACAGAACAACGACGTCCAAATAAACTTGATCTTAAGGTAGCTCATGAGGAACCATTGAACAGTGGTGTACATATTTCAAGAGTCATATGTCAAAATGAGATCCCTGAAAGAGATTTTGAGACAAACAAAGATGCTATTTTGCCTGATTTAGGTTCCACAGATACAGAGAAGAGTCAAGAACCTTTTATATCAACACCTGCAACTGTATCAACCAAGGTGTCTTCGGATGCCAGTATACCAACTGTCAAGTTGTCTCCCTCCTATCAGCATGTTCCACTGATCCAGAGTGTTGCCAAGTTTGGGGTTGCAAAGACTGCAATTAATGTTCAGGCAGCTCAAGCAATGCGTAGGCAAGCTTGGGTTCCAACAGTGATGACTGGCGGAAGTATTAGCAAGTTTTCCCCAATTTGCTCTGCGAGAAGTCCCACAATAGGACAGCTGGAGACCCCTCAGAAGTATTCTGTAGAGAACACTCCAATATGCTTCTCTCGCTGCAGTTCTCTGTCTTCTTTATCTTCTGGGGATGGAGCACTTGATGGACAGAGTCAGACTGAAAATGAGCTAGAGAGTGACTCCTCATTAGAAATCATAGAGGTGGAAGATGTGAATGTTGAGAGAAAAGATGAAGAGGATGAGAATGAGACACTTGATGACTTGAGTGACAGTCAGTTATTAGTAACTGATCAGAAAATAAGCAGCTCTGATCCACCTGATATCCCTAGTACAATCAAAAATGAGAAGAGGTTCCTTAGAGGAGTGTCCCCAATAATTCTTGAGGACAGGACACCATCCAGCTCTTCAGAAAACTACATTCACGAAACACCTCTTGTAATGAGCCGCTGTAGTTCAGTGAGCTCACTTGGCAGCTTTGAATCTCCTTCAATTGCCAGCTCTATTCAGAGTGATCCATGTAGTGAAATGATAAGTGGAACTGTAAGCCCCAGTGACCTACCAGACAGCCCAGGACAAACAATGCCTCCGAGTCGCAGCAAAACTCCGTGTTGTGCAGAATCAATTGGACCAGAGACACAGACGCTTAGTGGTGTAGGAAGCCAGTGGGAAAGTAGTTTGCGCAAATTTATGGAAATCACAGACTTTAAAGAAAGGTTTAACCTACCTCCTGATTTGGACACAATGATCTATTTCACTGTGGAAAAACCAATTGAGAATTTCTCATGTGCCTCTAGTCTGAGTGCCCTCCCTCTTCATGAACACTATGTTCAGAAAGATGTGGAGCTCAAACTTACTCCTTTGCTAAACCAACAAGACAATGATCCAGAGGATTCTGAAAAGGAAGATGATATGGATGACCAAGACCAATACAGTGAAGGCAACTCAGATGATGACATTGAAATTCTCAAAGAGTGCATTAATTCTGCCATGCCTTCCAGGTTTAAGAAGGTAAGGCCCACTGTGATGCCCAACCTCTCAAACCAAGTTCTCAACATGCAGACTCGAAAATCTGTGCAATTACCAGTGTATATGGTGCTGCAGAATAAAAACAGTCATATGTTTACTGGACAAAAGCTTGGAATGTCTTCAAAAGAAATCTATCATGATGATTCGTCTTACACTGACTCGGCTGAAGGTACACCCATCAATTTCTCAAGCACCACTTCCTTGAGCGATGAAACTCTCCAATATCCAGTCAGAACCAAAGGAATAAAAGACTGGCGAAGAAACAAAGAGACACAAGAGCTTGTTGATATCGAGGCAAAGAGAATTGAAGACCTACGCATGTTCTCTCGCTTCCACAAACCAACTAAAATAACATGTCAGTCTCACACAGTTGCAAACCAACTGAACAAAACAGTCAGACATATGGTGCCCACTCAGAGATTACTTATACAGAGTAAAGAGATGGCAGCAAAAATGACCCAGCAAAGGATTCAAAGCCAGTCTCCAGTTAGACAAATTCAAAAGCAAGGACAGAATCTGTCAAAAAGCATGCCACAGTTAGATATTCCCATAAGAAAACAAAGCACAGAGGTGTACCAAAATCAGAAAACCTGCTCTCGGAGTCATGCACAGGAAAACACTTTATCATTTCAGTCTAGGCATCACCCGACAACTACAGAAGTGGCCATATGCCATAAAATGGACAGACAGGATGGACTGATGAAAAGGACTGGACGGAAACAACATTATGAATCAAGCAAGACTAATGTTATACGTAATGCTAATATACAAGATCAAGTCAACAGTTACCAGTCCCGCCAAAAGGGTTTTCATAGAATCAAGCAAAATCTAATTTTAGAAGAAGCACCTCCATGTTACTCATTGAGTTCCTCTCTTAGCTCTTTGAGTGATGCAGAATTTGAGGAACATCATGAAAAACCTCTGCATACGTGGATAAGGAATAGACATAATAAAACATCCAACCCTCAGTGCCCTCCTAAATCACAGCAAGACCTCAACCAGCTTGAAGAGAACAGCTCACCAAGCTCAGTCAGCATGGATTCAGAAGATGATCTTTTGATAAAATGCATAACATCTGCTATGCCTCAACACAAGAAAAAGCAGACTGCCAGAAAAAGGAATGCTGAGAAAAAGCACAAACAGAATACACTTCAGAAAACAACAGAGGATTGGAGCCCTGAAATTGACCTAGACAGTGATGAAATGGCATCCGACAAAGATTCTGATCTCAATAGTGTTGAATGGAGAGCAATACAAGAAGGAGCAAATACAATCATTACCAAGTTACAAGCTTCAAAGTCCCAAGAACCCTCATCAGAGTCTGAATCCGTTCTGTCATTTATGTCTGATTCAAGCTTTACTCCTAAAGAAAAGAAGGTATACAAAGATGACAAAAAGGCTAATAAACCACTTGATTTTGCCCCTCGTAAACCTGTTCCAAACATGCCTATGGTCTTTAGGGGTAGAACGGTGATATACACACCCAAAAAAGAGACAACTCTCTCTCAAAGACCACCACCTAAAAAAAATTTACCAAAAGCAGATGCCCCTAAGAATCCAAATTTAGCTCAACACAGGTCAAGAAGCCTTCACAGACTGGGCAACCCCATAGACACTCAGTTGTCATTGCCCAAAAGAAGCTCAACACCACCTGCCAGGATACCAAAGAGCTCGTCTTCAGGATCATCTCAAAGTTCAACACCTTCCAGGCATCCTCAGAAAAAAGTAACCTCCCCAACACAAACCATTAAACAAGGTAAAAAAAAGGTGGCATCAGCACCATGCAGTCCACCGGACAAGAGCACTTCAAACATCAATCAATATTCTAAATCTCCTATTGACAGAAAAACACAGAAATCCCCAGTCAGAATACCATTTATGCAGAATCCATCAAGGCAAACAAGAAACATTTCACCTTTAGTAACTAGCCAGCCCAGTAGCATCAGCAGACAAAATACACAGATGTCAGGGAAAAGAATCCTACCAGCAAACCGGTTGGATTTGGTTCGCATGACATCTACTCATTCAAGTAGTGGTGAATCAGATCGTAATGGCTTTCTCAGACAACTGACATTCATCAAAGAATCACCAAAAGTCTCAAGACGTGATGCTTCTTCACGTTCTGTCCCAACATCGCAGCATGTCTCACCCCGAAGAGCAGGTCCAGGGGCCCCAGCAGTTTTCTTATGTTCTTCTCGTTGTCAGGAGCTCAAGGAAGCAGTTCAAGGTCCTAGAAGAATGCCTTTGACTCAAGGACAAAGCCAAGTTCAGGAACAGAGGGTTCTCAGACAGGGCATGGCTCTATCAAGAGCCACCTCCATTGATAGAGACGTTGATGTGAAACGTCCAGCTAGACGAACAAGCTCAGAAAGTCCTTGCAGGGCCTCACAGAGAAGTAGACCTGGACCAAAGCCAAGAGAAAAAAGGGATGATACCTTCAAAAGATATTCTTCCTCACCAAGCATAAATGTCTTGAGTCGTGTCACCAGCCGCTCCTCTCTTCGCTCTTCATCCTCTGACTCAAGTGGACGAGCTAAAAGTGAAAGGAACACAAATCAGAGGCAGCAGAGGGTTGGATCACGTAACGCTGACAAAGTGACCTGGAGAAGGATTCGTGATGAGGATGTTCCCCAGATATTAAAGAGCACCCTTCCACCCACTGCATTGCCTCTGTTACCTTCACCTGATGGCACCAAACAGATGCCACCACCACTACCAGGAAAACTGCCTACTATTACACTGGCATCACGGAAAACAAGTGACGCAACTGTTCAAACTGAGGACTACGCAGCCAACAAAATTAACTCAAGCACCTCTCCCACAATTGAAAAAGGTCTTAGCATTGCAGAGGAGGCCACAAAGATGGCCCTTGCCAGAAAATTAAGCATGGCCTTTGGGAATACCCTCCAAGATGGGGATTCAGATGGATCTCTAAAAAACTACAGCACAGCATCATCCTCCACCTTTCAGTCAGTGGAAAGTACCCACAGTGGTGGCGTTGGCCATTTCCGACAGAGCTCCCCTAGTAAAGCCGTCAGAGTTACTCCTTTCAACTACGTCCCCAGCCCCATGGTCTGTTGCTCTCCACAGACACAGGGTCAAGCAACAACAATGCCTGAAAAGACAGGGGAAAAAAATGAAGCATAAAACCTGTAATCTGTCCATCTGTTCCATCCTTGACAAAGTACTATGCTCCTGAAAACTCAGGTGGTAATGGATATTGTTCTCTTTACCTCGGATATTTAATGAGTCTTGTGCTTGCCAATGCATCAGAAGATTTACTTATTTGAAGAAAAAAGAAAGAAAGAAAATTATTTGGATGTGAACAATTAGCCATAAACTATAGAATCTCACTGGATTCACAACATGTACCTAACCACACCACAAGGTTGAGGATATAACTTCTTTTTTTTATATTTTTGTACAGTGATAATAATCATTGCTTGTGCTACTTGGATAATTAGTCAAACATGAGAAAGACTGCCTCGGAGTGTGTTATCCACTAATAAAAATTATGGCCCACATTCAGAACAATATGCAAACTATTCTCCGAAAAACAGTGACAAATACTTTAAAAGACCATGTGCCACCTGCAAACCGGAAAAGACTGTTGTATTCTCACATGAGAACCATGTATGCACATGCCTTTACGCCACACTGACAGGTTAAAACAGCCTTTTGCCTTCACTTATTATTAATGCAGGTAATTATTGCTACAATAGGTAAAATCTGCACAAAATGTCTATGTAATCGTCATGGATATTTAGTGATACTGTTGTAAATACTGACTTAAAACTGTAGTCTAATGCTTCCCAGAAGGCAAATTGTAACCCTGCCATTGCTACAAATAGCATGCTCACTTGTCCACTGTAAACACGTGATGTTGACTTTGCAGTTTCTTTTTTCAATGGAAATGACAGACTATGAGTACAACCATGAATCTCCACCCACACATTTGCATTTTTGAATATAAGATTGTTGTAACTGTCGAGTGTTCAGCAAATGTAATACAATTAAGTGGCTGTACATATTCCTGCTCACTGAATGCTTTCATAATGTCATATTGTGTACAGTCACGTTATGCTTTAAGTATTTATAAGCAAGCTAATGAGTAGCAACTTTGTGGTTTGAGATCAATACTTGCTATTAACAGTTAGTGGGACTGAACAGTAAGTTGGACTGATGTAGAATGTTTAAAATGGCTTCCATTCAACCAAAGCCCATTTCCAAAACTGCAAATACAAAAGCAAATATTGTGTTAGCCAGCACAAAAAGTGTTTGTCTTATTTGGTGAGGTGCAGTATTTACATGGACTTAGTTTTACTGTGATATAACAGCTTCACTTAATTTGTCTCTTTTAGTCAGAAAACATGCATTCTGTCTTAAAAGCAAAGTCATTGATCACACATCAGCCTTTGGAAATTCTGAGAATGATAGAGAACTGTATTTCAGAATCAGATGTGCTGTGAGTGCTGATACAAACTGGTGTTCCCAGATTAAAGACTTAAAGGACAAGTTCGGTATTTAACACTTAAAGCCCTGTTTACAGATCGTTTCTGATGAAATAGAATGGTTAAGATTAAAATTTGGACACATGTTGCTGTCCCGAGAATTTTAGGTTTCTTTCGCTTCTCCCCCCCACCTACAGAATGGCAGCCTATGGGAACTGGAACAATCCTTCCAAAAAACGCATTAAACTTTCGTTTACAAAGACTTGAAACTCACCGAGTGGTCAGGGGTGTTCACTGATATGCTCACACAAAAATCGCTGCAAAAGATGCTTTCCAACAGGTTTTATCGTAGTTTTTGTCAAACACACACAAAAAAAAAACTTGGACAAAAACTACGATAAAACCTGTTGGAAAGCATCTTTTGCAGCGATTTTTGTGTGAGCATATCAGTGAACACCCCTGACCCATAGGCAGCCATTCTGTAGGGAGGGGGGGGGGAGCGAGAAACCTAAAATTCTCGGGACAGCAGCATGTGTCCAAATTTTAATCTTAACCGTTCTATTTCATCAGAAACGATCTGTAAACAGGGCTTTAAGTGTAAAATACCGAACTTGTCCTTTAATGTCTGACTATATCTGAAGATATTGAAATTGACCAGTAACAGAGCTCAGTGTAATGGCCCATAACTGTGGTGGCCCAGATACATCAATATGATGCAATGTTAAACTCAAATTGACAATTAGGGATAGCTTAATGGATATTTGAGAGGTAAAAGCATGAATTGGGTTGAGAATGTTCATAGAATATTGTGGAGACATGTATTTTATTTTTCTGAGTCGAACTGTGATTTATTCAATGGTAAATACTTGCATCCAACTAAATATGCACAGACATCGAAGTCATTTGACCTTACCTTTAAGTACAATGACTTCCAAACATTGCTGTGTTTGAACATTCTGACAACACATAAGTTTGAGTCAGGACTACATTATTTGACCATTGCATACAGGGTAACACTATACCCCAACTAATTGCCTACTGCTTAAATTATCCTTAGTTTATATACAGTACTATATCATTTAATTCCCTAACTTTTACTAAGCCATACTTTTGTATGTGCTGTTTTGTTCTTACATTTTTAATTATCAATTAGATTGCTAATAAACCTAAATGAAATTTGTTCAGTAACAAAAAAAGTGGACCAATAAATGTTACAACCGAAAACCCTTATCACAAATGTGTTAACACAATCAGTTCATTGATTGATGAATATTAGTTTATTGATCAGTTAATTCTTTCAGATGTGATGCTAATACTTTGAGTAAATTAGTCATTTTTAACCATTAATCTCAGCTTGAGAACCAATGAGCTAATGCCAAAAAAATGACACACTTAAGGTTTAAGGGTGGTGAGATCTTTACTCCATAAACATTTTAAAATGAAAATTTTACATGGACAAAGAACCTTAGGCTATTTAAGACAACTTATTTAATGAAAATTAAGCTGTAAAGAATAGATGTACAGTTATCAATATGTTCAACAGTCTGTACTCTGTAAACACTGAAATATTCCATTCATCAAAAAACTCAAGAAAGCTTGTATTGTGAAAATTTAGATACAATTACATTTAATAATGTAAAATACATAAAGACTGCACAACTTATTAGATTGACTGAATAATTATATTAAACACACATAGCACATATTAACATTGACCAAGTAGATTTATAACAAACAAATCAGCCAAAAATATCACAAACAAATCATTAAATAAATGCACCTAATTTCCAATAGGAAGAACACTTTGTATTCTCCTACTGATTTTAATCTTAATTTGTTGTATTGCGATGTCCAGCAATCAACTAATGAATAAGCAAATCTCAAGTTCATAAGATGCAGGCATGAATGTTCTGCAGGCCCCTGTGAGTTGTCACTGTGCACTCCTCTTCACCTCCATCACACTGTGCTCCAAAGACTCCCCAGCCGCACGCAGCTCGTCTCTCCGCCGAGCAAGATGGCCACGTTCCTCTTGCAATCGCTCATGCAGCTCTATGTAGCGTCTGCTCTGCAGGTATCTGACCTCCACTTCACTGTTGCTGGAACTGGACTTCAAATCTGAAAGATGACACCCTAAAGTCAGTGGTCAGGCCGAATGTTACCATCATGCATGCAAAGGTGCACTCACACTAGCTAATACTCATGTACAATACTACTAATGGTAGCAATTCCCAATTCTGTAATAATCATTCATTATTTAATTACCCAACTATTATTTTCATAGAAAAATTGCAGCTTGAAACGAGGAATAAAGACAGCAACTAAAAAAAAAAAACTGACATATAACCTTTCTAACATCACTCTAAATGAATGGGAGTAGCATTACCAGGTGAACAAACAACGCACAAAAGGACATAACTTTAAATTACCAATGAGATGATGAATGGCATTAACCACCAGGTGAACAAGCAATACTATTACAAGGAAAATAGTTCAGGTTCTCTTCAAAGGACAATGAAATCGAGAAGTTCTCTATACACTCCCCAGAACATTTTAGTGTGCACAGTGTTTTCTTGCACGATTCTTTGAATAAGGGTGGAGTTCAATGCACAAAACTTGTTTCATTTCGAGACCGACATCACTTGATATGATAACTTGTAGTTCAGTAATGGCTGGAATACACTACACCACAATCTGGAGGAATCGACGGCAATTCCCGCAACTCCAACCCGATCTCATGAGAAAACGGTGGCGATTTTGTATGAATTTCGATGATGCGTTTCGTAAGAAAACGTACGAAAAAGTAAGCATGAAGCTCCACCCCAACACCCAACCATCAGTGGGGTAAAAGCAGATTGTTTAAAAACAGTGAAATTGTACAAATTCATACTAATTGACCACCAATTTGTCAAAACGTAAAATAGATATGAATTGCTGTGAGTTTGTGTTTAAAAGTCATAGCAAGTCTGCAGATGCCAGTCTGAGTTGACAGCTTTGGCAAAAAAAAATTGTGGTGTATGATGGGCACAGACTCCAATTTTTAGCTTCAGACAATGCTTACATTCAGTCGCTACTGATGTCAATGAACAAAAACATTTTTTTAATGTTATTTAAAGTACATTATGATACACTACAGAGGAGAACTGGCCCCCGACTGAGCCTGGGTTCTCCCAAGGTTTTTTTCTGTATTCTGCCACCTGATGGGGTTTTGGTTCCTTGCCACTGTCGCCTTTTTCCACCTTTGTTGCCACTGGCTTGGCTTGCTTAGTTGGGGACATAAAATGTAACATTTAATTTAATAGTCAACAATAATATTGATCTACCTGCACTGACACTATTATGCAAGAACTAAACTGAGCTGGACGATAACATCACGGTTTACTCCAGAGTGGCTATATATATATATAAATGAACTAAATTAATAACTTTTTTTTAAAAACAAAAATGAAACATCACTGAACTTACTTAAGCTGGGCAGTGTTTTTATATGTGACGTCTCCCTGTACATTCTTACATCGCAAATGTCCTAAACATGTATAATGGTTATTTATTTAAAGTTGGGAATTTTCCCTGCTTGCTTATTAAAAGTTAATTCAAGTTATGTTCATCTTCATTATCTTAGTGAAGGCACTCATTCTGAAATCTACATACAGATCATTTATTGTACAAAAAAACACACAAACAAAAAAACCTTGCATCACAAGAAGTAGGCTATATTGTGGCTGTTAAAACATTTGATAACAGTAGGTTCAAAACAAATAACTTTGCTAAAGCTAACTTATTTCTATATAGGCTACACAGCATATTAGTTATTAACCTAAAAGCAACAGATGCACACAGAGTGCTCTTGTAATCATAACTCACTGACCTGCCTGTGTACACACTGCAAGATGAGAGGGAGAGAGTCTGACTCAGCACGCATGGAAATAAATTAAGTGAAATTCATTTTATAAAGTTGTGTATTTCACCAAATTGTTCTGAAAAACTCGCTGCTCTGTCTTGTCTTTCGGCACGTTGTCAGTGTCCTCTTTGCTCCGCAATGTTTTTTTCACTGTGTAAGAAAATGGACATGTGACGTAAGAGTTTGCAACCCTGATTTAAGTCAATAATTATAATATAATCTATAAATATAACACTTAATTCCAATGCAAACTGACATGCTAGTAAAAAGCCAGAGAATTTGTCCTTTAACTGTCACTGTTTCCAAGTTCTCCTAGAGTTTGAAGTGGACGTTGGTCAATCAAAGACATCAGGAAATAAAATACACGCCTCACAACTTCTTGAAAAATGTTATGCTCAATATTTCCTGCACAATTATGTACATACAGAAACATACACTGCCCAGCCAAAAATAAAAATAAAAATCGCTGTTTGGATTTAAATAGGCAAATGTTTAAGATTGGATCATTATTGCAGTGATTATTATGTTTCTAGCATGTTATATGTTTGGCAACAGTTCTTCTAACCCTAACTGATGGAGTGTGTAGCTTTTCATTTCTTAAACATGTAGGAAGAAACATCATAGCCATATTCCTCAAATTGTGAAAGAACGTTTCTTATCAACTTCACTATCGTTTATCCTGTGTGAAAAAACTCTGATAATGTCAGAAGTAACAATTAATTTACATACTGTACATAGCGTATATCCTGTGTGAAAAAACTCTGATAATGTCAGAAGTAACAATTAATTTACATACTGTACATAGCGTATATCCTAAAAACTAATCCTGTGCGACTGAAACTATGCAAACCAGGTCCTTTTAGGTCAAGGTTTTGGCTGTCAGTCAATGATGCCCTCTGTCTGAACGGCAATATGCCGTAATTTCAATAGGAACCCATGCGATCAGTAATTTCAAGTGAGGCCTAAAGATTTTTCCATGCATAGGCTATTTCGCAAAGGGGTTTTCACACTGTGTTGACCAACAGAAAGCTGGTGTATAGAAAGTGACGTGTGAGCTGTTCTTCATGCATCGCTACACTATTGACATGACATTTATCGCACCTTAATTAAAAGAATATTTTTTTTATGGATTAATCTTTTGTGAGCTTATTGGCAACAGGGGTGACTTTTTATATTTACAGCACAGCCAGACTTTTTATATTTAATGATGTACATCTTAATTGAAATGCTTTTGTCATTTAAAATAAAATGAAATGTTATTGTGTGAGAGATTAATATTTTATTTTAAAATAACTTCTTGTACTGAAACCAGTATCTTGTGCACTAAAAATGTCTCAATGTAGATTTTGGTGCGCTTAATAGGTACGTTTACCCTATTTTATAAAAAAATTTGAAATGTAAATGTATGCAATACTGTAAATCCATTAAACTACAACACTGTTTGGCCTAAAGGTATCAAACCAACTGTAAATTACTCAGAATATTAATGCACAAGGCTTGATATTTCTTTATAAGGCTAATTATTCAAATTATTAATCTGGTATTTTTTTTATATTCAGTACTAAACCCATTCAAATCTATTAAACTACAACACTGTTTGGCCTAAAGGTATAAAACCAACTGTAAATTACTCTGAATATTATTCTCTATAAAGCACAAGGCATGTTTTTCTGATTATTTATCTGGTATTTTTTTATAAGGCTTATTTTTCAGATTATTCATCTGGTATGTTTTATATACAGTTCTAAACCCATTCAAATCCATTAAACTACAACACTATTTGGCCTAAAGGTATAAAACCTAGTGTAAATTACTCAAAATATTATTCTCTATGATGCACAAGGCTTGTTTCTCAGATTATTAACCTGGTATTTTTATAAGGTTTGTTTTTCAGATTATAATTCTGGTATTTTATATACAGTACTGAACTCATTTAAATCCATTAAACTACAACACCGTTTGGCCTAAATGTATCAAACCAACTGTAAATTACTCAGAATATTATTCTCTATGATACACAAGACTTGTTTTTCTGATTAATAATTTTGTATTTTTTATAAGGTTAATTTTTGGATTATTAATCTGGTATCTTTTATATACAGTACTAAAGCCATTTATATCCATTAAACTACAACACCGTTTGGCCTAAAAGTATCAAACAACTGTAAATTACTTATCTTATTATTCCCTTTAATGCACAAGGCTTGTTTTCCAGATTATTCATCTGTAATTTTTTTATAAGGTTTATTTTTTGGATTATTACTCTGGTATTTTTTAAATCCATTAAACTACAACACTGTTTGGCCTAAAGGTATCAAACCAACTGTAAATTACTCGGAATATTATTCTCTATAAAGCACAAGGCTTGTTTTCTTTAAAATAAATTAACTTTAAAATACTGTTTCTTCTGAAAAGTATTTAAAAATACTTGGTTTAAATGGGTTGAATAATGTATATTTGTATGCATCAAAAGTGTACTCTCTAACACAAACCTGGGAATAATAAACACAGGGAATAATATTCGGAGTAATTTACAGTTGGTTTGATACCTTTAATCCAAACAGTGTTGTAGTTTAATGGATTTGAATGGGTTTAGTGCTGTATAGAAAATTAAAAAAATACCAGATTTATAGCCTATTAATCTGAAAAATAAACTTTATTAAAAAAAATCAGATGAATAATCTGGAAAACAAGCCTTGTGTATAATAGAGAATAATAGTCTGAGTAATTTAATGGTTATGTGATAGATTAGGCCAAATGGTGTTGTAGTTTAATGGATTTAAATGAGTTCAGTACTGTATATAAAAAATACCAGATTAAAAAAAAAAATTACAGATGAATAATCTGGAAAACAAGCCAAAAAAAAGGGGGGGGAATAGTATTTAATCGCTTTAGTTTAATGGATTTTAATAGGTTTACTGTATAAAAATTACCAGATTAATTATCTGAAAAATAAGCATTATAAAAAAATTATAAAAAATAATAATCAAGAACGTTTGATACTTTTAAGCCAAACAGTGTTGTAGTTCAATGTATTTAGATTTAAATTTCAAAAATGATCGATTCGTGTCTTCATAGACTAAAAAAACAAAATAGCGCAAAAGGCAAGCAAGACGTAGCCTACTGTGATAAAATAAGCTATGATACTGGCCTTATGTCAGTTGTTCATCTGCATTTGCGATGCGAAATATGTTTTTTGTTTTTTTTATGTGTGAAGTGTCTGAAAACTAACTTCTTGTTCAGATACTTTCACTGTGTTGCTGTATGAAACTTTGTGCTTTTAATAGATCAGCACTCAACTGTGTTTAAAGCCACTGTGCTGAAATATTCTCGTCTGTCCGATTGCCTACCTTCAGCAGATTGGTGTAAAACAGTGAAGACTGGATCATTGGGATAGGCTCGGTTTGCATCCTCCATGATCTGCTCCACTGTCGGCGGATCGGGTCGGCTCGGCAGAACCATCCGCTTCTTGCCTTTGGAACCAAAATTCATCCTGATTGGAAATACACCAGCTCTAGTTTTAAGGACCAATGATTTTTATAGAGCATTAGTGTTCATGATGATGAGGAAACTGTGCACTGTGAAACAAACCCCACTAGTAAAATACTGAAACACATATTTCACATGTAAACTGTTTACTATGGCATCCAGTGCTGACACGTCAGAGGATGACGTTTTTTTTGTGATGATTGTCGCCATCTTTTGACTCGGAGTAAAACAGCATTTGAAAATAATTTACATTTTAACAATTGAAATAACACTGCAAAAAAAAAGAAAAAAAAAAGCAAATATTCATAATAATAAATGTCATTTCAGGTTGAGATCAATTTACAGCAACACATAAACTATAATGCACACACAACTAGAAATAAATAAAACAAGAGGGGTCTAAACCCATAGTGATCTTAAAACAATTGAAAGTGCTGGGCAACTACATGTAATCTGGATTGCTTTGTCAAATTCTAAAATTTAAATAATTAGATTACATTATAGCCTAGACTATTACTTTTTTATATAATGTTATTCTCACAAAAGCAGTAAATTATTCATATTTCAATCTTACTATACTTATTTTTTTATCTTTTAAATTTTCCTTTCTAAAAATTTGAAATATATACTTATATATAATCAGAAGGTCTTCCAGGTTTGTGGAATTGCACACACAGACCAACAACTAGTCATGTCTATCACCGAAAACTGAGACCCAGATAGCATTTGATTTTTAAGAAGTGTTGTCTCAACATTGCATATCTAATCAGCTCCTGACAAACATAATTATTATTTGAATTATCACTCAATGAATCATTTAACCATGTATTACTGTCTTTGGCTTTTGTCTTTCAAACACGTGGCGTTATAAAATAAAATGTACAAATTCACATATTTCATATTAGCAAAAAAAAAAAAAAAAAAAAAAATTTTTAGTAAGTGTTTTATTTTGATTGTTTATTTTTAAATTATTTGTATTTGATATTTTTATGATTTAGTTAGCTTTTCATTAAACTCACAAAAATCCCTGGGAATCATGATCGTCTGGTTAATCCAAATCAATGTGATAAACGAGTTGTCAAAAGCAATCTAAAAGTAAAAACAAAAGTAAATTTGTTGTGCAGTTTGGAATCAGTAACTGACTACAATTAGTACAATTACTACAAAGTAATCCAGCACTGACAATTGATTTCTGCATAATGTTAGACATTATTTTTAATGTATATGCAGTATAATTTTCTGCATATTGGGACGGATCCAGCTTTTATGAATCATGCATTATATATACAGTATAAATATATATGTATATTTACTGAAGTTTCATAATATCTTGTAATTATTTGTAGAATAGATATTTTTATGTTTCTTAACAGAAAAAAATGATGAGCATGGGGACAATAAAAATTATTTCTGTTTCATTATTTGCACATTTGACAAGTGAGTAAGTTAACATGCTAATCTCAAAACTCAATAGCTGGACACATTTAATTCAGTTTAAGGAATTAAGTTGATGTTAACGGTACATGAGAAAAGAATCCAAATGTATAATACAAAACAAATTTATTGAGTTTGAAGACTTACATTTTTTATCATAATAATATTAAGATTACAAAATCCCTGATAAATGCCATAAATACAATGTAAATTGTTACAGAGAAAACAGTAGTTTCTGTTGAATTGTCTACATTTGTATTTGGCTACATTTAAATGCCAAAAACATTTAAACAACATAAATAAGTGTGTTCAGGACATTTACAGTTTAGAAATATAAATAAATATACCGGATTATTAAAGTCCAAGCACTCCTGACAATGGGTGCCTGAAAATCATGCAGATGAAGATGAATTACAATTCACTCATTGAGGCCTTTACATTGAGAATATGATACTGCTGTCATGTCAAGTCTTCAACATGATGCTGCATCTCTTGCATGTTGTGTCAAGTGATTTGTCTCCTCAGACCACTCTGGCCACCTGTATTTCTGCATGTAATAAAAAAAAATATAATATATAAACATTAAAATACCTCCCACCTCATACATACATACACACACACACACACACACACACACACACACACACACACACACACACACACACACAGCACACAGACACAAACTAAATACTTACCATTTAATCAACAGTGGGTTCAGGCTAGATTCAGAGACATGAAAGGAGAGACAGTATAGAGAGATCGATTAATGTGCAGAAAACCAAAGAATGGAAAAAAAATTTATCTTGACAAATGTTGGTTTATTAGCAATATCATAACATACAGGAGCAGAAGTGGGCAGTCTTTTGGCTTCAGGTTCAGCTGGACCAATAGTCCGGTTTCTTGCCAGAGTGTGAAGGACTGCAATAGAAAGATTGATGGATAGAACAAGTGAAAACTTGAACAGATGAGAAAAATATGATGAAAAAAATAACATTTACATTAATCTAAGTAAACAATGAGCTGAGTTAAATCAGGGCTGTAATTAAAACTACTTAATTCAGTTTTGCGGTGGAAAAAAAATAATGCTCCATTACTCTAACTCTAATTGTGTGTGTGTGTGTGTGTGTGTGTGTGCGTGCGTGCGTGTGTGAGCAAAGTTTTGAGCAATTTTGCACTTGCTGTCATTAAACTGAATTATGTAATTTATAGAGCAGCGTCAGCATTGGCCTTTGTAAAATAATGTTTGACTACCAATTTACAACCAGAATGTAATATTTTACATCTTAACATCTTCTAAAAAATGTTGACAATTTGAATATTAGGTGGACAGCCAAATGGCACTGTTGGCCCGTTTTGACTTGAACGCATAGCCTTTCAAAATATTCTACGTTTGATAGCATGGACACAGCATGGACACATGCGCACTAGAAAGTTTCATCCTGATGATATTCTCTCTGAATGGTGTTTTGAAACACTTCAAAAACCTGACAGTCTTACAGTATGTTGTATACCCTCTCTTGTGACGTTTTCAGCTGCTGTCATGGCCTTTCCACTTATATCGCTGACCATCCCATCTACCGTGGCTTCATGCTTCAGGAAAAATGGCCGCACGATACGCCTGTATAGAATCTGAGAACCATTCCAGGAGACCGGAGCCATGCACCATAACAGGAACAGGCACTAAACACCAGCAAAGACACCAAAAAGAGCAAGTTACAGTAAGTAATGGGTTATCTAGTTTGAGAAATCATCACTAACATGGCTGTAGAGTTGTCCCTATTAAAGTTAAGAAACTAAAGCAGCAACGAGTTAAGAAAGTAGTTTGTCGAACTTTACAATTACCTACCCAGAAAAAGTAATAATAGTTCACTGTTATATGCAGGAAGACGACAAAAAAAAAAGTGAAAAAAAGTGAAACAACCAGAGAATCAATCTAGCTTAAATTATGTATTTTTTAGTTTACATTTTAGAGTCTCAGTATGCTTGTCCACAAGGGGTTGAAGACAGAAATAAAGCAAGCAAGCAACTTTATTTATACAGCACATTTTCAAACAACAGACGTTGCCCCAAAGTACTTTACAAAAATGAAAACAATCATATAACAAAGCAAACATAACTTATTCGAAAGCTAAAGAAAATAAATACGTTTTTAAATAAGACTTAAAAGTGGCAATTGATGGAGCTGACCTCACATGGAATGGAAGACTATTCCAGAGTTTGGGACCTACCACAGAAAAATCACAATCTCCTTTTGATTTTAAATGACAACGAGGGACCTTTAAAAGCCGTTGGACCTGAGAACTCTAGAAGGAGAGTAGGGAATAATAAGATCACTGATGTACTGGGGGGCAAGGCCTGATAGGGCCTTGTAGACAAACAAGAGAACTTTAAAATCAATCCTGAATTTAACAGGAAGCCAATGTAAGGATTGCAGTACAGGGGTAATATGGTCTCTCTTTCTCACCCCCATTAAAAGCCTTGCTGCTGCATTTTGCACTAACTGTAAGCGGACTAGCATAGTCTGGGGGAGACCAATATATAGAGAATTACAATAATCAATCTTTGATGAGATAAAAGAGTGAACCACGATTTCCAAATCCTTACTGGATAGAAAATGCTTTACTTTAGCAATTTATCTCAGGTTAAAAAAGCTACCTTTAACAACGGAACCAATCTGTTTCTTAAAATTTAGTGATGAGTCCATAATTACCCCTAAACTCTTTACATGATCTTCAATCTTTATGGACAAGGAACCTAAATGATCAGGAAAGGTAAGTGAGATGGGAGAACCTACAATCAAAACCTCAGTTTTACTCTCATTTAATTGGAGAAAGTTGCTAGAAAGCCATAGTTTAATGTCACTGTAACACTCCTGTACTTTGTCTAGCGAGCAGGTTTTATCTAAGCTCACAGGAAGATAAAACTGGAGATCGTCGGCATAACAGTGGTATGCAATACCATACTTCCGAAAAATAGAGATTAGAGGAAGCATATACAGAGAGAACAGCAGCGGTCCCAAAATGGACCCCTGAGGAACACCACAAAATAAATAAAAGCGCTGGATCTATTTGCAAGCAGTTTTCTTTAATCAAAATAAACTCAAATTACACTCATCTGGAAACAAAAACACAGGAAACAGAACAACACCTATTATGAGACAGGATCACAAGATGACAAAAACTGAAACAAACACAGGGCTTATATACATAGGGGACACTAAGGTTATACCTAAGTTAATAACTAATGATCGTTGCGACTGAAGTGAATCAGTCAAAACTAACTTTAGCTGGACAATAACTTTATTCTTGAGCTGCTGTAAAGCCAAAACAGTCTCTGTTACTTTAATTTCCTATTATCAATGTAAAGCCGCTTTGGAACAATCTACATTGTTAAAAGCGCTATATAAATGAAGATGACTTGACTTGACTAAGGACTAAACAAGATGATTAACAAGACACCAAATCAAAAACCATGGTAACTGATGAACAAAGACAAAGGAAACTGAACTGGGAAAAGTGCAAAACTAAATGCAAAGTCCAACTCAAGCGCTCGGTGACTGTCTGTCTACAATTCTGCATAGCTTTACAGAACGTGCTGATGACGTGTCATGTCTGCACGAGCAGGGTGTATAGGTATGGAAATAGTATTTCCGAAATACATATGTTGACAGGCAGGTAGGACATTGTATCATTGCATTCGGACCAAATGCAATGACTGGACAAACAGTTTTTTGGTCATGAGACTTCCACAGAAAATATATGTAGGGCCTACATGTTTTAATATTTAAACCACTTCTATTATTGATTGCTATTTGGATTTGAAGAGAGTTTCAACTAGTATTACAAACAGTATGTATAAAGACAAAAATTCCTACCCTACCTTTAACACTGACTTAAATTCCACTAAAAATATTTTATATGTGTGTGTGCATCTATATTTCATAAAATCTGCTAAAAACCAAAATTATGCCATTCAACACTATGGAAAAACTGGCAGATGTCTAAAGACCAACAACAGAGCTGTTTTAAATGAAACAGCTTACCAAACAAATATTTAACCTCTTAGAAGGGACATGACAAAGGAAGGCAGAAGTCTTTGTGCCAATTAGCAGAAAGAAGCCGGTAATAATTTATCCTCTTAAATCGGATATTAGTCAGAGAAAGCATCTGGCATTGTTCTACCTACCTTACATACATAGTAGAAAGGAAACCAGTAGAGAAAGATGTCAGAGAAGAATTCACCCACGCTGAAGATGCCGTAGATTACCCAATACGTCAGCCATTGTGTGTCATCCTCCTTACCAGGACTTTCTATGGCTTTGATACTATTAAAAATTTAAATAGAAAATTATTTGAAAGATATGCCAGTTAAGACAAGTATACTGCAACCAAACTCCAGCTACTGCATCCAAACTCAAATACAACCAAACTCAAAGACATAATAAACTATCAGCTTATAGGTTAAGACAAGTATTGATTTGTGAAATATCTTAAAACATAACTCACGAGAAATATGCAGGATAAACAAAACCAATCAGATTACAGAGTAGAGAAGCACCATATCCAAATAATAAATATGCTCCAGTCACAGCTGTAGCACCTGTTGGGAGAATAATCATAACTGAACAATGTCTTCAACATGTAAACGGGAGAATCACAAGTAAAATTACAGAAACTACTAACGCTATTCATGGACAACTGTCTTTGAATGAGGCCTCAAATGAAATCACAATTTCATAATCAATTTATATGTTGAGGGATGAAGGTGAAATACCAGTAGCCTACTGTGTGTTTTAGGAAGGTGTATATACTTTTAAGAGCAATTTTGGTGAAACTTTATTTAAAGATGTCCGTTTTACAGTGTAATTAATTAAGTACGGAGTAGCCTAATAAGAATTAACTACATGTAGACTATTTGCTATAGAGTTGGGGTTAGGATCACATGTGTTTAAGGGTTAGTTGCATGTAATTACTATAGTAAATGTAACGTGTAAGAAGGACACTGTAAAATAGTGTTACCGAAATGTGTCCAAAGACGTTTGCGAAAATCTGAGAAAATCTGCCCATTTAGAAAAACATAATAATAATAATATTTTATTATTATTATTAAATTGCAAAAGTTTTCTTTCAATGAAAACAAAAGGAAACAACTCAGTGTCATCAAGTGCGTGTAGCCTATTGCCATAATATTTTATCGCACACATTGTGTGATAAAATATAACGGGCGAGCAATATCCGATAATATATTTGATCTATTATAAAATAGGCATATGCTATTTATTATTGAAGTTGTTTTAGCCAACTTAATTGTTTTTAGCTTTTAATTATCTTTAGCAATGATATTTGTCATTTCACAACCCAATAGTAACGCTTCGACTGACCCGTGTGTCCACCTGTTACTTTATAACACAAAACACTTTATTATTCGCAGAAAACACTTTAGGCCTATATAAAACATGAAAAGACTTAAGATAAAACTAGGACTTACCGATAGCTAAGTAACGTTTCTTGATGCCTGTTTTTTCTTCGATTTTATTGAGACAGTCAGTGACTAAATTCTTCTCGTTCAAAAAAGCCTCAATGCGGTCTTTTATCTTAGTAAATATGGCAAACATCGTGGCTTAAAAGGAAAAAGGGTAGCGTTATGCAATTTAATAGAGAGGTATGACTGAGAACATGGATGGTATTTCGTCCTCTCTGCAGTTTCGCTGACTGAACAGACTTAATCCGCTTACTGTCAGACTGTAGGACTAGTGACGTGTCTGTGCGGAGGATGAAGACTCCTGACTGACAGCAAGGAGACCAATTACTTATGATAGTCTACATCATTACACGACGGAGAAAGTAGATCAAATATATAACTTATCTTTTAAAATGTAACTGAAATGAATTTAGGCTATGATATTTGTGAAAGAAAAATCAATATGCTATCAAAAGCTAATGTGTAGGCCTAATTTAGTTTGGTTGGGTGAAGGTGTTCTTTACAACTGATTATTTGGCTACAAATGATCTATACTGATCTGGATCTGAGTACTGAGCAGTTGTAACCGCTGGGGGTCCCTGCTCACCTAGCATTGGGTCAGTTATTTCCGCAACAAAATGAATACTGGAAAAGCATAGACAGACAGGTATGTGAAAACATTGAGCAGACAAGCACTTACACGTCGTTATTTCGAAACCGAGGAGATCTAACCTGAAGCATGTTACCTCTGAAGACTAAAAGCTGCCTTTGCTTTTCAATGACAGAGATAACATGAACACTAAAATAAAGAAATCATTCAGAGCCGTGAAGTACATTTTATTTGCGTGTTGCTACATCTTTTGGGTAAGAGCATGACTTGTAAATGTATTTCTGCTGATTTTTAGAGCAACTTTGCATATTAAATTATATTTATATTATATTATTTCTAACTGTGTGCTTACTGTATGTTGTATTTGTCCAAATCCTGGGTTTGGCTTTGTTTCATATGGAATTGTGTTTGTATTGCAGATATTTTAAACAAATGAGTGTTGTTGTGTTATAGGTGTTCAGTGCTGTCCTAATTGCTGTTGGAATCTATGCAAAAGTTGCCAAAGAGTCAGGTATTTAAACAGCATTCGCCATATTCATTCATCTCTAGTTATAAAAGAAGCTTGCAAACATTTATGGCAAAATTTTCACAAATATTACATTATATGATGCTTACCAGATCATTAGCTTAAAT
Source organism: Abramis brama (assembly GCF_963993115.1). Lineage (NCBI taxonomy): Eukaryota > Metazoa > Chordata > Actinopteri > Cypriniformes > Leuciscidae > Abramis > Abramis brama. The sequence continues at coordinate 23,636,216 of NC_139985.1, forward strand.
AATATTCCATATTTTCCAACTGTTGCATAAATATTATAGTTTTCATGACCACAGTGGCACATTAATTTAGACTAAATGAAATATGTATATTTTTAAATGTAATTTGTAACATACTGCACAACCACCTTAAATTAAGGCAAGGTAAGGTAAACCTTTTTTTTTAAACTCATCTAATGAAGGCACAAAAAGGGTGACTAAAGTGTTGAAAAAGTTAGATGTAGCCTGTTATAGATCCTATGTAAATTGTAAACAGAAAAAAAGACCAAGAAAGAAAAAGATGTTAACAACTGTGTACATCTACATTTTGTGTTACTTTATATTTTCTTTACTGATGTTTGACAGATGTAGTGGACACGCTGATGGCAGATCCAGCGCTGTTGCTGATCATTGTGGGTTCTCTCATGTTCACCATCACTTTCTTTGGCTGTTTTGGAGCTCTGCGCAACATCTCCTTGCTGCTCAACATGGTCAGACTCAGATATAGTTCTCACATAAGGAAGTTGTCACAAAGGGTATTTCAGTAGCTATGGAAAGATGACCTTGTACTTTGAATATTTCTAAATCTACAGTGTTAAGAGATGGATGGATGGATGGATGGATGGATGGATAGATAGATAGATAGATAGATAGATAGATAGATAGATAGATAGATAGATAGATAGATAGATAGATAGATAGATAGATAGATCATTTCAAGACTGTATTTTACATGATAGTTAAAAAATATTCTTCTCAAGTCAGTCAATAGTCAGACTCAGTGCCCATTGTGAAACCTTTTTTTTACCTAGATTTTTTTCCAGCTTTTTTCTTTTTTACAAATAAATCATATTTGTCCAGTTTGTAGGAATTTTGCTGGCCATTCTGCTGCTGCAAGTAACAGCAGCTTTGATGGGTCTTTTGTTCTCTGAAAAGGTAAATAATTTACACATGTACAAGCTAAAACTTTATATTTGGACCAAGTCTCATCTTGGAGAAATGGGATGATGTTTTAAAATGATTACTTTCAAAACTTGTTGGTAGGTTCAAGAGAGGACAGAGCAGCTGATGATGAAGGCGATTGTGCGCTATCGGGATGATCAGGACTTGGAAAATGTTATTGATTTTGTACAGAAAAAGGTAAAAGAATTTGATTTCATATACCGTTCAAAATTTGTGCTCCATAAGATTTTTTATGTTTTTGAAAGAAGTCTCTCTTGCTCACCAAGGCTGCATTTATTTGTTAAAAATATTAATATAACAGTAATATTGTCAAGTATTGTTGCAATTTTTCCTTAGTAATATATTTGAAATTTGTTCCTGCAATGGCAAAGCTGAATTTTCAGCAGCCATTAGTGTCATATGATCCTTCAGAAAAAATTCTAATATGTGGATTTGCTCAAGAAAAAAATTCTTTGTTGAAAACAGATCAAGCTGTTAGTTCTGGCAGGTCACGTTTGTCAAGCTCGCATCAGCTGACCCTCAGCTGATCCACGTCTACCTATAGGAATACGACGCCTATCACAACATCCATATATAAGCTCCTTCAGTATTATCATCAGCTATCGCATTTCTCAGGAGCTAATTGCCCTCCTCCATCCCCAGCTCCTCCTATCGTAAGTCAGGATTTGGCATTCTGATTCCCCTTGAATCAGACTAAATTCTCAAATTATGTTGTACATTAAAATATTGAAGTAATGATATCTGCAATACATTTATGTTGGTTCTGTTCTGTTTACCCTGGGGAGTTCTTGCCCAGAACAGAACCATACCGCCAATCAAAACTGTATGCTAATTGTCAATCGTATTTGACGATAGTGGTCCTGACAGAATTAATAGTTTTGTGGAAGTTATGATAAATTTTTTTCAGGATTCTTTGATAAATAGAATGTTCAAAATAACAGCATATATTTGACAGAAATCTTTTGTAACATTTTGTTTTTACACTTTTGATCAAATTAATGCATCCTTACTGAATAAAAGTATTAATTTAAAAAAAATAAAAATAATTACTGACACCAAACTTTTGAACAGTAGTTTATGTAGTTAAGCATGATAGGGTGGTGCATGAAATGGCATATGTCAAATATCACACTGTTGATCTTTCTTTGTCCTGTAGTTCAAGTGCTGTGGGGTGGATTCTTATTTAGACTGGTCTAAAAACATGTACTTCAACTCATCAGACCAAAATCCCAGTCTGGAGGCCTACGGAGTGCCCTTCTCCTGCTGCATACGGCTAAATAATGAGGTCGGGTTGTGTCAAATCCTGAAACACTTAATGTAGAGGTCTTAGGTGTGCTATCCATTTTAGTATTTAGTAAATGCATTTTTTGTTTTACTTGTTAAGAAATTTTAAACACTTGCTTGAAAATGTCTCTTTGACCTAGACTGTTAGAATGTTCAGGATTCAAAATATAATGAACAGCCATGGTGTCAATTGAAAATTTGCATACTGAATTTTGATTGGTCTTATTTTGTACATATATTTGCATACTGAATTATTGGTAACACTTTACAATAAGGTTCGTTGAGGTTAAGGTTAGCTGACAAAGGTTTATTATGCATTAACTACCATTACCCAGAGGTGTAAAGTCCAGGTTCTGAAAGTAAAAGTCCTCCTCAGTGTTTTGCTCCAATCACCTGGATTTGCTAAATTATCACAGTTCCCTTTCAGTCAGTCACTATGAGTTACGTCAGAAACTGACGAATGGGGGTTTCGCTAGAGAGCCCTATCACCTGTTATGCAATGGTATGAAAATATCATGGGTTTGCGGAATTTGCATTGCGAACTCCACCCCACCGTGTGGGTATAAAAGGAGCCGCGAGTGCAACCTCACATTATTTTTCTGCTTCGGAGTCAAAGTGTGTATGTGCTTCTCCTTCACCTTCTTCAAGCAACGAGCGCTCTTTAGTCGGTGTTGGTATGACGGTGCGTTTCAGCAGATTCACGATCCTGCTGCTGGTCTGTGCAGTGGCTTTTACGTGGCTCGTGTTTCTCCCCTGGGCACTTCAGCACTGCTGAAAGAGTTTTTCTTTTCTAAAAGAGGTGCACAGGCACGTCTTTTTAAAGATGTCTCGCCCATGTGTTTCTGGATGTGGGCGCATTATCCATCTGCCTGACGGTCACAAGCGCTGTCTAGTGTGTTTGGGCTTTAATCACGCTCAGACAGCGCTCGTGGATGAGTCATGTTCTCATTGCGGGAACATGACCATCGCAGTGTTAAGATCGAGACTCAATGACCTCCGTGGGGGTAGAGTCCCCTCTGCCACACCCCAATCTATCTCTTCCTTGGGGGTAGAGTCCCCTCTGCCACACCCCAATCTATCTCTTCCTCTTCCTAACTTTGGCTGGTGGCCAGGGTGATCTGAGGGTTACGGTGTGGAATAACCCGACAAGTATTCCTCGGGCCACACCCCCCTGCACATCGCAAGCCATGGAACTTCCGGGTGAACCTGGTTCCTTCCGGGGACCCAGTGTTTCATTCGGGGCTCCGGTGGATGATGCCATGTCACTCACAGCGTCACAAGGCGGTCTTGATTCTTCTGGAGAATCGTGGAAGTCCCCGTTGACTTCCCGCGGCCTGGCGGTGTCCTCCGCCTTCTCTTCCCTCGATGGCGCAGTGGCCAACGGGTACTCTGGGGTCCCCCCAATGGAGCGCGCTGTGGCGATGCAGTTGTGTCCCCAGAGCGCCTCCACCTGGCGTGGTGATCCAAAGCACCCCTCCAAGGCCTTTAGGTTTTCGTCCACTCTCGTGGCCAAAGCCTATAGAGCTGCGGGGCAGGCCGCCTCCGCCCTGCATGCCATGGCTATCCTTCAAGTCCATCAGGCGAAGGTGCTCAGGGACATGCACGAGGGAAGGGCTGTCGCGGGACTCATACAAGAGCTGCGCACTGCCAACGACCTCGCTCTACGGGCGATGAATCTATGACATCTATGGCTCAACCTGGCTGATATGCGGGAGGCTGAGATAACTCGTTTTCTTAACTCCCCCATATCCCAGGCTGGGCTCTTCGGCGGTGGGACTCCGTTGCGGCAGTCACCCCACTCGGACTGCTTCATATGAGACCGCTTCAGCACTGGCTTCGCGATCGAGTTCCGAGATGGGCATGGCAACAGGGCACGTTCCGGGTGCTAGTCACTCGGGCCTGCCCTCATACCTTCACCCCGTGGTCGAACCTCTCTTTTCTACAGGCCGCACCACAGGCCGCACCATCTCTTTTCATGCCTGCACCACGGGTTGGGTGCCATGTGCAATGGGCATGCTGCCGCGGGCTCCTGGACAGGACCCCAGCGCCTATGGCATGTCAATTGCCTCGAGTTGCTGGCCGTACGTCTAGCTCTGCACCGTTTTCAGACGTTGCTGGAGGGCAAGCACGTACTGGTCCGTTTAGACAACATGGCGACAGTAGCATACATCAACCATTAGGGTAGTCTGCGCTCCTGCTGTATGTCGCAACTCGCACGCCATCTCCTCCTATGGAGCCAGAAGCATCTGAGGTCGCTTCAAGCCATTCACATCCCAGGAGAGCTGAATCGTGCAGCCAATGAGCTCTCACGACTACGGCCTTATCCCGGGGAATGGAGACTCCATCCCCAGACGGTTCAGCTGATTTGGGAATAGTTCAGTGACGCACAGGTAGATCTGTTTGCCTCCCCAAGTCACCTTCATTTATATAGCTCTTTTAACAGTATGAATTGTTTCAAAGCAGCTTTTCAGTGATAATAGGAAATTATAGTAACAGAGATTGTTTTGGCTTTACAGCAGCTCTAGGATAAAATTCTGCCCTACAAAGGCAAAAGACCTTAAGTCGCTAGAGTGTGGAACTGAGAAAAATGACTTTAAAGTTTTTTAGTTGTCCAGCCAAATTAATTATAGGTAGGAAACTGGAAATCTGGCAATTAAATGGTTTGGTAATGAAAATGATCTACATAAAAAATCTTGAGTTCAAACTTGACCTTTGACCCCAATTTTGAAGTTACTGTATTCTGCCTTTGTATTGTCTGCAAAAAGTGAGAAGTCATACCAAGGCAAAAGGCAGTAACTTCAAATTATCAATATTTGATTGCTGATCACCATTTACAAAATCATTATAGTAACACCAGTATTGTGTTTTATGGTTTGTTTGTGTATATGTTATTTAAGGTTGGGTCTGTAAAGCACTTCGATCAACTCGTGTTGTTTTAAAATGTGCTTTAGAAATAAAATGATTGATTGATTGATTATTTTGGATGATTTACAATTACTTTTAGCCATCTACTTATTGCTATCCTCTGATTTGGTTGCACCCTGATGGCATTATTAATGAATTAGACATTACACAATACCCCCATAGCAGTAAAGAGTATCTTGTGTGCAGTAAAACTAACAGCTTGACTGCAGAGAGGTGACACTGAATCATATGAATACAAGATAAGCATATTTCTTTATTAAAAACATTAATTTAATTAATAATGGAATGCAAAGATATAACAAGATGTAAAACAAAGATACAGCAGATAGAACAACAAATCATGTACAAATTTAAAATGTATGGAATGGGAATAAGAGTAAATCATGTACAAGTGTTTGAACTTGGAATCCTGAATTAGGGGTGTTCTCACTCCTCATCCTCCACAACTTCGCTTACAGGCAGTGAACACCAGAAAGCCCTCCTGTTTGGGGGCATAAAAGGACATAGTTTTCCGATTATGTCGTTCTTTTTAGCCTCTTCAATCCCCCGGGCATGTGGTCTCAGGAGAGAGGGAACCTTCAGCTCGAACTTAGCCCGGAGGAAGTCCAACTCGGTAAAGTGAGCATCTGCATGGTTTAGTTTGAAGAACAGGCTCCTAGAGCCACGTCGCAGCTGGATCACTGACATCTTGCCCAACTTTGATGCCTTCTTGATCTTCACACAGGAGTGCCCATCCTTCCAATCCAGCACATCTTCATTCTTCATTTCAACCACTTCCACCTTCCTGGAGTTTGAACTTGCCACAACACTCACAAAATCCTCAAAGTCATACAGCACACCTCCAGGTCGATTTTTCATCTCCAGCTCGACACCATGGTGAAAACTGTCAGCACTCATGAACGTGTGTCCCTTTTCGAAGTATTTCAAAGTTATATCCTCCATGGAGGTGGTATCACCATTTACAAGGCAGACGAGGGAGGATAGCAAGCACCAGTTCTTATTTTGGGCAGAACAGTTGTCCACCCAGAAGATGCAGTGGCATATGTCCCTTTCTTTTTTTAGTGCAGTCACATAGGCCGAGGTGATCTCTGCTGCTCTTCGCCCTGCCATGCCCTCATGCCAGACCACAGAGATGGTGTTTTTTTTGTTTTTTTTCTTGCCAACAGAGGCAAAGGTCTCATGGAATGCCACGATGCGTTTTGTGAAGATTGATGTTTTCAAACCAGGCATACGAGGCAACATGATGACTTTTTGAAGGTCCACACTCTTCACCAATGTGTCCTCTGGCCAGTCCTTCTCTGCATCAGCCTGGTACATTATTCGGCTCTGCACGGCAGACTCTTTATGTCCACGCCACCTCTGGCACTGCAAGCAGTCGATGTCATGGCCATCCCCATCATGGTCATTTTTCATGTGCTGATCCTGCCGTACGCACTCCTCACATTCCTCCTCTCCAAGCTTTGCAAAGCTGATGTTCTTTTGTTTTACAGCTTTGCGGTAGCTTTCATAGGAGCAGCTGTTGCCTTTTTCCAAATAATCAGCATACATGAGCTTGATGTTAATGTCGCTAGGGAGGTAGCGACGATGTGGGGCATGCTCTCTTCGGTAGTGGCTCACTGATGGGTGGAATGATTCAATGTGGTCATAAAAAGGCTGCATGTCCAGCTTGTTGGATGGTGTATGTCTTCCTCTTTGGTCTCTTGTGATCGCCTCATTCCCTATCTCATTCCCCATCACAGAGAGGACCAGGCTGTCATTCGTCGGGTGGTACCCCAAAGTGGCCAAAAAAAAAGTTTTACAGACCTGCTGTGGGACCTGATCTGCATTCTTTAGTCTGTAAACAAAGGACCTGCCCCGTCGACTTGTTTTTCCATCCCCACAAACTTTTGCTGTTGGTAGCTGGCTGACACTGTGGAACATGAATGCACGTTTGTCTGTGTAGCTGATGTCCCAGTACCTCTTCCAGATCTCCTTACGCCTCTCCTCACTAAATTTGTCTGTGCATTTTCTTCTGCATTTACACGGATCTCTCATTGGTGGGGCTGTGGCTGGAGTGCAGGTGGGCTCTGGTGCTGGCAGTGAAGCGAGGGTGGGCTCTGGTGCTGGCAGTGGAGCGAGGGTGGACTCTGGTGCTGGCAGTGGAGCGAGGGTGGGCTCTGGTGCTGGCAGTGGAGCGAGGGTGGGCTCTGGTGCTGGCAGTGGAGCGAGGGTGGGCTCTGGTGCTGGCAGTGGAGCGAGGGTGGGCTCTGGTGCTGGCAGTTGAGCGAGGGTGGACTCTGGTGCTGGCAGTGGAGCGAGGGTGGGCTCTGGCAGTAGAGTTGTAGCTGGAGCGAGGGTGGGCTCTGGTGCTGGCAGTTGAGCGAGGGTGGACTCTGGTGCTGGCAGTGGAGCGAGGGTGGGCTCTGGCAGTAGAGTTGTAGCTGGAGCGAGGGTGGACTCTGGTGCTGGCAGTGGAGCGAGGGTGGGCTCTGGTGCTGGCAGTGGAACGAGGGTGGGCCCTGGCAGTAGAGCTGGAGCTGGAGCGAGGTGAAACTCCATAAGAGCATCAAGCGTGGTGTCAGGTGTGCTGCAGAACAGCTCATCAGAACCAAACTCTGGGAAACTAATATCCAGACAACTATCAAGAACTGTCCATGTTTTTGAGTTGGGTGCTGGATCACAATCAATATCGCCATAAGTAACTGAAATGAACAGAACAAATTTACAAATTTACAATTAGAAACATGCATGGACAAATATGGAACATGAACATGAAATATTCTTCAAATATTTGATTAATTAATGTCAATGTTATCAAATTGGGATAATGCCTACCACTGTCCAGAACGATCATTTTTTTTGTTTGCGGTGCGTCCGGACTGCAAGGAATATCGCCACAAGGAACTGAAAAGAATAGAGCAAATTTAATAATAGTAATAACAACAACAACAACAACAATAATAATAATAATAATAATAATAATAATAAAAATAAGGCATCGAGGGAAATTTGAATAGGAAATAATATTTTATATATATCGAATACACGTAGGTCCAGCAAACATTTGTTTTTACCAATAGGTTATTTGATTAGTCAGTGTCTATTTTAACAAATTATCAGGCCTACAAGTTAGTGCCACTGGTTAATCAAGGGTTAAGTTTGGCTACAATGCTTTAATGACAGCTCTCTGACTGGTGGATTTGATTGGCCAATCTCAAATGCTATAGCATGGAGTAATTTGTATTATTTGTTTTTCTGACATAGCCTAACTGACAACCAGACAAAAAAGCTATACATGTCGGTGGATACCGTTTTGCAACCAATTATTATTTATTGCAATGTTCGCTAACGTAAAAGGATATAATTGCTTGTACATCAAATGAAAATCGCCTTTAAAGGACTTGTGGATTGATGTGAACGCCATCAAGGAATAATGCTCAGAATGCTTGTGGATTAAACATCTCCGATGACGTTCATTACCATGGATTTTATCAGGTTACAAGAAAGGGTAGGATATGGATTTAATTGCAAGCTGTTTCTACTGTTTTTATGCGTGACCATACACGGTAGCTAACTGCATTCGACTCCACTCGTGTCGTGCAGTCTGCTGTCTGTCTAACTCACTGCTGTCACTGACATGCTGTCACTGAGGGAATAATCTGCATTATGAAAAGCAAAAAATAAATACAAACATTTATTTGAGATTATTTACGCTTAACTTACTTATTGCTGGCAAGTTATAGTCTCTGCTTGTTTATAGTGCTTTTATATGGAACAGTTTGGTATTCATTAGATAACTGACTAACTTTAGCCTATGCTATAGGCTGCTAGCTAGCTAAATGAAGTAATGTTAGATCGCGATCTAACGTTTGTCTAATGCATCTTTTGTTTTTCTTACCTTCACATTGATGTCTGCGTTTCAACGCCATCTCAACCATCATTTTCCCTCGAGAGTAATGGGCCATCCTTAAACTCTATAGTAAAAACAACCACTCAACAATATTTGTTTTAACTACACTTTTATTCAGGTACCGTGTGTGTCAGAAGTGCTTCAATGAGAGTTGCATGACAGTACACAGGCAACACCGTAACTTAAACGCGGCAAACTTTAATGGGCAGTAAAACAAAGGCAGAATACCGTAACTCCAGGCCGGCACAGTAACTTCATATTGACGTGCGGCTAAACAAAGGCAGAGTGCCGTAACTCAATTTGAGCGTTCCAAAACAAAGCCAAAGAGCGATAACTGATGTTACGGTGTTCTGCCTTGGTTTCTCATGGTCTTTTGGAAGTTACTGTTCAGACAACCCATTATTTTCTCGAAAAAACAACGGAATTGACTCAAGATACTTATACACATGATAAAGGGGGTCTTGAATGTGCCAAAAATAGCAATAACTCATTTTCGACAAAAATGAAGTTACGGTCTTTTGCCTTTGCACGGCAGAATTATTGTCCAGCTAAAGTTAGTTTTGATTGATTGATTCACTTCCGTTGCAAAGATCATTAGTTATTAACTTAGGGGCCGCTTACATCTAACAGAAAACCCTCAATGCGCTCCGGCCGTCCATCCGCACAAAACAGTGCCTGGTGGCTCAAGAACGCACTCCCGGAAATAGGTTTCAAGGTGCAAACGATTATCAGTTATCTCTGCGTAAACCTCTGCACGCACATGCGCATCACGTGTTCAGTGTGCATTTGAATATATATGTGCGCAGGCGTGTAGTCCTTTACAAATCAACCCTCAACAAACGACTTGCCTGGCCTTAAAAATTTATAGTACAGAATTATTTATCGCGTCCACGTAGCCACATGGGGACTCTGTACAGATAAAACATTCCTGTGCAAGATCAGGGAGGATGAGGAGCAGGTCCTTTTTGTTGCGCCTCATTGGCCCACCCAGACTTGGTTCTCCGAACTGGTGCTCCTCGCGACAGCCCCTCCCTGGCCAATTTCTCTGAGGAAGGACCTCCTTTCTCAGAGACGGAGCAACCTTTGGCACCCGCGTCCCGATCTCTGTAACGCACGTGTGGGTCCTGGATGGGACGCTGAAGGTTTGAGTGCCCTACCACCTCAGGTGGTGGCTACCATCACTTCAGCTAGAGCCTTGTCCATGAGACACGCCTATGCTCTGAAGTGGAACCTCTTTGCCACCTGGTGTTTTTCTCACCGAGAAGATCCCAGAAAATGCCCAATTAGGTCTGTGCTCTCCTTCCTCCAAGAAGGGTTGGAACGAAGTCTGTCTCCTTCCACTCTGAAGGTTTATGTGGCTGTGATCTCTGCGCACCAAGACTTTGTGGAGTCTAAGACAGTAGGACAGCATGACCTGGTCATCAGGTCCCTTAGGAGTCCAGGAGTTTAAATCCTCCCCGCCCCCCTCGTATGCCCTATTGGGACCTTGCAGTGGTTCTATCCTTCGAGCCATTGCACTCAGTTGAGCTTAAGTACCTCTCTATGAAGACGGCGCTCCTGGTTGCTTTGGCCTCCATCAAGAGGGTAGGGGGCCTGCAGGCATTTTCGGTTGACAAAGCGTGCCTGGAATTCGGGCCAGCCTAGATATGTGCCCAAGATTCCCACCACTCCTTTCAGGAATCAGGTGGAGAACCTGCAAGCTCTGCCTTCAGAAGAGGCAGACCCAGCCTTGGCACTGATCTGTCCAGTACGCGCACTTCATGCTTACGTAGACAGAACGCGGTGTTTCAGGACCTCAGACCAGCTCTTTGTCTGTTTCGGTGGGAAGCTGAAGGGAAAGGCTCTCTCCAAGCAGAGGCTGTCTCACTGGATAGTGGACGCCATTGTCTTGGCTTAACAGGCGCAGGGCCTGCCATGCCCCCTAGGGGTGAAGGCACACTCCACCAGGAGTGTGGCTTCCTCCTGGGCTCTAGTGCATGGCGCCTCGCTAACAGACATCTGTAGCTGCAGGCTGGGCGACACCTAACACTTTCGCGAGATTCTACAATCTCCATGTAGAGCCAGTGTCCTCTCTTATACTCGCTCCCAGTAGCCAGTAAGTAGGACCTACTCGGTGTCATCGCTTACTGCGCCATTCCACTCCACGGACTGGATACGTGCGCTATTTTACTCGCATGAGTTCTCCCTGCACTGTTGATGCCATCACCAGAGTGCATGCACGATTAGTCAGCCCTCGTGAGGGGTTTGGTGCCTCCATGTCCATGGTTCCCCGTTTGGGCAACCCCCACATGTGTATATTCCACGGTAAGTCTCCTCTGAGCACGTGTTTTCCCTCGGCAAGATCCCTCTTGCCATTTCGAGGTTGAAACATTCCACCCTGCGGGCTGGATACCTCTGAGTTCTCCTTATGTATCCCGTACTCAGGTCATATGTGTATTCTAAGTCCTTCCTGCGGGTAGACACTGTGTCACATATTCCATCTGGGATATGCTAGCCAGTGTACCTTGGTATTCTTGCGTTAGCCTGGCCCTTCACTCGTGCTAGCCTCACGACAAGGAGCTGGTGTTACGCAGGACACTGGAAGACAGCCACATTGGCGAGATTAGATTGGGACCCCCAATTCGTCAGTCTCTGACGTAACTCGTAGTGACTGACTGAAAGGGAACGTCTCGGTTACATATGTAACCCTCGTTCCCTGAAGGAGGGAACGGAGACGTTACGTCCGCATGCCACTGCCGCTGTACCGCTGAAACGGCCGGGGCGCTCCTCAGCAGGTAACATAATGCAAGATTGCACTCACGGCTCCTTTTATACCCATACGGTGGAGCGGAGTTCACAATGCAAATTCCGCAGACCCATGGTATTTTCATACCATTGGCTCGTTTTCTAATATCTCGAAGTTGATAGGGCTCTCTAGCGAAACCTCCATTCGCCAGTCTCTGACGTAATGTCTCCGTTCCCTCCTTCAGGGAACGAGGGTTACATACATAACCAAGACATTTTTCAGCCAGGAGATAGAACTAATTAGTGAAATCAGGTGGAATGAACATATGGCAGGACTTTTACTTTCTGACCCCTGGTCTTTACACCTCTGCCATAACCTAACACTGAGCTATACATTTATTACAGAATTTATTCATCTTTGTTTATAAAAATACAACTGTTCATTGTTAGTTCATGTCAGCTCAGGTATATTAAATAATATTAACAGATACACTTAATAGTGTATCAGTAAATATTGAAATTAACATTAACTAAGATTAATAAATGCTGTAGATGTATTGTTCATTGTTAGTTCATGTTAACAAATGGAACCTTATTTTAAAGTGTTACCGAATTATAAGTAGCAGTCAATCAAAAACCTTTTGTATTTTATATACAGTTATGTTGAGCAGAAGCAAAGAGATTTTTTTATTTTTAATAAATTACACTAGCATGAAAAGCTGGCCACTTTCTTCACTATAAAGAGTGTCTGTTCATTTATGTGTAGACTGTGTTCAACTCTATGTGTGGCTATGAGACCCAAAAGATAAAGAAAAGTGTGGCCAGTCGGTTCATCTACACCACTGGTTGTCTAGATGAGATCGTCTTGTGGGGAAAACAGAACCTTCTGCTGGTCGGAGTGATGACCCTCGTCCTACTGTTCCTTGAGGTGAGGCGCACACAGAAAGTACTTTCAACTTTATTTAAATGAATGCTTTTAGTAACTTCTCCATGCATGAAATCAGGTCTTGCTGCGTCTTGTTTGGAATTTGGGCCTCCTCAAAAATGTACTGTACATAAACATATACTTAATTTTATTATCTAAAAGCAGTTACAATGAACTGTTGAACTTTTTCATCCAATTAGCTTTCAGTATCACTTTAGTATGTCATGCTTGCTTATGGTCAATATTAAAGGTAGAGAAAGACAGACATATAAATACAGATATACTGTACACATAGAGCTAGAGAGAGTCATAGATAAAACAAGAGCCATAGATAAATAATAGAAATGTGCCACAGTGAAAGAGTGGAGGATGAAGTTCTTCCACATGTAGGTGAGTAGATGTGGGCTCTCTGATGATTTATAGTTTATATTGGTCATAATATTTACGTCACTGTGTAATTTAATTTGTTCTATTTCTTTTCTATGTTGAGTTGTAGCACATCATTAATTTTCAAAATATATTAGGGATAGATTGTCTGTATGTGGGTGAATAAATTTCAGCAAAACACAGATGGTAAATCTTCTACTGTTATTTATTTGTAAACTGTAACAATAGCAAATTTGATCAAATATTAAGTATTATATAATAAATATTTTATTAATACTAACATATTAATTTGCTATACATTAATTTGCTATATTTAATTCCCTCACACAAAGAAATTACACAGAAACAAATGCTTATTTTTAAAATATAGATTGTATAGATGTTACATTCTTCTAGATAACTAAACTAAAAAGAGTACATTGGGACCCAAAAATCTATTCCCTCAGTACAAAAAGTCAGATTTGCTTCTGATTTGCTCATGCTTCTTAGAACATTCATAAAATCAGGATGATATTGATCATCAGGTTTTGCCCCAAATTGTGAAGTACCTGCTGTACAGCAAAAGGAGGGCATGCCAAAAGAAATTCCAAAATTCATGCAAACGTTTCTACCCATTTTCATGTCTTTTGAATCCCACTGTATGTATGTGTTACATTTTGAATGAATCCCTTTAAAAACAAAACAACAACAACAACAACAATCTCTTCATACATGACAGAATTATACATGGGCAGCCACATCACATTAAAACCCACATTGAGCCACCATATGAACATTATCTCTGACCTTTATCATAACCTGTGGGCATGATACACTAAATTCATGTGCAGAAAGATAAAATGAACAAGCTCTTTGCATTGAGGATGATAATTGATTTGTCTGTTCTTCAGATATGTATGATGTCACTGGCTTCAGTACAGCTCTGTCAAATCAGAAGTGTTCAACAGAAGAGGAGGAAATCTAACAGGACCCAAAACCTTTGTTGCAACAGAAAGTCTTGACTTACACGCCCACCTTTCACCATGTGCTTGCATTGGAATTCAATGATGCACTGCCATTGAAATATCAAGTTATAACATGTTACAAATTAGATGCAAAGACTGTGATAATTCTCTTTATTATACTGTGACTTTCTAAGCCAAAATATGTGATTAATGAAACCTTATTGTAAAGTGTTAATGATAATATAAACAGACAAAAATGAGTTTGATTGTTTTATGTTAGTTCTGATTTAGTTTAACTTTACTTTAGTTAACATGAACTAAGAATGAACAATACTTCTACAGCATTTATTAATCTTAGTTAATGTTAATTTCAACATTTACTAATATATTATTAAAATCAAAAGTTGTATTTCTTAACATTAATTAATGCACTGTGAACTAACATTCATTGAACATAACAAACAATGAACAACTTTTTTATTAACTAACCTTAACAAATATTAATAAATACTGTTACAAATGTACTGTTCATTTTTAGTTCATGCTAGTTAACATGCATTAATTGATGTAAACAATGAAACCTTACTGTAAAGTGTTACCATATTATCTGTAATGTTAATAAAATATATTTTACAACATGCTGACCTTTACACATTTTTACTTTTTGCACAACACTTGTAAAATAGATGAATTACTATACAGTGGCTAAATAGTATTTATTCTCAATTATTCTCATCTTATTATTCTCAAATTATTTCTTACGTAATTACACAGTTATTGTTGCTCAATTGCTATGTAATTACAGATAGTATAAAACCTAATTCTGTAAATTAGTGGGGTGCTGGATCGTAAGATAACGTAAAACGTACTTAGAGGAGAACACACGTGTTAGATGTTTTAGTTTTCATCAAACCGATGCCGATGAAATTGAACTGAGCAGGGTTAAAATCTGGCAGCATGTTGATTTCTGTGTGTGGAGCATTCAGGCTTTTCTCCCGAGAGGTGACTTGGTAATGTGCTCGGAAGTTACAGAGGGGGTTGTATCCAGGTTTGAGGCTGTCTGGACAGCGGAAACCTTCCTTGATGAAAGATCCATGCTGAGACACGGCTACAAATCCGTCCTTGTGTGGCATCATCTTTATGACTGGAGAGTAGACGTACTGGATGTATAGCAAACAACCTGTAAATAAATTACCAAAATCAAGCAACTGAAACAAGACATGAAAGACGTTATTAGCAAGTTTTACAATTTTAATTATAAAAAATGAATCTTCCAAAAACTTTTCATAAACGTTTAGCTGTCATGTACAACACTGAACAGTCCTCACCACTAGAGACATCCCAGACTTTGATGGTTTTATCCAAGGATCCAGTGAAGACATATTTATCATTTATTGAGAAGACAGCACAAAGGACGCCTTCAAAATAAAAACCCTTGAGGATGGAAAAAGAACAAAACATTTTAATGTTACACAGCAGCTGTTTATTGGCAGGATTATATGTCACACTGAAAAAATTGTTCATTAGTTCTTGTTGACTTGATTTCTAGTAAAAATAACACTATAATATAGTTTGCGCCACTTTACAATAACCATGTAATAACTAGGAACTACTGTATACTGTAAAATAAAGTGCTAAACTTTAGCGCTAAACACAGGCAAAATGGTGAACGGAAAATGAAAACAAAACATAATAAAAACTAAACAGACTTAAACATAACCCTGACATATACATTCTCTGAAAACATGTCTTAACTTATTCAGTATTGCTTCCAAGGTAAATTTATATTGTTTTAAGAACTTTTAGTTATTCTACCTGGAAAATAAGACAAATTTATATTAAAAACTGGATTTTAAAATATATTTTTTCTAAAGTATCTTTAATGATATCTTTAATGATTCGATCCCTTACTTCAAAAGCACTTATTGTTAATGATTTGATTACTGACTATAATCTAGATGTGCTGTGTTTGACAGAAACCTGGCTAAAACCAAACGATTACATTACTTTAAATGAGTCCACCCCCGCAAGATTACTGTTATAAACATGAACTTCGTCTGAAACGCAAAGGGGGAGGTGTCGCTGTAATTTATAGTAATATTTTCAAAATCACTAAGAAATCTAGTTTTAAATATACTTCTTTTGAAGTGTTGGTGCTTAATGTAAAAATATATAGTGTAAATGACATATCACATTTGAGATTTGTGCTGGCTACTGTATACAGGCCACCAGGGCCTAAAAAGATAAAAAGATTTTATCAAAGAATTTGCTGACTTTCTATCAGAGTTAGTATTGGCTGCAGATAAAGTACTAATTGTTGGTGATTTTAATATACATATAGATAATGAAAAAGATGCATTGGGATTGGCATTTAAAGACATTCTGAACTCTATTGGAGTTAGACAACACGTGTCAGGACCTACTCATTGTCGTAATCATACTCTAGATCTAATATTATCACACGGAATAGATGTTGATGCCGTTGAAATTCTGCAGCAGAGCGATGACATCTCAGATCATTATCTAGTCTTGTGTAAATTACACGAAGCTAAGCTTCTAAGCTACTGAAAGAGATGCTTCCAGAGGTCATAGATCCTCTTCTTACTATCATTAATTCATCTTTGTCTCTAGGATACGTACCAAAAACCTTTAAGCTGGCTATAATTAAACCGCTTTTTAAAAAAACGCAACTTGATCCTACAAAATTAGTCAATTACAGGCCGATCTCGAACCAACCCTTTCTGTCAAAGATACTAGAAAAGGCAGTATCTTCACAACTATGTTCCTTTCTTGAAAGAAATGATATCTGCGAGGATTTTCAGTCAGGATTTAGACCGTACCATAGTACAGAGACTGCTCTCATCAGAGTCACAAATGATTTGCTCTCATCATCCGATCGTGGTTGTATCTCTCTATTGGTGTTACTCGATCTTAGTGCTGCATTTTACACTACTGACCACAACATTCTTTTAAATAGACTTGAAAATTATGTTGGCATTAGTGGAATTGCATTAGCATGGTTTAAATCATACTTATCTGACCGTTATCAGTTTGTAGCAGTAAATGAAGAGATGTCTTATCGATCACAAGTTCAGTATGGCGTACCACAAGGCTCAGTACTAGGACCGCTGCTGTTCACTCTGTACATGCTACCATTAGGATATATTATTAGGAAGCATGGAATTAGCTTTCACTGTTATGCTGATGATACTCAGCTCTATATTTCTTCACAACCTAACGAAAACTACCAATTCACAAAATTAACGGAATGCATAGCTGATATAAAAAATTGGATGACTAGTAATTTCCTACTACTAAATTCTGAAAAAACAGAAATTCTAATTATTGGACAAAAAACTTCCTCACGTAATAGAATACTGTCTAACACTTGATGGCTGCTCTGTTAAGTCTTCGTCGTCGGTTAGGAACCTGGGTGTGCTCTTTGATACCAATCTTTCATTTGAAAGTCACGTGTCTAGTATCTGTAAAACCGCATTTTTCCATCTTAAAAATATATCTAAATTACGCCATATGCTCTCATTGACAAATTCGGAACAATTAGTTCATGCGTTCATGACCTCAAGGCTAGATTATTGTAATGCTCTACTGGGTGGTTGCCCTGCACGCTTAATAAACAAATTACAGCTGGTCCAAAACACAGCAGCTCGAGTTCTTACCAGAACCAGGAAGTATGACCATATTAGCCCAGTTCTGTCAACACTGCATTGGCTCCCTATTAAACATCGTATACATTTTAAAATATTGCTGATTACTTACAAAGCACTAAATGGTTTAGCTCCGCAGTACTTGAGTGAGCTCTAAACGCATTATAGTCCTTCACGTCTATTGCGATCTCAAAATTCTGGCCAGTTGATAATACCTAGAATATCAAAATCAACTGCTGGCGGTAGATCCTTCTCCTATTTAGCACCGAAACTTTGGAACAGTCTTCCTACCATTGTCCGGGAAGCAGACACACTCTGTCAGTTCAAAGCTAGACTAAAAACACATCTCTTTGACCTAGCATACACATAACACATTATAGACTTCTATAATTCAATGTTAGGCTGCATAGATTAGGTCAGCCGGAACCAGGAACACTTCCCATAAATCCTGATGTACTCGTTACATCATAAGAAGAATGGCATCTACGCTAATTTTAGTGTTTTTGTTTATCCCGAGGTTTTCCCACAGCCTGCCGGATCCAGGCTGTATCCAGATCTGATGAAGGACCTGCGCCTGGACCCGATGTCATAGCGGGGTGCTAAAGTGCCAACCAGTTTCTCCTTATGGAGGATCCCTTTACCACTCTACAGATAAAGCGTTGTCAGGAAAATTCGGTTTGCGTATCTACCCCGAAGTGATAAAATTCTGTATCAAAAATGTTAAGGCCAGACAAGTAGTTTTTTAAGGCTTGGTTTGTAGGGAATTACAAACCTGCGCACATATATTCAAATGCTCATACCAATAGACTGAACTCGTAATACGCATGTGCACGCCATCAGCGTTTCTCACAGGTTTCGCGTTTAAAGTCTGTGTAGAGTTTCCTGTTAAAACGGTGTCATATTAGCAGCCCCTAAGTTAATAACTAATGATCGTTGCGACGGAAGTGAATCAATCAAATTAACTTTAGCTGGAAAATAACTTTATTCAAGAACTGCTATAAAGCCAAAACAATCTCTGTTACTTTAAACTATCCTTCTATCTCTGTAAAGCCACTTTGGAACAATCTACATTGTTAAAAGCGCTATATAAATGAAGATGACTTGACTTGACTTAATGGAGAAGTCAATTGAATAAGGCATAACCTTATAACCTTTGAATGTGTTGGTAGCACATCCTGATACAGAGCATTACTGTTTGTCACAGTCAGATCCGTCAATGATTTGTCTAAATTCCAGACTAAATCCATGAAGTCTAAACTTTTCTTGACAGGTGACTGTTGAAGAGGGCAGATTCTGGAATCCACTGCTGCTTCATGTAATGAGTGATTATAATCAAAGTATTAATCATTATTTTACCTTCTTAATATCACATGAGTTGAATGACTTCTCTGGGCTTGTGAGATTTTACTTTGTTATAGAAGTTACCAGTGTGATTACTGAAAAGTTATTTTCATGTATTCTCTAATGTCTGTATTTGATATCTGATATCAGTTACAGTAACAGTGCTTGCTCATTTAGCCTGGCTTCCAGAACTGAATTATGGACTTCTTTAACATGTGTCAATATATACAATTCTGGTCAGAATTAATGGCACCCCTGGTAAAATACATCTGCATTTTTTATCCTTTTGATCTTTCATTAAAAAAATTAGCAAAAATCTAACCTTTCATTGAAGTAAAATAATTGAAAGTGGGGGGTAAATCACATTCTGAAATAAATGTTTTTCTCCAAAACACATTGGACACAATTATTGGCACCCCTAGAATTTTTTACTAGTAAAATATCTCTGAAGTATATTCCCATTAATATTTACCTTTTTTTAGCACACCAGGGTGAAATTGAAATTGACTTCTTGTTTCACAGGAGTTTAAAAATGAGGAAACACAAAGGCCAAATTCCCTTAATCATCCATCACAATGAATAAAACCAAATAATATAGTTCTGATGTGCATCAAAAGATTGTTGAGCATCACAAAATAGAAAGTGGCTGTAAGAAAATAGCTAAAGAATTGAAAATCCCCATTTTGACCATAAGGGCAATAATTAAGAAGTTCCAATCAACTAAAAATTTTACAAATCTGCCAGGAAGAGGACGTGTGTCTATATTGTCTTAATGCACGGTGAGTTTGAGTGGCCAAAGACTCTTCAAGGATCACAGATGGAGAATTGCAGAGATTAATTGAGTCTTGGGGTCAGAAGCCTACCAAAAATAAATAAATAAATCAAACAACCCCTTAAACCCCCACATGTTGTTGTGGAGGGTTTTAAGAAAAATCCTCTTCGCTCCTCCAAAAACAAACTCCAGCAAATTCAGTTGTCAGACATGACTGGAACTTCAAACGGCACAGTGTTCTGTGGTCAGATGAAACTAGAAAAATAGCTTTTTGGCAGCAAACACGCTAGATGGGTTTGGTGCACACAAGGATAAAAAGTACCACATGTGTACAATTTAATATACCGTTGGATCTTTAATGTTGTGGGCATATTTTACAGCTGGAGGTCCTGGACATCTTGTTCAGATACATGGCATCGTGGATTCTATCAAAATCAAAACCTGACTGAACTCTGTTAGAAATCTTATAATGGGCCGTGGTTGGATCTTCCATCAGGACAACGGTCCAAAACAAACATCAAAATCAACACAGAAATGTGTAGCTGAGCACAAAATGAAGCTTCTGCCATGACCGTCCCAGTTCCCTGACATGATGAGTGGAGTGAACTGAAGAGAAGAAGCACCAACATGGATCTGGGAATCTGAAGGATCTGGAGAGATTCTGTATGGAGGAATGGTCTCTGATCTCTTGTCAGGTGTTCTCCAAACTCATCAGGCATTATAGGAGAAGACTCAGAGCTGTTATCTTGGCAAAAGGAGATTGCAAAAAGTATTTAATAAAAGGGTGCCAACAATTGTAGCCAACGTGTTTTGGAGAAAAACATTTTATAATGTGATTAGAAATTATAAAATCAACCCGTATCTGTCTTTCTGTATATGTGTGGAAAATTACTATGTTTATCTATTTCTTAGCCAATCAGAATCATTCAACCTGAAGCAAGGACGTAGCTTAGACCTTGCTGTATGGTATAATTGTTGTGATCTTTGTAACTGTAAGCGGGGCGGCCTACAAAACTCCTTGTGAGTCTTGAAGCTGACTTCTGCTGATGAAACTGCAAACTATCTTCAATAAAACTTTTCTTCAATTTATTATAATTCTGACTCCGGGTCTTCATTCATCATATCTGGTTCTGGGTCTTTGACTGTAAATCCCCTTACACTGTGTTTAAGTTGACCACTGAAATCGAATGTGGGCTGCAGCTTTTCGCTCAACTAGTTTGGGGGAAAAAAAATTGAAAACAAAACTGGAAAAAATAATAACATTAAAAACAAATAATTAAATAGACAATTTAAGAACTATTTGTGAGAAGTTTGTACTTTTTATGCTTATTTGAGTATCACTCTGTTAGCGTAGCAACATGCTAATAACTTCCAATAAAATAGACCCAACCACAGGCAAATTAGTTCAAAAATATTTAAATATACTATTTTACATAATATTTGTGAGTAGTCTGCATTTTTATGCTTATTCAAACATCATACTGTTTGCTTGCAACATGTTAACAACAAACTCAGTTAAAACTAATTGTGAGCAGAGCCAAAAAAAGTCCAAAACACAGGCAAATTATAGTTTAATAGACTATTTTACCTTGTACTGGTATTCGTCAGTAGTACGTATTTTCTAATGCTTATTGAAGTATCACATTGTTAGTTTAGCAGCATGGTAACAATAAACTCTATTTAAATTAATTTTTAACAGAATAAAAACAGACCCAAACATAGGCAAATTAAATTCTTTGGCTCAATTAAAAAAGCTCAAATCATAGCAACCTGTGAACCCTCACCTTGTACTCCATGGTGTGATTCAGCAAGACGGGACTCAGATTCCACAACTTCTGAACACAGTCTTGAGAGCCAATCAACGCTTGCGTGTCCCAGTTGCTCATGGTGATGCAGGTTATGGCTGCCCCGTGGTGATCCAGCTCGGCTGCCGTGGTGCTCTTAAAGTCATAGATTACAACTTCACCACCAAAGGTCCCATAGAGCAGCCTGCAGTCAGACAGCAGAGCCATGGCAGAGATTGGGGAATGCAGTAAGCACAAGGAGTACCTCTCAAATGGGCCATCCACACAGGGGAAACTGTCCCTTGCTGTAATCTCAAACAGACAGACCGCATTCTCATATGCCACGGCCATTTTGTCCTCCCGCGGGCTGATAGCTATGCTGCGTACTGTCGGTAGGCTTTCTGGAGGTGGCAGGCACAGGGTTTCTTGGGCAAAGTCCAATGGGTAAATAAGGATGGTACCAGTCCGCAGTCCACAGAAGAGTAGGTTTTTCTGCTGGGCTAATTCCATACAGCACACTTCTGAGGACACGTCCATAATGTCTGTCCGTAGACCTGTGAAATATGTCAATGTGAACTTTGGCTAAATAATTTTTTTTAGGAATGTAATACTTTTAAAGGGATTGTTCATCCAAAAATGAAAATTACTAAACTACTCACCCTCAGGCCGTAAGATTTTCGTTCACCTTCGGAACACAAATCTTTTTGATGAAATCTGAGAGCTTTCTGTCCCTCCATTGAAAGCTACGCAACAACTACTTTGATACGTGTTTATTAGATCCAATACCAACTAAACTACTGAAACAAGTGTTACCTGTAGTGGAAGAGCCTCTTCTCAATATTATTAACTCGTCTTTATCCTTAGGTCATGTTCCAAGAATATTCAAGTTGGCAGTTATAAAACCTCTCATTAAGAAACCACAATTAGATCATAATAACCTAGCAAATTATAGACCAATTTCAAATCTTCCATTTATGTCTAAAATTCTAGAAAAAGTGGTGTCCGCTCAACTGTGCTCTTTCTTACAAGAAAATGATATCTATGAAAAATTTCAGTCAGGATTCAGACCGCATCATAGCACAGAAACTGCGCTCGTTAAAATCACAAATGATTTACTTCTAGCTTCTGACCAAGGCTTTATCTCAATACTAGTTTTACTCGATCTTAGTGCTGCGTTCGACACTATAGATCACAAAATACTCTTAGACCGACTACAAAACTACACTGGTGTTCAGGGACAGGCATTAAACTGGTTTAGATCGTACTTATCAGACCGTTACCATTTTGTCTGCTTAAATGGGGAAAAATCGAAGATAACGTCAGTAAACTACGGTGTACCGCAAGGATCTGTGTTAGGCCCTCTGCTATTTTCAATATATATGCTACCACTTGGTAATATTATAAGAAAACATGGAATTAATTTCCACTGTTATGCTGATGACACTCAATTATATATTTCATCACGACCAGATGAAAACAATAAATTATCTAAATTAACAGAGTGTGTTAAAGATATAAAATACTGGATGACATGTAATTTTCTGCTATTAAATTCAGATAAAACGGAGGTATTACTTATTAGTCCAAAAAACTGCCCACAAAACCTCTTACAATACAACTTTAATTTAGAAGGGTGTCCTGTTATTTTATCCTCTACAGTAAAAGACCTGGGTGTTATATTAGACCGCAACTTGTCTTTTGAAAATCATATTTCATATGTTACAAGAACAGCCTTTTTCCACCTTAGAAACATTGCTAAGCTACGTAACATGCTATCTGTTTCTGATGCAGAAAAGTTAGTTCATGCATTCATGACCTCGAGACTAGATTACTGTAATGCTTTATTAGCAGGTTGTCCTGCATCCTCAATAAACAAGCTACAGTTAGTCCAAAATGCAGCCGCTAGAGTTCTTACTAGATCAAGAAAATATGATCATATAACACCAATTCTGTCGTCTCTACATTGGTTACCTATAAAGTTCCGTATCAATTACAAAGTATTACTACTGACCTATAAAGCCCTAAATGGTTTAGCTCCCGTGTATTTAATGGAACTTCTATCGCCCTACAATCCATCGCGCTCTTTAAGATCACTAAATTCGAGGCTTCTGGTCATTCCTAGGATATCTAAGTCCACTAAAGGAGGGAGGGCGTTTTCACATTTAGCTCCTAAACTCTGGAATGGCCTGCCTGATATTGTTCGAGGCTCAGACTCGCTGTCCCAGTTTAAAACTAGATTAAAGACGCATCTCTTTAGCCAAGCATTCACATAATACCTACCTTTTATACTACAGTTGAATCAGATTGAATGCATTAATATTACGAACAGCAGCTACGCTAATTATTTCCCATCTGCTTTTCTGTTGTTATCTCGGGACGCTAGTCCCGAGGTAAATACAGATCGTCAGCTCCAGTTTGTATCCAGCCTCTCATGGAAACTACAGATTCTCCAACACCCGTGCAGAGACGACTCGGCGCCTGTGAAGAGACGACTCGACGCTGGCGATATGTTTATGCCCTAAATCAATACATGATTAACTAACTGTATTTCTCTATGTACATTTCTGAAATGCACTTTCTGTAAAGCTGCTTTGAAACAATATGTATTGTGAAAAGCGCTATACAAATAAATTTGAATTGAATTGAATTGAATGCTTCAACAGTTCACAAAGAGATCATAAAATTAATTCTAATAAATTGAGCGGTTTAGTCCAGTTTAGTTTTCTGATAAGACAATCGACTTATATGATGAAAGATTGAATTTAGGCATTTATTCACATATAAACATTGATCAGCGAACATAAAACTCAACCAAACCTGCTTGATGTGCGAGAACAAACCTCTTGTGGAAGCTCAAACGTTCTGCGTAACATGAGAATGAACCTCATTGGTTCTTGCAGAAGCTTAAACATGCGGCGTAACACGAGAATGAACCTCATTGGTTTTTGCTGAAGCTCAAACGTGAAGTGTAACATGAGAATGAACCTCATTGGTTCTTGTACGTCAAGCGAACATGCTTGAGCTTCCGTTTATCTGATGTGTTAGTTGAGGAATCTTTATATCTTTATGAACTTTTTGAAGCGTCAAAGTGGTAGTTGCGTAGCTGTCTATGGAGGGACAGAAATCTCTCAGATTTCATAAAAAAAAGATCTTAATTTGTGTTTCGAAGATGATAGAATGTCTTGCGGATTTGGAACGACATGAGGTTGAGTAATTAATGACAGAATTTTTGGGTGAACTAACCCTTTAAGATCTTGCACATAATTACAACAATGAAAACCAATATCCTCTTATTACGTTTCACCTTCTGAACAGCTCCAGGTGAAAACTTCTGTTTTATTTCCCTCTTTGACATAAAATAGAGTATCACCGTCTTTCGACAGGACCACTAGGGGGCAGTATGCTGGGATGAAACTCTTGCTCCTGTGCTTGGTGTTGTAGTCCAGCTGCCATACTTTGAGCTGGTTGGCAATAAGAGAGGCAGAGATAATAGTGCGCTGATGTACAGCCAAAGTGGACACAGCAGAATCCATCACACCGATCCAGTCCAGCAGGGCTCCTGTGGTTACACTCCATACCTTGAAGAGTACAAGATGATCAACTTACATTCAAGGCAATGGCTGTGAGATGAAACTGTACCTGTTTGGGAAGAGAGGGATTAAACTGACCCGTATAATCCGATCCTGGGAACTTGTGATGATTTCGCTACATTCACCGCTTGAGACCGCGCATAGGACAGATGCATCATGGTGAAGATCCAGAACCTTCTGCATTGAAGTCAGTGTCACAAGGAACACACACAATGTTCTGTCACATCCTTCAACAAGAAACAAAAGTAGTAGATCAGCAAGAAGTTTATCGGCACAAATTTATGTTCTCTGAAAAGATAACATCTCATTTAACATAAGATCATTACACATAGACAATACTAGCATGTTTAACACCACATTGTGTGTGCAACCCAAGGAGGGCTCTGATTCTACAACAATCAAACTCAGCTATTCAACCCTGTTATATTTTAAAAAAAAAACCCAAATGATCAGACAAACATTTCCTTTAATTTATAAGAAAAGAAATACCAAAATTTGGTCCAGACTAAATACCAAAAATATAAAAACTTCATACCAAACTAGATAGCTGAGTGATAGCTTCAGTTAAACAAAACCTGGAACACCGTTAGCCATTCAAGTTATTCCATATAATATTTATTATTTTTTATTTACTTACTCAAATATATGCTAATATAAAATAAAACTGCTAATACACAGATGTATCTTAAGTCTACATATGAAAATTAATACATAATGTTATAAAGTTATACATATGTCTGAATAGGGTTTTCACAAAATTAAGTATCAGTGTGAAACACTCCTATACTAAAAAAAAAACGAAAAAAACATGGAGGCCACATTTTCAAATAGGCTCTAGTGCTTTTTCTTGCTATGGTGGCAATTTTTCCATTGCCATGTGTTCTAATAGTAAATTTAACCACTGATTAATGTTTAATATTGGTTTAGTTTTCCACTGTTCCAAGAATAGCTTTCTTGAAAAGTATGAGCGCGATATAAACAAATTTTACGTACTGTGGTACAGCGTCAAGCTCTGAAAGTTCTCCTAATAAACAGAGAGAAGGGGATAATGGTATTTTAATCTGAAGAACAATTCAGCCATTCATATCTTGATTTCCTGACAAGTGTAAACGTGGTCTTTTGGCCATGTCCCAAATGGCACAATTCTTGTGCACTTGTGGTCTTGCAGACTTACAAATGGCCACTATGTGCGTGTTATGCGCCCTCAATGCGCACTTTTACGAGCCCGCACTGAAGCGATCTCCAAAGCAGACTTCTACCCAATATTGAAAGTGTGGACTCGGAGGAAGACTGCAAGGGCTTAGGTTTCCATTTTGGATACGGCCTTGTTTCAGTCGAAACACTGACCCAACATTCTGGCTCGACTAATGGTAATGGCTGATTAATGGAAGAATGGGGGGGCTGTTTTATATTAGTGGTGCACACTTCAAGAGTGATTAATAAATGAGAAAATATAACCAGACAGTGACTCCGTGTAAAGGCACCTGCAAAAAGCAGTTTTTCATCCTCAGATGTTCTGAGGAACAAAGCTGGAGAGGGAAGATCAACCACAGACTCAATTCCATGGCTCCATACCTGCACACACACAAACACCTTCGAATAAAGCTGAAATTCTACATTTTGCTCTGTCTTTACAGAAACAAGGTACATACCGAATGTAGACGGCCTTCCCCAAAAGCAATGAGTATCTTGGAGTATTTGGTGAGTGTCAGAGAGCAGGTGATATTGTGGTGTCCAACAGAGCAGGGTAGGGGGGTCTGGGAATTCTGCACGCCAGTGTCAGTGTCATAAAAACAGAGTGTCCCCTCACTGCATATGCATGCTACGGCATCTCCCACAACACCAAGAACAGAACAAACCTCTGTGGTCACCTCATACAGGGGCTCGGCAGTGTCCAAGTGCCAAGCTTTAACCTAGTAACAAAAGGATGGGAACAAAAAACTATAAACAAACAACATTCAACAGTTATATTAATTATTAGAGGAACACAAACATAAAAATTCGGTCATTATTGATTTGATGTGAGGGTGAGTGAATAATGACCTTATTTCCATTTTAAACTTTTCCTTTAAGAAAAAAAATATGATATAAATTTGTCATACTAGGCTGCTTGGGTTGGTTATTATAATCTTCCTTTCTTCAATCAAATGGACATGTGCAGTGGTGTGTGTTTGGACAGACACTGCATCAGCAATGCAGAAAAGCTGTTGTCCACTTATCAGACACCATTTTCTTAGTGTGCCATCGAGTGCAGTAGATAGACAGTTATTGGTTTTATCCATCATCTTCAGGGACAGCACCCCCGCTACACAGAGAAAGAGAAATTTAAGATCAAGTCTAAACCAAAGGTTTTTATATTTTCATATACTTGAACAGTGTTCACTCTAAAGCATTTTTAATGATGTTTCTACCAGGGAACTCCATCTCTACATGTGCTGCAAATTGAATGTGCATTTGGGAACACAATGTACATTAGGTTCACTTTATTTGAGAAGTTTATAGCATTTCAGCAGATAAATAAAATAAAACAAAAGCCTGATCATTTAAAATGTTTGCAGCTTAAAGAGTTTAAAAGTGAAAAATTTTAATGAAAAAATTAATTTACATAAATATCATAGTGTAACTTGTAGTGAAATACAGTATAAAAGTATTATCATATATTTATTTTTTATTTTACAGTACAATTGTAATTTACAATAGTAATATATTTGTTGCCTTTTCTATTTTTGTAATTAGAGTTAAAATAATAATAATAATAATTATTATTATTCCTAAAACACCAGTGTGGATGTGAAGTGAACTATCACAATTAAACCGGTTTGAGTCCACTTTAAAGTCCAGCTGCAAAGTCAAAATAAAACACTTAAAAAGGTTAAATATTTTATCTAATCACTTGCATGGTTGCCATGTGATCACTAACTGGCATCATAGAATCTTGAATATGTGAATGTGTCATGAAATTATTGAAATGTTAGTTTAAAATCTTGAGTTGAGCCCAGATTTCGTCACTTTCAGTATAGATTTAGCTTGGAATCAAGTCAAGAGAAAAAGTGGGTGAGCCATTTCTCCCACGCCCCCTGATTTGCGACACCCTGTTTTTTTTTTTTTACAATGCTTAAAACCTACCTGTGTGTCCAGAAAGAGTATGAAGAGTCTCTAGATGGCTTAGACTCCAGACTATGATTAGCCCATCCTCTGAACCCGCTACCAGCAGCTCCCTCTTTGAGCATAGCACGACAGTCTTTACCCCTTCAAAAGTAAAGAAAACACACACAATGCTATGAAATCACATTAAGCCCATTAGCAGCATATATAGGAAAGTTTAGTTTTACTTTAACAAAAGCAAGAATGAGCTCCTTTATATGGCATCACCTTTAGTGAACCCCGTGAGGGTACTCTTTAGTGGGCCCCCAGGGGCCTGAAAGAAGCTGCATTTGGGCACAAGCACTGGGTCAGTACAGGATCCAAACCAGTCCATGCACTGAGAGCACAACTGACCAATCATAGAGGGGTAGAGATCAGCAAGGCCCTGCAGCCTGGCGACGATCTCTGTGACCAAATGTGAGGGAGCTTATAAAAGAGTAAGATAAAAATAAAATAAAAAAAATTATCAAGTTAAAAAAAAATACAGAAAGACAAGTTACTTTTTTTTAAATGATGTTTTAGATGTTTCTTGAACTATAATATTTCAAAATGGAATGTGGAAGGATGATGAATTGGTGTGATTGGTTTTCCTGTGCCTAAAAGGAAATAAGTCTTTGAATGTCATCTGTAAATTCTCACACTAATATTTATGGAGGATTTAAAGGGATAATTCACTCAAAAATGAAAATTCTGTCTTTACATTTATATTGCACTTATTTCATTGATATTAAAGAATTTCATACAGATTTAGAACAACCTGAGGGTGAGTTCAAGTTGTTCCAAATCTGTATGAATTTCTTTCTTCCGCTGAACACAATAGAAGATATTTGAAAGAATATTGGTAACCAAACAGTTGATGGGGAAAAATACTATGAAAGTCAATGGGGCCCCATCAACTGTTTGGTTACCAATATTCTTTCAAATATCTTCTATTGTGTTCAGCAGAAGAAAGAAATTCAAACTTGAAGGTGAGTAATTGATGACAGAATATTCATTTTTGGGTGAACTATCCCTTTAAGAGTGCTCTAAAAACTGACAAATGCATAGCCATATTTAAACTTGTGTATTTAATTAATATTTTAAATGTAGTTAACTAATTTTAAGATGAAGGGTGTAATGACACTTCAGTGATGGCACAGAAATTGCACACTTCACCTTCAAAGATCCCATGAAATTGCTTGAAAAGTGCAGTTTTCTTTCCTCTAGAATAGATCTAAAGCCGAGCACACACTTAACGATTGTAAGGCCGATTATGACTTTAATTTGATAGTTATTACTGATCATGATCAAACACGCTGAGTCGCGTTCATTCGGTGTTTAAAATCTGCTCAAGTCGTTGGAAACAGTCTGTAAGTGCGTTCAGTCAGTCTTAGAATGTTTCAGTTAGTCGTTAAGTGTGTACCCGGCTTAAGCTCACAGACAAACTAAAAGCTACAAAACTCCAAATACAATTTCATAAAAACATGAAACCCAATACTATGGATAATTTAGAGACAGAAATTGGAATTGTGAGCCATGGTGAATTTTAATGAATTTTAAAACAAACAAGCTAAATATTGCCTTACCAATAGATTCTTATTTCCATAGCCTATATTAAATAAATATCATTGGTGGGACACAGCCTACGGAAGCCCCATACTTACCCACTTGGCCATCGCTAAAATCTAATGAGGGCTTAAGCAGCAGAAATGTCTCTTTCAGCATTTGTATCTCAAGGCATTCGGTGAGATCAGTGCAAAGCGACAGGTCCTGAATAACACAGCTCACGCCACACTGCAGAGTTTTACAACACAACCAATCCAGACTGCCTGTGAGAATAAATGCACAATTATCTTTTCATATATTTAAAGTTTACCAAAACATAAAACACAATACAAAGAACAGTTGTCAGTTGGTCATTTAGTAGGGATGAGATTTAGTGGGGATGGGATAACAGTATAGGGTTACTATATAACATACGGTAATCATTTACCCATTCCTTTCTTTAGGGAAAATTGAGAGAAAATACAATAGATTTGACAATTTTTTAAAAGAAATGTATACTTTTGAAGGGAAGTGCAAGCAATACTGTGATCAGATGAAAAGAGACACATGTATAACTTCACATAATGTGCATGTTTCTTATTACAAGTAAATTGCATACTTTATTACAAATAAAATAAATAACGGTTCAAACAGACCATATGATGACTTTTGTTAATAAAATAATACCAAAGGATAATAAACAACCTAGCAAAACTCAAAATGGTGTTATGCTGTGGTCTTTTAGTGGAACAAAGTAATTGTGTCATGGCTCATCTTATTTATTACATATTAATTTATTTAAAATTTGCAAAGTAAAGTCTACATGTTCGTCAATGAATTTCATGTATACACCTCTTATTTTAGATTTGCTTTTTGTGAGCACTTCTCCTTTGTGCACATTTTAGAGTGGCCTTTTATTGTGGCCAGCCTAAGGCACACCTGTGCAATAATCATGTTGTCTAATCAGCATCTTGACATGCCACACCTGTGAGGTGGATGGATTATCTCGACAAAGGAGAAGTGCTCACTAACACAGATTTAGACAGATTTGTGAACAATATTTCAGAGAAATAGGCCTTTTGTGTACATAGAAAAAGATATTTGAGTTCAGCTCATGAAAAATGGGAGCAAAAACAAAAGTGTTGCGTTTATAATTTTGTTCAGTGTATATAAGCAATAAGCAACTACATGTCAACTAGCAGTCATTAGAGTGTTAGTAGACTGTCTGCTTAATATCTGCTAGCAATTTTTATGGTCCATCAACAGACAATCTGTAAGCAACTTTGCAACTACATGTTACAAGACTAGAACTTATTCTACTAACCTGAACCCTAACACCTAACCTTAACCTAACAGTCTTGTAACAGTCTAATACCCTAATGAGAGTTAGTTGACATGTAGTTGCAGTAACCTTTAGTTAGTAGAATGTCTAAAGTGGACCATAGAAATAAAGTGTAAACCTATTCAAACCTCACCGAGCACTGATTGGCTTAGCTCCTCCCATTTGCCTGCATGAGCGAGGTGATAGGGCAGTTCATGAAGCTTCCGTAAATTGGCAATTTCTCCAGTAAACCACAAGGGCTGGGGTGGTACCTTGAAAATATAGCATGTTTTAACACCCAAAAAATTGTAAATATATAGATTACTTACATCTAAAAAATATTTGACAATGCTGATTTTGTGACCTTGAACAATACCTTTCTGTCAGCATTTAGCAGTGTGGTTAGCGAGGGCAGAAGAATAGGCCTGAGCTGCCCTTTACTCCACTGTCCTGAGAAATACTCGGCAAGGATGGAGTGCATGTCAGCTTTCACATCGCGTGACAAATATCTCTTTCTTACCAGCTCTGTGAACTGCCTAAGAAAAGTAAAGGCTAAGATGAGAACAGTGATAAAATAGGCATAGGGAGCACTAGGATTTTTCCTAGAGGGCCGTCCACTTGCAGACTAGAGATTGTCAACGGGTCATATTTCGACTGGTTATCATTGATCAGTTAGCTCATGCTGGTAGATCCCACTCATTTCAATTTTTGAAACTTAAATTTTCCATCTGCTTTTTCTCCATTCCATTTATGCAATCAGAAAAGAAAACATTACATTTCACTGAGAATGATTGTAGTTTAGAAAATTTTCAAATGTCCAAACCTTTACCTGTGAGTGAAACCCAGTAGAATAACACCCCCCTCCCATCTCTCCGCCAGATGAGCTCTCAGGTCATGTCGGAGACGTGACCAATGAAGACGCGGGAATCGCAAGAGTGTGTGGCTTGGAGGAAGCCAGTACTTATAGATCTCGGCCAGAACGTCATTATCTAACGACAAGACATCCTGTAACTCTGCCTCTGATAGTCCATGTCTGTTGAATATGTAAAAGGCAAATAATTACATTTAAAAACTTAGACTTCTGTTACTGTGTGAAATGTCAAAAATAAGAGTTAGACCTGACAATTATGAAGGCTAGTATTTGACTCATCGAAAGCTGAAAATATACCACAACAAGTGCATTTATGCAGATTTCTTAATGTGGCACAGAGGCTACTTAAAGGGATAGTTCACCCAAAAATGAAAATTCTGTCATTAATTATTCACCCTCATGTCGTTCCAAACCCATAAGACTTTCGTTCATCTTCAGAACACAAATGAAGATCTTTTTGATGAAATCTTAGAGCTTTCTGTCCCTCCAGAGACACCTACGCAACTACCACTTAGACACTTCAAAAAGTTCATAGATCATAAAATGAATCCATATGAATTGAGTGATTTAGTCCAAATTTTCTGGAGACACAAATTTAGTCATGAATTTAGTCTTTTATTCACAAATTATCATTGATCAGCGAACATAACAATGCTTGATGCGCAAGAACAAACCTCTTGCTGAAGCTCAAACATTCTGCTTAACACGAGAATGTACCTCATTGGTTCTTGCACGTCAAGCGAACATGCTTGAGCGTACATTTAACACAACTGTTACATGTGCATGTAGTTTGACTGGTTACTTTTTTCTTTCTTAATGGTTTGTCTGCTCTCTAGTGGTTGGAAATGTTTGTTATCTGTGTCTTATGAGCAGATTCCCATATCCATGACCGGATGAGCATGGATATAAGGAGCCTCATTGCTACATCTGGGCGGCGGGATTTGTGCAGCGGTCTAGTTGCGCTCGTTTTTCATTGTTTTTTTGTTTTCCCTGTTCATTTGCTCCCACATCTTATGTTACGATTATTGTTCATAAATAAAACCCCAATTGGATCGAGCCTTTTGTGTTGACCCTCTTCTATGTTATGGCAGTGACCGTAACATAATTAGGGGGTTCGTCCAAAACTATTACGTTTATGTTATTTTCAACTGTTTTCGTGTGGAAGTAACTAATGTGATCCCATGAGAGTATAGTTTTTGTAATCGCCAGGTAGGTTTGGACCTGCTACTTTGTTATTTTGTCTTTTTTATGTTTAGTGGTTATTCGGAATGGGGGTATGCTTCAGTTCAACTGCAGCTGTTCGTCAATTGGATCAGTGCGCAGGATTTCATGATTTCAGTCTTTAAAGTTGCCCCATGCCACTGAAGAGGATATAAAATTAATGTTTAAATAAGGTAAATACAATTGTGTTGTGGAATTGCTTTTAGTTACACTAGTGATTTTGAAACTCATTTTCAAACCTGTAGAATTTTTGTGGTAATTTCGTATAGCGGCCAAATTTAGTTCATATTCTGTTTAGTTGGGTGAACTGATAATCTTCAGTGAGAGCGATTTGATGGTCTAATTGCTTGCACAATTTTCAGGGTAAATGCTAGTGTTTCTGTTTTCACTATTGTGAGTAAGTGTTTGATTCTGTTTTCTTAAAGTGGCCGAAAACGTTTGATCATTGCTACTGCAATGTGCAATTACTGGTAAGGCACAAGAAGCCTATGCGGATTTATCTATAGAGGAATCCTCAGATTATAAGGTAGTGAAAGGTGCTATATTAAAAGCTTATGAGCTAGTTCCAGAGGCGTATAGACAGCGTTTCAGACATTGTTCGAAGCCTCCCAGTGAGACCTACTTTGAGTTTGCGCAAGAGAAAGAAA
Source organism: Abramis brama (assembly GCF_963993115.1). Classification (NCBI taxonomy): domain Eukaryota; kingdom Metazoa; phylum Chordata; class Actinopteri; order Cypriniformes; family Leuciscidae; genus Abramis; species Abramis brama. Next base: position 23,670,113 of record NC_139985.1, read on the forward strand.
TAATGTTTGATCGTTGGTGCTCATCTCAAAAAGTTTAAACAAATAAGGAACAAATAAGACAACTCATTTTGGTGGAAGAATATAAGAATTGCTTACCTGCTGCTCTTTCTACCTACATAAATGAACAGAAGGCCGATACACTCCACAAAGCCACTACCTTAGCTGATGACTTTATTTTAACGCATAAAGAGAAATCGTGGGATAAAACACATGCTTGTCACGGTGTGGTGCAGGCAGAAGAAGACGAAGGAGAATCAAAAGTTCAATCAAAAGTTCAATCAAAAGGGAGGGAGGGAGGAGGCCGAAGAGTAGGTGAGGGCAGACAGAAGGCAAGAGGGACCAGGCCGGAGTAGGCTGTGCAGGTGGCCAGGGTGGAGCAGGTTGTGCAGGCGGCCGTGCAGACGGCCAGGGCGGAGATGACGGAGGGAGGAGCCATGGTGGAGAAAGGGTTGACGACTCCAGGGGGCCAACTGACGGAGGCAGACCTGTGGAAGTGGAGACCCGGATGGAGCCGGAGAGCCGACGAGCCAGGGTGATGCTGAGGATCCCGAGGGACATGGCGATGCCGACGGCTCTGGCGACCGAGGCGCAGGCGGGGATCCAGAAGGCCGCCGTGGAGCCAGAGCGACAGAGGACCAAGGTGAAGCTGGAGGGAGTGAGGAGCCCAACGGAGCCAGAGGGACAAAGGGATGAGGCGAAGCCAGAGTGTAGTCCCGAGGCGAGGGCAGGCTGACGAACGACCAAGGCGAAGCCGGAGGGACGAGGGAGCCCGGTGGAGCTGGTGGACTGATGGGCCACGGTGGAGATGAGGGAAGTAGGAGCCAAGGTTGAGCTGATGGATCGACGGGCTGAGGTATAGTCCTGGTCACAGAGGTTGGAGGCGGAGACCGGGGACCCACTGACCAGACTGAAGCTGCAGGCTGGCAGACCCACGGCGACCCCACCTCCCCGAAGGTGGTTTGATGAGCTGAGGGGCTGACAGGCAGTGGTGGAAGAAGGGTTGAGAGGTGGCAGATGGGAGGAGGTGGGAATCTGCTGGACAGATTCAGATACAGGTTCGGGAACAGATTCAGATACAGGCTCGGGAACAGATTCAGATATAGGCTCAGGAAAAGATTCAGATACAGGCTGCTCGGGAACAGATTCAGATACAGGCTCAGGAAAAGATCTGGGAATATGGACAGTCCTTGGGGCAGGAACAGATCTAGGAACAGGAACAGATGTTGGAGCAGGAACATGTTGAGGAACAGTGTCTGGCTGTGTTCTGGGTCGAGGCATGACGCTCTCCAGACACCGGATGACAGTCTCCCTCCAGTCTAGTCCTGTGGTGTCAGGAAGGTCGATTGGATGGTTGAATGTGGCCCCAATCTGGAACAAGGTGCTCAGGCTCTCGTCATCGAGGGTGCTGGTGACAGCAAGGCGGCAAAAGTCCTTGACGAATGAAAAAAAGTTTTGGCTCTCCTGAGCCATGACGATAATGCTCAACCTATCGTCCATTTTGGCCGGTCCGATTTTCTGTCACGGTGTGGTGCAAGCAGAAGAAGACGAAGGAGAATCAAAAGTTCCAATGCAAACTTTTACTCACAATATAAATCTTACAGGTACATAGAAGACAGGCAGAAGGTTCACACACACTTAATACGACGGAGATCGGACAATGAACAAGGTAACACAAAGGGCTTAAATACAAGGAGAAACAGATAAGGGAAACGAGACAGCTGACAAGACTAACAAGGTAACAGGTGTGACAGATGAACTAATAAGGGTTACCACTAATAAGGGTTACCGTGGGAACAAAGGAGTGGTGGGAGAACAGAACAAAGGAAGACACGTCCTTGGGGTTTTCGAGATATCCCCCCAAAACCGCTTCTCCCCTCTTCGCGAAACAGAACGCGATGCTGTGATCATCGGCGATTCCATCGTTCGGCATGTACGCACTACGTTAGGTAAAAGTAAGGTGCACAGTCACTGCTTTCCTGCTGCTCGTGTTTCTGAAATCGCTGCTCGCGTTCCCGAGATTCTGAACGGTGACAAGCGTGTCGGTACTGTGGTCCTGCACGCGGGAGTGAACGACATCAGGCTGCGCCAGACGGAGGTTCTGAAGAAAGACTTCAGGAATCTGATCGATACGGTACGCAGCACATCGCCTGAAACAACGATCATTGTGTCAGGACCGCTTCCCACGTACCAACTAGGACAAGAAAAGTTTAGTAGATTATTTGCGCTAAATGAATGGTTAATGTCATGGCGCAATGAGCAGAAACTGCTCTTTGTAAATAATTGGAATCTGTTTTGGGAGCGTCCTAGGCTTTTCCGTGCTGATGGCTTACACCCAAGCAGATTCGGAGTAGTAGTTTTGACTAGTAACCAAAAGTCCAAATCATAGTCTCTGCTGCACCAATTTAACTGATATAAATACTAGTGTAGAACATTGCATAGAAACTGTGTCTATTCCTCGTATCAAATAATAAATTTACTGCAGGATCTAGGAAAAATCTAATTGTTATTAAAACAGAAAATGTTGCTATTAATAAACAAAAACAATTTCTAAAGCTAGGTCTTCTAAACATTAGATCACTCACACCTAAGGCAGTTATTGTAAATGAAATAGTCACAGATAATAGCTTCGATGTACTTTGCCTTACTGAAACCTGGCTTAAACCAAATGATTATTTCGGTCTAAATGAGTCCACCCCAGCAGGATACTCCTATAAGCATGAGCCCCGTCTGATTGGTCGTGGCGGCGGTGTTGTAACAATCTATAGAGATATTCTCAATGTTACTCAGAAAACGGGTTATAAGTTTATTTCGTTTGAAGTACTTGTACTAAATGTTACGCTCTTAGATGTTAGAAAAACGTCCCTATTATCTCTAGCCTTGGCTACCGTATATAGACCGCCTGGGCCTTACGCTGATTTCCTAAAAGAGTTTGCAGATTTTCTCTCAGACCTATTAGTCAATGTCGATAAAGCATTAATTGTTGGAGATTTTAACATACACGTAGATAATCCAAATGATGCGTTAGGGGCTGCGTTTACAGATTTATTAAACTCCTTTGGGGTCAAGCAAAACGTTACCGGACCAACTCATCGTTTTAATCATACACTCGATTTAATTATATCACATGGAACCGATCCAACCGATATAGATATCATTCCACAAAGTGATGATGTCACTGACCATTACATGGTAACTTGCATATTACGTACTCCTGTAAAATATATCATGCTGCGCCGCGTTATTGATCAGGCAGAACAATCCTTCCATCCACCATAGATAATTTTTCAAATTGCTTATCTGATCTGTCTCAGCTGCTCAGTGAACCTAAACAAACAGATGAACTAGAGGAATTAACTAGCACTATGAGCTCCATTCTCTCTGGAAAATTGGATATTGTTGCACCCATTAGATTAAAAAAGGTCAGAGAGAAAAGTAAAGCACCATGGTACAACAATACTACGCATGTTCTAAAGAGAGAAACCCGTAATTTAGAGCGTAAATGGAAACAAACTAATTTAGATGTCTTTAGAATCGCATGGAAAGACAGTATGTCACGTTATAAAAAGGCCCTAAAAGCGGCCAGGGCTGAGCACCTCCGCAAACTAATAGAAAACAACCAAAACAATCCTAGGTTTTTATTTACCACCGTGGCTGGACTAACAAATAAACAGATGTCACCTGAACAAAATATTCCGTTACAGTTTAGTAGTAATGATTTCATGAAGTTCTTCACTGAGAAAATAGAAAACATCAGAACCACAATTGTAAACGTTCAATCCTCAATCGCGCCTTATAATTCAGCCTCAATTATCATGACGCAAGAACAATTACAGTGCTTTACAACTATAGAACAAAAAGAGTTAAATAAACTTAGCACTTCATCTAAAACAACAACATGTTTATTAGATCCTATACCAACTAAACTACTGAAAGAAGTGTTACCTATAGTGGAAGAGCCTCTCCTCAATATTATTAACTCATCTTTATCTTTAGGTCATGTTCCAAGAACATTTAAACTGGCAGTTATAAAATCTCTCATTAAGAAACCACAATTAGACCCGCATAATCTAGCAAATTATAGACCCATTTCAAATCTTCCTTTTATGTCTAAAATACTAGAAAAAGTGGTGTCCGCTCAACTGGGCTCTTTCTTGCAAGAAAATGACATCTATGAAAAGTTTCAGTCTGGATTCAGACCGCATCATAGCACTGAAACTGCGCTCGTTAAAATTACAAATGATTTACTTTTAGCATCTGACCAAGGCTGTATCTCAATACTAGTTTTACTTGATCTTAGTGCTGCGTTCGATACTATATATTACAAAATACTCTTAGATCGACTACAAAATTACACTGGTGTTCAAGGACAAGCATTAAGTTGGTTCAGATCATTCTTATCTGACCGCTACCATTTTGTCTATTTAAATGGAGAAAAATCGATCATACCTCCAGTAAACTATGGAGTGCCGCAGGGATCTGTGTTAGGCCCTCTGTTATTCTCAATATACAGTGAGGAAAATAAGTATTTGAACACCCTGCTATTTTGCAAGTTCTCCCACTTAGAAATCATGGAGGGGTCTGAAATTGTCATCGTAGGTGCATGTCCATTGTGAGAGACTTAATCTAAAAAAAAAATCCAGAAATCACAATGTATGATTTTTTAACTATTTATTTGTATGATACAGCTGCAAATAAGTATTTGAACACCTGAGAAAATCAATGTTAATATTTGGTACAGTAGCCTTTGTTTGCAATTACAGAGGTCAAACGTTTCCTGTAGTTTTTCACCAGGTTTGCACACACTGCAGGAGGGATTTTGGCCCACTCCTCCACACAGATCTACTCTAGATCAGTCAGGTTTCTGGGCTGTCGCTGAGAAACACGGAGTTTGAGCTCCCTCCAAAGATTCTCTATTGGGTTTAGGTCTGGAGACTGGCTAGGCCAGGCCAGAACCTTGATATGCTTCTTACAGAGCCACTCCTTGGTTATCCTAGCTGTGTGCTTCGGGTCATTGTCATGTTGGAAGACCCAGCCTCGACCCATCTTCAATGCTCTAACTGAGGGAAGGAGGTTGTTCCCCAAAATCTCGCAATACATGGCCCCGGTCATCCTCTCCTTAATACAGTGCAGTCGCCCTGTCCCATGTGCAGAAAAACACCCCCAAAGCATGATGCTACCACCCCCATGCTTCACAGTAGGGATGGTGTTCTTTGGATGGTACTCATCATTCTTCTTCCTCCAAACACATTTAGTGGAATTATGACCAAAAAGTTCTATTTTGGTCTCATCTGACCACATGACTTTCTCCCATGACTCCTCTGGATCATCCAAATGGTCATTGGCAAACTTAAGACGGGCCTTGACATGTGCTGGTTTAAGCAGGGGAACCTTCCGTGCCATGCATGATTTCAAACCATGACGTCTTAGTGTATTACCAACAGTAACCTTGGAAACGGTGGTCCCAGCTCTTTTCAGGTCATTGACCAGCTCCTCCCGTGTAGTTCTGGGCTGATTTCTCACCTTTCTTAGGATCATTGAGACCCCACGAGGTGAGATCTTGCATGGAGCCCCAGTCCGAGGGAGATTGACAGTCATGTTTAGCTTCTTCCATTTTCTAATGATTGCTCCAACAGTGGACCTTTTTTCACCAAGCTGCTTGGCAATTTCCCTGTAGCCCTTTCCAGCCTTGTGGAGGTGTACAATTTTGTCTCTAGTGTCTTTGGACAGCTCTTTGGTCTTGGCCATGTTAGTAGTTGGATTCTTACTGATTGTATGGGGTGGACAGGTGTCTTTATGCAGCTAACGACCTCAAACAGGTGCATCTAATTTAGGATAATAAATGGAGTGGAGGTGGACATTTTAAAGGCAGACTAACAGGTCTTTGAGGGTCAGAATTCTAGCTGATAGACAGGTGTTCAAATACTTATTTGCAGCTGTATCATACAAATAAATAGTTAAAAAATCATACATTGTGATTTCTGGATTTTTTTTTTTAGATTATGTCTCTCACAGTGGACATGCACCTACGATGACAATTTCAGACCCCTCCATGATTTCTAAGTGGGAGAACTTGCAAAATAGCAGGGTGTTCAAATACTTATTTTCCTCACTGTAAATAAACTTGACTTGACTTGACATGTGACTAAGGAAAACAAGACTCAGACAGAACACAACTGTGACAATTCTGTTCCACTTCAACAATAAGTAGTAAGCCTATCGTTTCGTTTGGTGATAGAGTCTGTTTTTATTATAAGGCTTCCAGTCATTTGATTGCAAACTGTCCTGTTCTTGAAAGGAAGTCTAATCCAAAACTCGTTGGGTTAGTTTCGGGTGACTTCTGTTCAAAACCTGATGGTAATACATCTGACTGCATTATTCATCCTGACAAGACTGGATATGGACCTTTCCTGCCAAGTGCGTCCGTTCCGGGACTGGGTGAATTTCTGCCCGTTCGTGAAATGGGAATTATGGAGGTTCCATCACACAGAGTTCACTTGAAATCGGAATTGGTGACATGTGATGTGGTAGTGGTTGTTCATCCATCTCTTCCAATTCCTGATGTAACCTTCGTTTTAGGAAATTATTTAGCTGGATGTAGTTGTCCTAATGTGCCACCTGAAGTTGTATCTGTGACGCTCGTTGCTACTGTTGATGACAGTGTTCTGAAGTATCCCGAGGTTTTCTCGGCATGCACGGTTACATTCTCTATGGTCTCTTGATAAATTAATTGCTGCTCAAAGGTCAGATCGTACTCTTGCTCCATTGAGTTAATTGATCCAGAACAGGAAAGTGTGAGTGTGACCCTGGCATACTTTCTCACAGATTAATAATTAATTTGTTACATTTATATAGCGCTTTTCTCTGCACTCAAAAAGCTTTAAATAGAAGGGGGGAATCTCCTCACCCACCACCAAAGATGCTACATTGATGAGAAAGTGGGCACCGTTAGTGGAATACCGTTCAAATTGTGGTTCCAGTTGTCTGAGAGCTGATTTTGGATGTGGCACATAATGGTCCAGCTAGTCATTTAGGTGTTATAAAACCGTATGATCGGATTTTGCTAAGTTTTTATTGGCAGGGTCTGAAGAAGGATGTTTCACGCTACAGCCAAACTTGCCACATTTGTCAAATGGTAGGGAAGCCCAACCAAACTATTCCGCCTGCCCCACTTTATCCAATTCAGATGGTGTCGGAACCATTTGAACACATAATAATTGATTATGTTGGACCTCTTCCCTGTTCAAAGTCTGGCTACAAATATCTGCTAAAGATAATGTGCGCGGTTATGTGTTTTCCCGAGGCGGTCCCTTTACGTATCATTACTGCGAGAACGATATCCAAGGAAATTCATTAAGTTCTTTATACTTTTTGCTTGCCAAAAATAATCCAAAGTGACGAGGGGACGAATTTTACATCTCGTACGTTTTCAAGAGTGCTTAAGTGTATAAGTATAACGACACTGTTTATCACCCTGAAAGTCATATGTAGGGTGCACTGGAGAGGTTTCACCAGACCCTGAAGTCTACACTTAGCACTTATTGTTTTGAACTTGAACGAGACTAGATAGAGGGAATTCCGTGGTTACTTTTTGCCTCACGTGAAGTGGTACAAGAATCACTCAGGTTTAGCCCTGCTGAACTAGTTTTTGGCCACATTCCGCGTGGACCTTTGACCATATTAAAAGAGAAATGGCTCTGTGATTTAAAAAGTAGAACCGTTCTCGAGTACGTCACAGAGTTTTGTACACACATTTACAGAGTCCGTAAGCTAGCCAAACAAAATCTTGAGAAAGCGCAAGACAAGATGAAGACTTGGTTTGATAAGAAAGCTAGAGAACAAATTTTAACCCTGGTGACAAAGTGTTGGTGTTGTTACCTGTGTCGGGTGGATCTCTGCAACCTTAAGGTTCTCTTAAATTTGTCTAGTCAGTTACCAAATTTATCTCCTACTGAGAAAGCTGATGTTTTGGAGTTAGTGAGCCAGTTTCCGATTTTATTCAGTGACATCCCTGGCCAGACGTCCATTATTGAGCACGATATTGATGTGGGGTCCACCACTCAACCTATAAAACAGCATCCATATTGCATCAATCCGCTGAAAAGAGCTCTTCTGCAAAAAGAGGTGCAGTATATTCTGGACAATTATATTGGGGAGCCTAGCTCCAGCCCCTGGAGTTCGCCGTGTTTGCTCATTGGTAAATCCGATTAATGGTTTGTCTGCTCTCTAGTGGTTGGAAATGTTTGTTACCTGAGTCTTATGAGCAGATTCCCTACCCCTGAGGACCGGATGAGCATGGATATTAGGAGCTTCGTTGCTACATCTGGGCGGCAGGATTTGTGCGACGGTTCCCTATTCATTTTCTCCCCCCATCTTATGTTATGATTATTGATCATAAATAAAACCCATATTGGATTGAGCCTTTTGTGTTGACCCTCTTTTACATTATGGCTGTGACCGTAACAGTTGATGAATGTTTATATAAAAGCTTAAATTCAATCAGTTCATCATATAAAGCTATCGTATCTTTTCAGAAAATGTGGACTAAATCACTCATTTCATATGGATTAGTTTCACGATCTATTTGTGAACTTTTTGAAATGCCAAAGTGGTAGTTGTGTAGCTGTCAATGGAGGGACAGAAAGCTCTCAGATTTCATCAAAAAGATCTTCATTTGTGTTCTGAAGATGAAAGAAAGTCTTACAGGTTTGGAACAACATGGGGGTGAGTAATTAAAGATATATATATATTTTTTTTTTTGGTGAACTATCCCTTTAAATCAGGGTTATTTTTTTTTTAAATTTTAATATAAAAGACATTATCAATTCAATTCTGAATGGTGCACAACCTTGGTATTTAAACAGGAATCACAATCACAGGAAACAACCTATGACTTCTCAGTGTTGATTCTCGTGCATAGTCACACAAATGTATGCATACTGCCAGTCATGACAACTGAATTTAAGGTGGTTCTGATGCGACTTTGGCATATTTTTGTACATCTTTTATACATTTTTACGCAGAATTTGTAGGCAAGACAGCACGGCAGTGTAAAGATGCCATTATACCTAAAGAAAGGAAACCCAAGGTCTAGCTATGAAAAAATATGTATGTGAATTACCATCTTTTCTAGGGGATACATCTGACATATTGAGACTTTTGGATTCGTTTGAATGTGATCATGATTTCATGTTGGTAATTTGTGACGTGCAAAGTTTGTATACATGCATCCCTCATGAAGCAGGGACTGAGGCGTTACTACACTTCTTTGAAAGACGGGCCACTGATATAGTTCCTCCCAATGAATTCTTACTGACATTGTCGGAAGTCATTTTAACAATGAACTATTTCCAATATGCGGGCCATTATTATCTACAGAAGCGTGGGGTCAGTATGGGGAGTTGCTTTGCACCGTCGTATGCATGCCTAGTAATGGGTTTATGGGAAGCTAAATTTATTGGTAACCAGGGCTCCAGACTAACTTTTTTTACTAGGAGCGCTGTAGCCCCTGACTGAGAATTTTAGGAGCGCAAGCAGAAAATTTAGGGGCACACCTTAAATCAGCTTGCAATGCAATTATTCCAATTTCCCCCAAAATAACTGTAATACTGACAAATGATTTAATAATAAATAGACTTAACGTACAGATATTACAATGTGCAGTTTTATTTTAGGTTCACAGGCACCAGACTAACATCTGAGGGCAGCGGCACCGCAGACACTGAGTTCTACAGAAAATATCTAGCACTGGGGCTTACAATAAAGTACTAGCCTAAGCTTAATTTAGGGCATAGATGAAATTAACTTTAATGATTATCATTCATAATGTCTTCATATTAATTAAAAAGCAAACTGGGTGAAAAAAAATATACTAGGGAGGGAAAATAGCTAATAGCTTAGCCAATAAGCATCCTACTGTTTACAATGGTAATTTATTTATTTTATTATTTTTAAATAAGTGTTTAAATAAGAGTTTAAATAAGCCAATTGTTGAAGGATGAACAAAAAATGTGTTGGTCATCACATTAAAAATAACATTTATATATGATAGTTTGGAAGTGCTGGAAAAAGATGAGTAACAGTTAGTAGTTACTTGTAAGCGTTTGACTATTTCTGTCACATTATGGTTACAGTTACTACATTAAATCCATGGTGAATGTTGCTGATTTGTGGACTGAAAGCCTTCTGAAAGTGTTTCTCCTGGTTTCCACGTCAGCGCTGTTTGATCTGATATCTATGGTTAGAACTTTGCGCCGAATCGGAATGTTTCTCACTGGATCTCGCAGCGATTATGTTCTTAATTCTGAGGCGAATTCAATGGATTTCTTCACTGGATCTCCAGAGTATGGATCTCCTAGTAACAGTGTCTTGTGATCGAGATCGGCCCGCAACCATACTGCGCTGTCTATTATTGGTCCGAACTAATAAACGGTCCGTAAAGCATAAAGGAGTAGCGCATTTTCGGCAACGTTGTGGTCGCGCCAGCGCGACCTAAATAAATATTTGGTCGCACCAGCAGGAAAAATGGTCGCAGTCTGGAGCCCTGGTAACCCTGTGAATAACCTATTCCTCCCTAAAATCCCTCTGTGGAAGAGATAAATCGATGATGTTTTCTTCATTTGGATGGGGACTTTGTTTGAATTGTAGAATTCCGTGGCTTATATTAACTCTACCACATCCTTTTTGAGATTCACAGTAGAACACTCTATAGACAATATTAATTTCTCAGATTTGACTATTTACAAAAATTCCCAAGGAGCTTTAGAAACATCAATCTACCGTAAACCTCTTAGCAGAAATACCCTCCTCAGAGCAGATAGCCATCATCCTAAACAACTTATTAAAAATATTCCTATTGGCCAATTTTTACGGCTTAGAAGAAATTGTAGCCTAGTAGCGATGCCGAGTTTGAGCGCGGAGCAGTAGAAATGATAGAGCGCTTTCGTAATAGGGGCTATACTGAAAGCGACATCTCCGCAGCCTATGAACGAGCCAGATCGACGCAACGATCACATCTCTTGATTAAAACCAAACGCGTCTCAAAGCAAAGACTTTGTTTCTCCACAGATTTCTCTCATATTGGCGGAGAAATAAAGCATGTTATTAAGAAACACTGGCACATCTTGCAGAGCGATCCAGCTCTTAAAGATATATGCGCAGAACCGCCGCGCATTACTTTTAAGCGTCCTCGCTCACTGAGAGATAGGTTGGTTCACACGACCATGAGCCCTCCATTAAAACCTACGTGGTTGCCGGTGTCGTGCCGAATTTCTACCCCCGCCAAATTATTACCCCCCTAGTATTGGTAGGTTTAGATTAGTTGTGGGGGAGGGGTTAGGATTAGGGGAGGGGTTAGGATTAGGCAATCAGGTACTGACTTCAACGAGGGGGGTAATAATTTGGCAGGGAGTCGAAATTCGGCACAACACCGGCTCCTCCTTTGGGTTTTTATAGATGTGGGCATTGTACCCATTGCTCTAACTCAAATGATACAAAGCAATTTTTCCATCCTCAGTCAGGTAAAAAATATAACATCAACTCTTTTATTAATTGTAACACCACTCACGTGATTTACATGTTGAAATGTCCATGTGGTCTGGTGAATGTAAGTCAGACTAAACGCCCCCTTAAACTACGCATTGCAGAACACAAAGCAGCAATTCGGAACCGTAATATGGATTATGCAATTGTGAGACACTATGTACAAGCTAATCATGGCTCTAATGCGTCTTTAAAATTTTGGGGTATTGAAAAAATTCTACCCTCCCAACGAGGCGGCGATATAGTCAAATCCCTACTAAAAAGAGAGGCGTTCTGGATTTTCACTCTCAACACAGTGGAACCTAATGGTCTTAATGATGAACTGGGCCTCTCATGTTTTTTATAGTTCACATTTTGAGGCACTTGTTGCTAGTGGATGTGTATGTATATATTTTTACATTTATATGTGTACTTATTCTTTTTTTTTCTTCTTTTTTTTCTTCTGAAGGTGTAGTTATTTAATTTAAATTTTTTTTTTAAATTGAAGGGGTTTAATTTATATATAAACAAGTTTTTTTCTTTCTTTCTTTATTTATTTCTTTATTTATTTATTTATTTATTTTTATTTTTTTTTTTTTTCCTTTTTTTTATTTTTTTTTTTCTCGTTTTGGTCTACACCTGAGTGCTTGTATATGATTGATTAATTGATGTACCACACCCATCGAGGCCTGTGGCCAATGATTTGAACTTTGATTCTTTAAAATCTGTACATCGTTGCCATTGATTGTTTGACTCTGAAGAAGACGCATGGGCATCGAAACGTTAGTCGGTATTTATCAATAATAAATGATTTAAAACGTTGTGTGCTCCGGTCCTGTTCCTTGGTCCTAGCTAGACCTTGGGTTTCCTTTCTTGATTTTTGCGTCCTGTTCAGTGAGCACCAACCAGGCTGAAGCGCAAGTGACTCCTTTCTAATGCCATTATACCTAATTAACAAAGCATCCTCATCTATCATTAAAAAGTTAACATATTGGGTCTTGCTACACCAACATAACAAAATACGACTTACCTTGATAACAATATGAAGCTCAAAGCATGACTAACTAGCTTCTTCCCATGATTCTCCTCAAGTGATTGCAAAAACTGTGTCATCACCTCCTGTGCAGAGATGCCCAGGTGAGAACTAGACATGGAGGTCCAGGAGGACCACTGTTTAGCAATGTCTAGTATGAGTTTCAGATGCAAAGGGCTTCCGCTTTGCTGGAAGCTATGTAAGATGGTGTCCAACTGCTCTGAGTTCAGCTTGCGTCCAGCTACGCTCATGTAGGCATCAATGACGTCTTTCCCTTGAACGTCTGTGAGAAGTTCCACTCTAAAGATGTTTTGCTCTGCTGTAACCAAAGATTTACATTTCTCAACACAGTCATCAGAAGTAGAGAGCACAATGTGTACATTAGGTGGGATCGCTTTAGGTATCCAGTCTAGATTATGGGGCTTGTTTGCCTCTAACAGCTGGTCCACTGCATCTAGAATGAGTAGAAGCGTGTCTCCTTGTTTTGACACGTCTTCCAGCATGGAATGGAAAAACCGAACCAGCTCTTCATGTGTGTTGGCAATATGTGGGTGGGGGAACTGCAAACCTGAAGCTCCACACACTTGAAGACATACACCTCTGAGAACAGTGTCAACATCTGAGCTGAGTGGAGATGTTCCCAGCAACCTCAGCACCACAATTCCCCGATGATCAACACCTCGCATTTCCTGTGCCAGTTTGCAAAGCAGAGCTGTTTTACCAACCCCTGAAGGTCCATGAACCAGAAGAGGTTCATGGCAAGCGTTAGTGGACTCCCACATGGTGATGCAGATCTTCCCCAGAATGCTGTCCCTCCCTTTAAACACAGAACACTTCTCCTCGCTCAGCATGGTGTGATGGAAGAGCTCTTGTTTCAACCAGGACCATCCTGGATCTACTGTGCTACAACCTCCTGAAGTTTGCAGAGCGTTCCTGCTGATTAGTTCCTTCATTTGAGATGATACCTGCTCACACAGTTTGCCCAGATATTCCTTGTGTTCTTTGCGGCTCGGGTTCATAGCTCCTTTGCTGAGCTCCATGCAGAGAGGTTGGAGGCGATCTGTGTTGCAGATGCGTTGCTTCAGGTCTGCCAAGAGTTCCCGTGCTTCTGTGTCAAGCAAGCCGTCAGCTGTGACGTCCAGAAGAAACTTTGCAAAGTTTTTCTTGCAGTCTCTTTTACTAAGTCGAGGCAGTTCACGGATAAACAGCACAGCTGATGCCTCACCTTGAGTCTTGAGAAAGCCGTGCTCCATTTCATACTCTAAGACTATGAAACATACGTAAATAACATTATAATCATTCAAATAAAAGGAAAAACTAGGACAGGACTCATTAAACTTAAGACTCTTTCCATAAATATGGTATTGGGTTACATTTTTTTAATAATTAGAAGTTTAAATATCATTTTGAGTGTGTGTGTGTTCTGCTGAAGTCAGTCAGTCATACAGGTCAGCAATGAGAAAAAAAAAGACCCAAATCTACACCATATTCCTGGAAAGTTTCATAATCTCTCACCAGATTTGAAAAACTTGTGCTTGTGGTCAACAGTGATATCCCCGTCTCTCTCAGCCTGTTGGGCGGCAGTGCGGAGAGCCTGCAGCAGTCGTGACTCTGTCAGATTCCAGGATATGACATCATTATCATGCAGCTGTCCGCTCTCAGAACTCCTGTCATTGTAATGAGGATAGTGAGCTGTGATTGGCTGGAGGATATATGTGGGTGGGACTGAGTTACTGTCTTTGGAGAACCATTGGTTAAGGAGCATTAAACCCTCTGAATCTTTGGAGAGTTTTGAGACCAGCGACTCAAACTCCGTTGCTGGTATAAGGTATGGGATGGGGCGATGGCCGTACTGATTACCGAGCAGAGCCTGACAAAAACAAATAGTGCAAAGTAGAGATACAGCATTACACTTAGGGATTTTAAATGAGAACCAAAACAAGCCTGATAAGGCGTTAAATGGCAAAGACTGAATAAAATGTATTAATGTTGCTGGTGACACTTACAATAAAAGTCGGCCCATCTGATATTCTCTGACAGGTTTCAATTTCTTTAATGGACAGTTCCGTTGTCAAATGATCATCTGCGATGATGTCACGCACTCCGCATCTGAGATCCACTAACTGCAAGAAAAATCAAACAAAATTCACAATAACAAACCCAAAAAAATATTATGCTCTTTGGTGGATATGTTTATATAAAAAAATCTGTTCCCACCAGAATTAATCTACACTACATTTACACAACACAAACCTCATTATGCTCTTTGGTGGATATGTTTATATAAAAAAATCCATTCCCACCAGAATTAATCTACACTACATTTACACAACACAAACCTCAAAGACGAGACCCAAACTTTGGCAGTGGGCCTGCAACTCAGAATAGGCCTTCTCCCAGAATGCATTTCGCTCATTTTTCATGTCTGTCAAATAAAATGTAGTTTATTAATAGCAAGTCTGAAGGAGTTTATTTTATGATATAATATTGTGTTAACTCGATTATAGTATATATAAATACTGTTTGTGTGTACTTGTACAACTATCTTTGTGAGGACCAGTTTGAGTTTTAGACCAATGGAGTGAGGACAATGAGAGTAAAGTGAGGACATTTTGGCCAGTCCTCACTTTCTGAGACCCCTTTAAAGGCCTGTTTGAGGGTCAAGACTTGGTTTTAGGGATAAGGTTATAATTAGGTTAAGGGTAGGTTTAGGGTAAGGGTTAGGGTTAGGCACTTAGTTGTGATGGGTAAGGTTAGGGTAAGCGGCTAAAGATTGCATTGTCAATGAATGTCCTCATAAAGATAGATGTACAAGAATGTGTGTGTGTGTGTGTGTGTGTGTGTACACACACACACACACACACACACACACGTGTATATACATATACACATAATACATATATAAATATACACACACATATATATATATATATATATATATATATATATATATATATATATACACAGTATATTATATTATATTACATTACATGCATATGTTTTTGCACACACGTGTTAAGGGGGCTAAAACAAGCAGTGCTAGCCTTACCCGAGTGTGTGGAGCTGATGAACACCCGCACCATTCTAGAAACAGGTTGTAAAGCATTAGCGCTCTGTCCCCGTAGAGCCTCCAATCCAAGAGCTTCGCTCATCTCCACCACAGCCATCCTGACCAACACACCTCAATAAATCCAGAGTATGATCGCCTGCACTCCTGTCCTCATAACCCACCCAAATCTTAGTGACCCCCCCAAAAATACAGCATTGAATAATGATCTCTAGGACTACTGAGCATCACTGCTTAGTTCGAGAAGTGAAAGAGTAGATCTGAAAGCCGGATCTAGATGAAAAACACGTTTTCCACAGTATTCCACTATAAGGAAAAGAAAACCGCCCTGTTGCGAAGCACTCTAGCACATTTGTTTGTTCTCCTCTGCACCCGTCATTTTATCCACTGAGATCAGGAAGGCCGAGAGAGACACGGTGTTTACGACCCGGACCCTGGAGACCATGAGCAGCTGCCACATCTTTAATTAACCCAAAGTGTATGAATCCATTTACTGTTGCTTTTCATTTCTGATTGTGAGTTTAAGATCCTTGGAATCATTTGGCCTCTTTACAAATAAATATAATATGATTTTAAATGACAAGTATTTATGTGAAGCTGATAAACTGAGCATGCTCCCAGAGGAGCAGGTGATTTTACTAAACTAAACCTCTGCATCTGTTAATTGTTACTCCGTGTTGTTTGTTTCTAGCTTCTCTAATGTGCTCAGAACCCTTCAGTCTCGAGAGAGAGTAACCCAACTCTAGGCTCACAAAGGAATTGGGTGTTAGGGTTGATGCTTTGAATCATGATCAAAACTTACTTTGCCCCAGGCAAACTTGTGCAATTTATGTAATATGTTAACAATAAAAACAAAAAGACCTTTTAATTTCTTACATGAATTTTCTTGGTTTTAATATTACATTAAATGTGGAAAAAGATCTGCTATGATTTTAGTTGGATTATATTTTACATCTCAAAAAGTTGCAGTTTTTTGCCATTAGTATTTGTTATTTAAAATAAATCACAGGCAGTAAAACACTACCATTTTATTTATTTTTTGTCATATTGCTATATAATTTAAAATTGTAATTAATTATTAATATATGATATACAGTAGTGGCCAAAATTATTAGAAAGTTAAGACTTTTTAATGTTTTAAAAGAAGTCTCGTCTGCTCACCAAGGCTTAATTTATTTGATCCAATTATTTGATTTCTATTTCAGATAAATGCTGTTCTATTGAATGTTCTATTCATCAAAAAATCCTGAAAAGAAATTGTGAACTGCATTCATCATTGATAATAATAATAATAAATGTTTCTTGAGCAGCAAATCGGCATATTAGAATGATTTCTGAAGGATCATGTGACACTGGAGTAATGATGCTGAAAATTCAGCTTTGATCACAGGAATAAATTACATTTGAAAATATATTCAAATAGAAAACAGTTCTTTTAAATTGTAAAAATATTTCACAATATTACTGTTCTTGCTGTATTTTGGATCAAATAAATGAAGCCTTGGTGAGCAGAAGAGACTTCTTTTAAAGCATTAAAAAAGAAATCTTACCTTTATAATAATTTTGGCCACCACTGTATTTATTATTTATTAATTCTGTGTTTGTGAGAATATATATATATACATATGTATTTATTCATTGATTTATTTATGGACAAATGTGCTTAATATGTCTTAATTTACTTTAATTTAGTTTTTATTTCTTGTATTTATTTATTTCTTGGACCTGTTGTGAATCATGTAACTGGTATCTTGTGTGTGACATCAGCCAAATTATGTGTTATGAGTGCACTGAAGCAGTGCCTTGGCATTTTCCATAGGGGATTCATTAAGCTCCATAGAAAACAGTTAAAACGCAACAAGACATTCATTTGGAGATTTTTTTTTTTTTTTGTGTGAGACATATTTCAATACAACTTTCAATTTTAAAACTGCTTCAAACATCCATAGTGAAAGCTCTTTGCACAAGTGCAGGGTTGGGAGAAAGTGTGATTAGTGAATGAGCTTTTTGGGATTTGTTTAGGAGGTATCAGTCTGAGGCTTTAACGGCTTAGCCTAACTTTCAGGCAGTCAGCAGGCACAGGGCGTCCCGGACTCCAGATCAGCCGTGAGCCCTTTGCTCAGGAGGAATGCATCCTGCTTGGGTTCTCTTCCCAAGAACTTCTTCAGCATGTCAGCAGCATCCTCAGAGCCTCCAGGCTTCAGAACACACTTCCTATAGTCCAGACCCACCTGTTTAACAACAGAAAAATGAGCAGGCATACAAAAGGCATATTTATGCACAGGAGTCACAAGCACAGCAGTTTAAGCTAACCTTAGGGTCCATGATGCCTTCTTGTTTGAAACGGGCGTAGAACATGTCCATGGAAAAGACTTCACTCCACAGGTAACCGTAGTACTGAGCATCATATCCTCCAGCCAGGTGACCGAAGGTGGCAGGCATGTTTGTCCCTGTAAGAGCACGGGGGGGGTAATGAGGTAATAATAATAAACGCACTCAGTTTTAAAATTAGTTTAGAAATGTAATTCTGCTAATAGAGATGACATTTACAAATATTCATTATAAAATTTGTGCCAATTTTGCTATAGGTGAAATAAAATTAAACAACATTGTGAAAGTCTGAAAGTCATTGTATAAATGTTATAATTACATTGTATTAATTACTGTGCGTGGCATAAATATACAGTATAAGTAAATATCCCTTTGTATTACTAAGAACAAAAATACATTCTGGTTGATCACCCCTTTATGCCTGTCACACTCAAGAAGTAAAAAAAAAAAGTAAAAAAAATTACTCAAATTGTGTCATTATGAAACTAAAGTGCTTATCCTCATTCCAGGTGGTAATAATATGTACAATTAACTAGTAATTCCTCAGTGTGTTCATTTTGTGAAAAGATTTGTATTATATTACTGTGACCCAAATCTCATTTTACCTGGTGAAGCAGGAATTCCCAGAATGTCCAGGCAGAGTCTGGCATACTCCTCAGCCGCGTCGAGCCCATTCTTTGTGTGCAAAGCCTGGTCCACCTTAGCCAGAACAATCTGCCTCAAGTTAAACAACCCTGAAAAACAAGGAGGATATTTTAAATACTATTAATAGGATGCTATTAAAAGACAGACTTTTTAATAGATATTGAAATCTGTGAATATTGGATGACATTTTTCCACAGCAATCTCACCAGAAAGAAAAAAAAGCAAGGATTTGCTTAAATTGTGAAAAGTAAGTGTTACAAACCAAAACAGTGTCTGTGGTTGTAAGGGAGGGACTGAATAAAAAGATGTCAGCCAAAGAAGGAAAGTCATTTCAGTGTTAATACGTTGAAATAAACAGCTTACAAAGACAATATTCCTTTGGACTTATATTAAGAGTGTTTTCACACTTGAGTCCTTTTTAAAAAGAACCAAACTCAGACTCCTTTAAGTGGACCAAGAGGTGAACCAAGTGAAAAAGAAAAAGTTCTCTTTACGTTCACAGTCCCTGAAAGAGGACTCAGATCCATTTTGGTCCAATTAAGTAGGAATGTGGCCTCAAGACCTGTGTTTATACGGTAGCTTTTTGGATCTAGTCCAGTTCAGTGTTTGAAGGCTGACCCTATAGCCTTCAAAATTTGATCTCATTCACTTAAATTGTATGTGCCTCACTAACAAAGATATTTATTAAAAATGCACCCACTATTTTAATATTTAGGCTACAGCCTGAGCGTGTGCGCGCGTGAACGTATGTGTGTGAATGAGAGTGTGTGTGCAAGCATGTGTATGCGTTACTGTAACTTAAGTACACTACTTGACAGTTTTGTGCGCTTTTAGGATTTACTAATGATTATAAGTTCTAAATGCTCCTGTCGTCTGCTGTGTTCAGACTTGATGTTGGCTACATTCAATGTACTTTCTTGAGCAGATAAAATAAAAAAGGGAGTTCATGCATCTGACTGCTTGTATTAATTGATGAAAATGTAGCCATGTACAGTAATATTGAAAATTGAGGATGCAACGCATCATTATATCGAATGAGTGACATGATAATCGTAATCAAATTTAATCATGAGACCAGTGAAGATTCACACCCCTAATTTGTACGGAGGCATCTAATTCGAGAATGGAGAGATCAAGTAAGCCCGGACTGATTTGTCACAATGGACATTTTTAGAGAACAGTGCCGTTAGCTGAAAGTGAACCTGAACCGTAGTCAGACCGCCTCCTGAGATGGTCTCGGTTCGGTTCGGTTCACTTTTAAGGATTCTGAGATAGTTTGGAGTGTTCACATATGGGCAAAAAAAAAAAAAACACAAACCACGCTAAGACTCCTGAAAGAACCAAGTGTGAAAACACCTTAACAGAAATATTCAAAATAAGACTAGGAAAGTGTGTGACAAATTACAGTGCAATCTTTTGTTTCATGTTGACTTGTAGCTAGCAGGTGATCAGTTCAAGTTGTCGCCTGTGAAAATGACCACCACTGTTTGTTTTGTCAATGGTCACCTGTGTTAGCAAGTCTTGACTTGATAAGTTTGTCCAGAAGCTCCTCTGGAATGGGGTTTCCTGTTTTGTAGTGCTTGGACATGCGCTGCAGTGGCTCCTTCTCCCAGACCCAGTTCTCTAACATCTGAGACGGAGCTTCCACGAAATCCCTCTCAACGTGAGTCCCGCTGAACATTGCAAAGTCAGTCTGAACAAACAAAATTACATCCATATTTAATCTTCACACACTGCAAATTAGTTGCAACCTAAGTGACACTGAAATCCTTGATTCAGACCTGAGCACAAAGCTGGTGCATCACATGTCCAAACTCATGGAAATACGTTTCCACTTCGTCGTGCTGCAGCAGGGATGGAGCGTCAGCGGTGGGCTTGCTGAAATTAGCCACCATGGCAGCCACAGCCATTTGCCTGGTCCCGTCCGGGAGCAGACAGCCAGGCTGCAGACCAAAGCATGCAGCATGGCCGTACTTCCCCTCCCTACAGAGATAATGGAGAATTAGCGATTAATCTAGCTGAACTGCCACTGAAGCTCTGTGCGCAGGATATAAATGGGTTCTAAATCTCAGAAATCCTACACTGAAGCTGCCTGGCCACCCTCAGGATACAGGGGCCAGTTTCACCAAACCCTTCTTAAGAAATAACTTAAAGGGCACTTCACCGCTAGCAAAATGGGCTTTCAATAAAACTTGGCTGCCTATGCAGTAGAAGAGGAAGAAGAAAAAAAAACCTATTTTGAGTGATAAAAAAAAGAAAAGAAATTGCCATTACCGGACTAGAGGAAACATCTTCCCTAGTCAAGTAGGTAGGTAAGGTCAAAGAGGTAGGAACAGTTCAAATCCCATAATGCACTAGGCATGTTGCCGTCCAAGGCCACTCCGCCCAGTCTGCTATGGATACGTTTAACCAGAGACAAATATCACCTTTCTTTAGTACTAAGAAAACATTTTTTTTTTTATCAATATGTGGAGTTTGTGTTGGAGTCTGTGTTTCTTAGTGTTATCAGACATGTCATAAGTTGCATAAGTCATAAGTCCATGTCATAAGTTGCAGTGTCGTCGCTGTTGAGTGCAAAGTCAGTAGGCTAGACGAGGCGAGAGGCTCGGGAGCGTGCGTGCAGGTCACGTCACTGGATTTTGCGGTAAATCCGACCCGGCACCTTCACATAAAAATAAGAATACTTGCTTTCCGAGGTAATAGCAAAACCCACAAAGTGGATCATTTTAATGTGAGATTACAACCCCTTCACACACAGGCAATAAAAAAAGGATTCATTTTAGTAGAAAAGTTACATACAGCACCTTTAAGAAGAATTGTATTCTTAAGAATGAAAGATTTTCAGATCCCCACCAGCACAATTTCAGTAGAAACCAGGTATGAGTGCTTACCTGGGGAAAAGATCCAGATAAAACTGGCCCACCACCTGGCCGGAGGAGCGGTCTTTAACGCAGTACAGCGTCACATCATCATGCCAGACAGGTGCTCCCTCCACCTGCTTAAAGGTGAGATTAAGCAGCTCCTGATAGATGTCCAGAAGGCCCTTGGTAACCACCTCCATTGGGAAATACTCCTTTAGCTGGTTCTGATCCACTGCATACTGCGTCTCCTCCACCTGGGTCATGTAGTAGCGCGTGTCCCAGGCATGGAGTTCTCCAGTGAAGGGCAAATTTCTCTTCTGGCACTCCTGTTCCTTCAGCTTCAGAATAACAGCCCTCTCTTCCTCACCCAGGGGCTTCAGTTTACGGGCCAGATCCTCTAAAGTGTGCAGGGGAAATAGAACACGTTTAACGGAAGGGTTAAACACAATTGCACAACAATGTACTAAATTAACACTTTGCAATAAGGTTCCATTTGTTAAAATTAGTTAACTACAGACCTTATGCACCAGAGAAACAAGTGCGCAGCCATCTTTAGAATACTGTGTTTGAACTTCAGTTTTTGCGGCAGCTCTGTATATTTCTATTGCTTCACTGTTGAAGAGTAATTAGCTAGGGAAGTGGATTTACTTATTGTAGAGTTAACAAAAGTTATCATGCCCATTGTAATGTTTGAAGCAGATGTCATAACAAATGTCAGTAGACCGGGAAGATTTTAAAATGTAAGATTTTTTATATCATTTAATAGACCTGAGCGAACAGACTGACAATGAACAGTTGTTTATTTATTAATCTTTGTTAACTTTAGTTAAAGGGATAGTTCACCCAAAAATGAAAATTCTGTGATCATTTACTCTCCCTCAAGTTGTTCCAAACCTGTATGACTTTCTTTCTTCTGCTATACACAAAAGAAGATATTTTAAAGAAGGTTGGTAATTAAACAGTTGCTGGTCCCCATTGACTTCCATAGTATTTGTTTTTCCTACTATGGAAGTCAATGGGGTCCATCAGACATTTGGTTACTGACTTTCTTCAAAATATCTTCTTTTGTGTTCAGCAGAAGAAAGAAAGTCATACAGGTTTGGAACAACTTGAGGGAGAGTAAATGATCACAGAATTTTCATTTTTGGGTGAACTATCCCTTTTAATAAGAACTGCTATAAATTAATTGCTCATTGTTAGTTAGTGCATTAACCAACGTTAACTAATGGAACATTATTGTAAAGTGTTACCAAATACACTATTGTTCAAAAAAAGACATATTTTTTTCAATAAATTTAAATGAACTTTTTGTCTGTTTTTAATATATTTGAAAATGAAAAATGCATTCCTGTGATGGTAAAGTTGAATTTTCAAGTGTCACATGATCCTTCACTCTTTACATAGAAATATTGTACATACATTTTAACCATCCTTGCTAAATAAAAGTATTTCTTTGTTTTTTTTTTTTTTTTTTTTGTTTTTTTTTTTTTACAATTTATACTACAATAAATAAATACATCGATTTTCTCAAATGTTTGCTTTAACTCAGTATAACATCATTTTAAAAGAGTTTCAGCTCTTATCTCAGCTCTATTTTATATATATATTAGATTTATTTATTTATTTTTTAACATCTGGTACATTTCTATGTAAAGACAGCAGTCATTACCGAGGAAAGTTGCAACCTTCTTGGAGGCCTTGGCCATGTTCATCTCAAGCACAAAGTCAGCATGAGTGCTGAAGCCCAGCAGACTGCTCTTCTTGGAGCGCAACTCTACAAGCTCCTTCAGAATAGCAGAGTTCTCCTATCAGGGGAATCATTATAATAACATTATTAAAATGATACATTAGCATTAATTTATAGCATTACCTACAATGTTTTCAGGTAGCATTCTAATTATGGTTACAGTTGATTTCTGGGACGTCTGACCTCTTTGCAGCGCGAGTTGAAAGCCTCCTCTAACTTCTTCCGTGTCTCTGGGACAAAGCACTTCTTCATGGTGGGAAAATAATGAGGATACTTCAGAGTGAGCTTCAGTTTTCCAGACTCATCTTTCTCCAGAGAGTTAAGGAAATCCTCAGGGAGCCCACCTAAAAAATAAAACCATCTATGTAAATAAATGGTTCACAGATTCATTTGAGTCCCTGTGGATAATTTATTTTCTTTTTTTCTACTGTTTTGTAGAAACAGTAATGATGCACCTAATGCATCCTTAAAATACCTTCAATGTAGTTATTTATTTTAGTCGTCACCTAATTAGCATGTCAAATTCAGCTCGGTTCAATTTTGTCACATCGCCAACAGTCTCGGTCACTCCGGTCACTAGAAATCAATAGTCTTTCTGACATGGAAAATTACTTTGAATGCCCTTTACTAATGCTCAGATTCAGAGCAAACAAAGCAAAACTATTAATATCAAATAGACTAAAATTCAATAAAAAAATACTGAATACATTTCTCTAAGTGTTGGCATAGTAACTTTTAACATTTAACTAAATTAAAATGACTAGCTTTGAAGTTGCACATTGCAAATACAGTGTTTTGCATTTAGGGTAAACTATGTTATTAACAATTATTTACACCCAGAGTTGCATTACACTTTATTATAATATTAAAATGACCATAACTGCCTTATGGAGGCACTAAATCTGATCTTCATTGTCTCTCTGAAAGGAAAGTACTCTGCCCACCCACCAAGCTCCTCTCGAGAGTAATACAGGCAAGTCGTATCTTCATTCAGGTGTTTGTTGAAATCGATACACAGATTGCTCATTTTTTTCTTGATCTTTTTGATCTCCTGTTACAGGGAAGACAAAACTCAGTTACAGGCTAGAAGAGTGTGTTTGCGCTACTGTTACACAGCAAACTGAAAGTTAGATCTTAGTATCTGACCTCCTGTGTCTCTTTGGGAAGATGGAGGCCATTTCTCTTCCCAAGCTTTATGAGTCTCTCCATGTAACGCTTGGCCTCGAGTGTCAAACTCTCATCCGATAGCTTCTCCTGTTAAAATAAACAATAAGACAAGATAACAAAAATAACACTATCAAAATGTTTTAATAAAAACTAGGGGATGATGACATGTTTAGAGAAGGTGTTTTAAACTTACATCATCTTTACCTGTTTTTATATCATTCATGGCTAATAAAATTATGCACATGCTGGTGGAGCAACACACTAATATGTGACTTATTTGGTAAAGTCAGTTAACAGGTTTCCTCAGCTTTCTCAGAGCTCAGTTCAGTCCCTGAGAGATACTAGCGTTTAGTTCCTGAGAGAGATGTGCTAGCGCTCGGCCCCTGCTCACCTCTAGAGCCACGATTCTCTGATAAACATCCTCCCTCATACTCATCTCCACATCAAACTCTGACAGCTTCTTATCGGCTTCGGTGCTGGCCGTGCGGACGTCCTTACAGGGGGACACATGCTGAGGGAAATCCAGCATGTTCCGCTGGACTAAAAAAAAAAGAAAAGAAAAAAAAGTCAATTTAAATCATTTTGGACTATCGTCTCTATCTATTCCCGTGCTGCGCCATCATGAAAGCTTATTATTTGAATGCGTTAAGCCTTGCAGTTTAAAAACAAGTGATTTTTAATCGTTCAAGCGCAGGAAGCAGCGAAAGAGGACTCATTTCGGTATACGTGCGCTGTCTGACAGAACGCGTGGTTCTTGAACAGAGTTGTTTTTGGCACCTTTTTGGGCTTGAACAGTCAAATACACACTCGTATGTGTCAAAATGCCCGTCTTTGCAAGTATCCTATGGGCCTAATAAACCTGCTGCTGTCTGTCATTTAATTTCAATCAGACAATATGATTGCTCTTGACTGAATCTCTTGACTTAAATGTATATTTAAGTTACATAGTGAATACTATGCAGTGTTTTTGTACATTTGGTTACTTTATACAGTTATGTAGTATTTCTATATAGGCCTGTCTTATGCTTGAGGTTTTTCAGGTAGGTCTATTTCATTTGTATCTTTGTTCTAATGTAGTTGTTTGCCCTATTGCTTATAATTAGTTTCTTTGTTCATATTTTACTAAATTATCTCTGACTGTTTACTTGTCTTCAGTGATCTTTACAGTTTTTACTTATGTTAGTTAGGCTAGTATTAATTTTTTTGTGATACTGAAATTGACTATAAGATATATGAAATTTCAGTGGTATCAATAATTTGGATATAAAGACTATTTAAAGCAAAAATAACTAAATCGTGAGATAGATAGATATTTATCGTTATCGTGAAATTTTGGGCAAATCGCCAAATAACTAAATTTCTTCACCGATACCGATAGCTGATTTTCGAACCAACTAATGCTCAAACTATACAGACAACACTCATTTGGTACAGTTCTAGAATATTAGAAGTTATTTTTTTAATCATATATAATAAGGCTATTCATTTTTTTCATATATAATAATTACACAACTAAAAACTGAAATGTTTGTATACAACTCAGTTGCACATAAGGTAGTTTATATAAACGCTTGTATTCACAACAAATATATTCAAGCATATATATATATATATATATATATATATATATATATATATATATATATATATATATAATTACCAATAAGTAAGATCTTCTCTAGTGTTTTTATAGCTAACTAAATTGTGAACATTGGTTAACTTTCCTGAGGTAAATACAAGGTTAAGTGACATTTTTCATGTTATAACTTAAATTAAAGTGGAAGGAAAGCCATTTTTTGGAGAGAATTCGAAAGCGGAGACTTTGTTTCTTATCAGAAGTAACAAAGCACAAAGCTCTTTGCAATTATTGGATGGGAGGTGTGCTACAAATGTTTGGTGTAGGGAAAAAACACGGACCTGGCAACCCTGGTTTGAATTAGGGGTGATTCATAGTGAAAATAATTTTATCGACCGGTCCCGGTTATTGGCCGATACATCATACCCATTTTAGATTATATCCATAGTCTTCAAAATTCAACATTATATCTATGTATAAACAATGTGAAGAAAAAGGAAAGAAGAAGAAATGAAAGGAAAGGGGCCATTTATAATTTGTTTAAATGAAATTCAAATTCAGCTAATTCAACACCTTAACAATGGTAAACCGCAGCGGGAAGCGCACAGGCTGGTCAGCGTGGTCATTATGCAAAAAGTGCTGAATGGTGTATACCACTGAACACAGCTTTCTGCACACTCAGACTTTTTTTTCTATGGAGCTTACACATGTAGATAGATAGAAAAACCTGGTATATATTACTTTGTACATGTCACCTAAAAGTAATCTGAAACAAACAACAACCGAATAACCAAATAACAGAAGTGTTGTGTCAATAAATGTTTTATTTATTAGTGAAATATCAGTAAATGTTGTGTAAAATAAGAGTTACATCATATTTACATCATTACAACACATTTGCCTTACCCTTAAATTGTAATGGTCCCAGGCTTTATTTTCTTTAGGCAAAACAATATTTATTTTATAATAAAGGTAACATTTCAATTGATTTCTACCTGTGTACTCTACTTCCACATCAGCGAGGGCCTTCAGGGTGTTCTCATAGCTGACACTGGCCATGTCCAGGACGCCGACTGTGTCATACACCTTTTTGGTTTTGGCAATAAGTTCTTCAGTAAGCTGGTGGATCAGGTCAGGAGTGAGGTCCCAGCGCAAACGGTTGTCATCACAGACCCGATCCCCAGAGCCAAACACAACTTCACCTGAACAATGAAGATGACAATGCTTAGACTGAATAATACAAAAGTATGAGTGGTAACACTTTATTTTACAGTGTCCTTGCTACATGTGTTACATGTACTTACCATAGTAATAACAGTAAATGATGCATAATTACATGCAACTAACCCTCAAACAAATTCTAATCCTACCCTAACCCTATAGTAAGTACATGTAGCTGCTTAATATTACTCAGTACTTAAATATATAATTACACTGTAACAATAAAGCGTAACTGTACGAGTTATCACATTGAACTTAAATGTGGATCTAAAAAGGTGTTCTGTTAATAAATCACAATGTATTGTTCCTGAAACAACATATCCATCAACAAATCGTGAAAAAGGTCAATGATTTTAAGGTTAGGACTATGATTGTTCTATCACCTGGTAATGATACAGTGAATTTAGAAAAATCTTTATATAAGTAGATAAATTCCGATTTAGCGCTAAATAAACACTGATATATGCTCTTTACAGTAATTGTGAATAATATTGTTAAGGGTGTGTGATTTGCTATTACATCTTAAGAGCTTAAGGTTAACCAGCTAATCTTGCTCTACTTGAACATGACATATCTAATTAAATTGAGCCAGCATTAATATAAATAGAGTAACAGCGTCAGAAGAATATTGAGGATATGTTTTTGTAAAAGGAGAAATCATGGCGATAAATGAGTCTCCAGCAATATGAAATGTGGGCCCTGTCATTGTGGGACGAATGGCGTGTGTTTTCACTTGTCGGAACCGGATGGCGAGCGGCACCAGCTGACCGAACTTCACAGCTGACCCACCGAATACTAGCTCACTGCGCTAACGCGCTACAAACACCACGTCGGTTCTACTCAAGCTTAATTTAAACAGCAGACAGATATGTTCAGGTTCTTATAGTCTAGCGGTATATATGCGGTCTAGAAGATTAGCGTAGCTAACTTACCTGTAGGTGCCATTTTCCACTCAGTCAGAACACCGCGTGTATCAGCGACGATTCAAAGAACCTATAATAGCCGCTCAGTCACTCTTCCTGCTCCGGTCACATGACTCTCCGTGGATTGGTCGGAGACTTCTGCAACCTTGTAACAACCAGAGATCTATCAGGGCTGGGCGATATGGCCGAAATAAAATCCCCGATTTTTTCACAAAAATTCCGATTTACGATTTAAATCGATTTCCCCCCTATTTAAAATCAATCTGCAGATGACAAAGGAATGGTTCAAAACAAGTTCTAACTTTATTTTGTTTTGATTTTCCCTTCTGGGATTTGATCTGGATTTCTCCCTTGGGGTTTAAAGTGCAATCAGAAACAACAAGCCAAAAAAGCCAAGATGGCAGGCCCTTCCTTTGTAAACAGTGAAAATGTTACATAACATAAAATGGGTGGATTGGGATTGGGATTGGGATTGGGATTGGGATTGGGATTGGGGTTGGGGTTGTACACAAAAATAAAAAAATATGCTGTAAACATACAGAGCAGAGGTTAAAAATAACATCATATAATGCATTTTTTATAATAACAACGTTATAATATTTTAAAGATATAGATAAAAATAGAATAAATATGTAATATAGTTATCATATTTAGCAAAATACTCCTCTCTATAGCAAATTATTTAAGTCCAACTAACGTGCTATGGTCATTAATTGGTTTTCCTGAGGTAAATGGTCATTACCTGACATATTCTCCAGCTGTTTTATGGACCTCTTTCCGCGGTTGGGTAAATTGAACTGTATCTTTCAAATTACCTATTGATCATTCGTGTTTATTTACTAGTAGTAAAGAGAGATGTAGCCTAGCATACAATTCTACTATCAAAACTAATGTCCTGCTCAACTGATATGAAATATTAAATAGCCTATTTAAAAAACAATTCATACTTAATCAATTCTCTTACCATGTTCTAATCTAACCCCAGGGTTGTTGTTTTTTTTTTTTTTTAGGCTATGCCTAGCAGATTTCAAAGATTTTTTTTATTTTATTTAGGCTAAATGAAGATCAAACTGAATGAAAACTGAATAGGAAAATTTTTACTATGCCATCATGATTTATTTTTGCTACTTTTCAAATGCATTTTATTAAACAATGTTAAATAAAAACATTTTGTTGAAAATAATTGTATTTTCTTTTAATTAAAGAATTACTCAACAGATCATCAAAATAGTCATTAACCACAGCCCTAATCTAAAACTAGAAAATTCATGAAAACGTTGCAGACTTCCATAAAAGCCTTGATAGGAACAGAGTAGCTACACAAATACCTAGATGTTCATAGGGTCTAAAGACAATGCATCATATTGAAACATCTCTGTGAGCTTTGAAATTATATTGTGAAAAGCTCTAAAAATAAACATGATTTGACCTGACACTGACTATAATCTCTGCGGTTCTGTGGCCATCTGCTGGCGAGTTCAGGGAATTTAACAGCCTGTCAGATCAGATGTCAGGACAATGGGCATACTCTGTTAAAACCATAGATGGATCACATTATTTTACAGGTTTTGTATGTGAGACTTTTGTATTGTATGTTATGTAACAACAGCAAGCAAGGTCAGTGTGACCTTGACTGATGCATAGAGTTTAACAGCATGTAGTCTTGAAGAGGACAAAATTGTAGATAAACACTGGACCTCCTTCTGTGTTTACAGACTTTTTTTTTTCTTAATTACATAACACGCAGAAAGAATTGTAACTTACAGTTGTTGCTATGATGCCACCTGTAATCTACCTAATGTGCAGTAAAGACATTCCTGAAAACAATTATTTCCAAATGCCCTGAATCAACAACATAACATGAATGTCATACTGAATATTTTCACAATTGGGGATTCATACAATCCAGTAGGCCTAAGCAGTCCTTGAAATCATAAGATTTATTATTATGTCAATATGATTAATAGCCTTGAATCCTCATGGCAAGAATTCATTTTATGTATTATATATTTGAGGGATTTATAAAAAAAGACATTGTCAACTTAATTTCTGTTTGAATTGAAATATATATATATATATATATATTATATTTATATTTAGTGCATGGTAAGTCTATTCATTTATAAAAAATTAAGAACTATGACAATAAAAGTAATTATTACTGGTGCATAGCTTCAAATTTGCGAACAAATGGTTCATTTTTTCAACTGTAATTTTAGGCGTTTTTTATTTTTCTTTATTTTTTTTAGTGATTTTCCATCTACACACCTTAGATTATTAACACTTTTTCTATTATTAGTTAATACTATTAATAGTCTATTCACTTTTTCTTAAATAGTTCTGTTGTGGTAATGAGTAAAAAAATACTCTCTCATGAAAGTGATGGTTCTCTTGATTATAGATAGGTTGACATAATTAACCTATAATTAAAAAACAGTTTGAGGATATGGAGAAAAACTATTCAACAAATGTCATGAAAATCATTAAAATAATTTCATTATTAAAATAAACTTGACAAAGTAGTAAAAATGCTTCATTATGTGTGATTTGTGAAAAACTATTTAAATTCTGAAATGATCAACAAAAAGATGCTCATTTTATTTGTCTGCATCCTCAAACCTGCATTCTCATAAGGCAGTGATTTGACCAGGATTTAAGTCATGCGAACCCAAACATTTTCCAAATGCAGCAGCAGAAACAATTGGAAGAATTTGAAACAACTTGTGCTTTTGGCTGAAAAATATTTTATTTTAATTTATTTCTTGAAAATATATATTTTTTCAGTGCCACTAGATGTAAAAAGCAGCAGTGTGCTGTGGAAATGGGGTCAACCAGCGGTGAACTACGAGTCTCATCAAGTTATTTGGACAGACCCTTCAGTGAAGCCTGAACTCAAACTCTCATCTCACTGCCTTTCATTCATTCATCTGTTATTGACATACTGCACATTATCAGATGCATGGGGTAAATGGGGCTTCAATGATGGAAAACATTACGAAAATAAATAAAGACACAGATGTTGGCAAAGAGGGGGAAGCTATATACAGAGTCCCTATGTGGCATGTCTGTCATTTAAAAGCACCATTAAAAGAGAAACTTGCATTGGTTTAATATCAAATTCCCTCCTTTCTCAAGCAGAGCTGGGCAGCTCTGTCATATCACAGGTTGGGTTGATGATTTTGTGTTGTAGCTTTACTCGGCTTTCTTCGACTTCCTCTTCCGGGTTCCTTCACTCAGTTCCTCCTTGGTTTTGGCGGGGGACAGGGGCGCAGCAGCGGCTGGTGCGGGGTGGTGGTGATCATGGGCATCTTCAATACCAAGGGGGGAGCCGAATAGCAAGTGGCACACCCAGGACTCAATGAGGGCGAACGGAGATCCGTGAGAGTGTCGGGCCGTCATAAACACCTGTGTAATTAATAAAACAATAGGAAATGTTCTTGAGTAATGACATTAGAAATGTCTCAGTTTTGTTCCGCTGACTTCAATTCATACGCATGCGAAGACAGGAAATGCAAGCTAATGCGAAATTTGCTGCATTCAAAAGTTCAAGTTTGGAAGAGAAGAATTTTAATACATAGGGTTGGAGGTTGGCACAACATTTTTGTATACATGATGTTTATAAATAAAAAAAAGCATACACCAAAGGCTTAATGGAAATGTTGTCATTATTTGCTCATGATTATGTCATTTTGAGCTTGTATATGATGGGTGAGGAAGAAATTACATGTAAATGAAGTTAATTTGCTGAAAATATTCTCCTCAGCCTCAGTCTAATGTGCCTCTTTAGGGGATTTGGCTCAGGGTTGTTTTATTTAATATTACTGTTTTATTATTATTGGATTTTACTTTCATTTTGCTTTAATTATATAAATAATAATAATAAAAAAAAAAAATAATATATATATATATATATATATATATATATATATATATATATAGGTAGCCAGCGCAATCGGGCCAATTGCGGCTGAGTGTCAGCTCACTCGGCCGTGTTCTTGCAGCGGCACTAAAAGTGAGCCAGCTCTGGCCCAGTAATGGTTGCCAGATTTGGCTAAGCTTTGGATATGATTTTGGGGGAGATATGGCCATACAGACCCGGACCAGTTTAGGTTGAGTGCTTTTACAATGTGGTAAATTGTATGTAGCAGTGACCCTTAAACGTAATATCCTTTCCCTGACAATGTTATGTTATTTATTAATGTATTTTTTTATTTTAATTCCCATTAATATTTTTATATTTTTTTCCCCCACATTATTTTTTTTCTTAACTAACTAAATTGCTTAGTCTGTAGCCAGAATATGACATGCTTTTTTTTCACCACAGAAGCATTCTATTAATCGACAGTAATGATCACTATTACAATATCAGGAGCGACAATCAACAATAATGAGTTTGTGATGATATTGCAGCTTCACCCTCGAATGAGCTGTTTTATTTATTTATTTGCATTACGCATTTTTTGTGTGTGTGTGTGTACATACATGTACATGAACAGCATTAAATAGTCTGTGTAAATAAGCATAAATGCCATGTCAGATGCTACTTCTGTTCCAACTTTGCAGTGTAAAGATGGCTTTTGCTGATGTTGAAAGAAAAAACTGGATCAGTAACAGTCTATAGTATTGCGATTGATCTCTACAGCCAAAACAATCTTTTTTGCATTTTTATCATTTCCAATTATCACTGTAAAGCTGCTTTGAAACAATCTGACTTGACTTTCCTTGATCTTTTTTTTTTAGCAGTGCGAAGAAATGCAAGTACTGACAGTGCATCAGATGGAGTGTTTGAAAAGGTCATCAAAAGATGGGTGTAGCTCGCTTCGGATGGAAATGGGGGAGAAAAGAGTGGGCCCAAAAGCAAACAAATTCTAAGGTACGTTCCAAAGGTGCACATATTTTAGAAGCTGTACTGAGCAAACAAAACTTATTTTAATTCTGTATAGGATTAAGTGCAAGTATATTTTTTTAATTTAGCAAACAATACTCAGACCAGTACCAGCTAATAGTACCATTTTTTGCTGGCGTGATTGTGGCCCAGTGTCGGCTCAGTTTCAGTACCCAGTCACGGACCAGGGCTGGGTTTCCCGAAACCTTCTTAACGCTACGTCGTTCTTAAGTTACACCTTAAGCTGTACCTTATCGTTAATACGTGTTTCCCGAAACGTTCTTAGTTAAGTATACCTTCTGTAAGTCACACTTTCGGAAGGTTGGTCTGGACCACTCTTAGCTTTACCTTATCACTGCTGCAGGTCTATATGAATATAATTCTGAAGTTTTAATACACCCAGACAGTGTTCAGTTAGGCTAATTCAAGTGTTTTCATGCAAAGAATAAAATTGTCATTACACTGATTGTTGTTAGAATTTTAATTATATTATTATAATACAATTTAATAAATTTATTTTAATTAAAGAGCGTTTTTAAAGGCCAGTGAAAGCATAGGCTACTGTCAGTTAAGTCCTATTCGGACGCTAATATTGTTTCTCATGGGCTCGTACGGTATTTTAAACATTTACAGGGGTAAGTCGGTGATTTTAGTGCCGTCCGAATCCATAATATCAGTGTTTTTTCTCACCCAACCCGCGTAAAAATACCTGGCCAAATTAGTACCTGTTTTTTGACAAACAGGTCGTGTGGTAATTTAATTGACGTCTGAATCCAAATCTCTGAGTTTACAAGACTCAAAATTCACTGTTTAAATCCTTTTTGATCACTGCCGAGCACCGTACGTAAGATGTACACTTTTATTATTGAAATGCTGGAAAGTATTTACAAGAACAATATTTCATCGCAGCTCCACCTCAGCGAACAAAAATGTGAAAGAGAAGAAAGCACGTAAAAATTTGAAATGGTTATCATGGCAGAAATATATGATACAATTTTAAAATATGTAGGCTATTATAGGCTGTTATAGTTTGGATTATTTTTATATTATCCCATGAGTCCTAATAAATGCAATTTCAACTATTTCTAAAGTGCTTCTTTTATAAAGAACACCGCTTTCTCACATAATGCAGTGAAACAACCCCTGCACGAGAGAATAATTGATTCACGAGCCATCGATATCAACCAATTCAGCACCATCGCCACGGACAGCACCCGGTAACGTCGCACGTAAGAAGGTATATCTTAAGCAGCTTCCTAAGGTATGGTTCGGGGAACACGCCTAGCAATGGTATACCTTTAGTTAAGTTATACCTTAAGAGTCTTCGTAGAGACAACGTTATCGGGAAACTCAGCCCAGTACCGGCTTAGTGTGCCATTTTTGCAGACGTGATTGTGGCCCAATGCCGGCAGTGTCGGCTCAGTTTTAGTACCCAGACTCTGGCACCGAGGAAGTGTGCAATTCTTGTCGGCCTGATTGTGGCCCAATGCTTGCAGTTTTGGTCAGTGTATTTGGGACAGTTCTGGGGCGTCATTCATCCTGCATCTATCCCGAGTCTGGCAAACGCAACCGGGCCGAGTTATTACTTCCGGCCTGCCGGATATGGGCTACCTGGGATATATATATAGAGGACTCAATACTAAGGATTTTTTTCTACTGGGCCAGTGGCCCCACCACAAAAAAAGTACTAAAGTAAATAAAATATTATTATATTATTATATATATATTATTATTATTTATTTATTTGACTTATTATTTATTTGGTTTTTGACTCATAACCTTACTAAATAAGGTGACACCAAGAACTACTAGCCTAACTTATTTATTTCAAATATTCTTAAAGATAAGTAAACAGTCAGAATAAAAATAAGAACAAATAAATACAAAAGAACAAACAA
Organism: Abramis brama; assembly: GCF_963993115.1. Classification (NCBI taxonomy): domain Eukaryota; kingdom Metazoa; phylum Chordata; class Actinopteri; order Cypriniformes; family Leuciscidae; genus Abramis; species Abramis brama. The sequence goes on from NC_139985.1 coordinate 23,704,984, forward strand.
TAAAAAATGAAAATAAAAAGTGAATAAAAAGTGAAATAAAAAGTGCTTTTCAAGTTTTTCAAGATGGTTTAATAATAGTTTTCAGGTACAGAAATTGCATAGTAATCAAATCAAATCAAAGTAATCAAATGTAAAATAACACTGCATAGTCTGTATAAGTTAAATATTGATTAATCCTTAAGTTACAAAAGCTATTCAGTCAAGAACAGTGAGTAATTTTTTGTTGTTTGAAAAACACAGGCAGCAGCAGGAATATTAGGCTGCTGTCACTTTAAAACCTAATTAAACATACTGTTTTTTCATTCCACTGTGCTACTTTTCCATTGTTTATCACCTAAACACACGCTAGACGGACGTCTTTAACCGTTGTGCTTGTGTCTTGTATCTTTTGCAGTGTCTAGGCATGACATTGCATTTTAAAAACGCAGAGCTTTTTTTTAGAATTAAATTAAAAGAATTTAGACTTTTTGCAAAGCAGAGTTCACTTCATAATATAACAGTATGATATATAAAAAAGCGATAATGACAGATTAAACTGCTGAACAAGACATCTGTATTTGCCTTGACAATCTATTGGCATTCGGTGAATAAAGGAATTTAGATTCAAATTCAGAAAGTAGTGTAGCTTAGGATAGTTGTTCAGAGAACTAAAAAAGCGTTGCTTTTCTTTATTCCTTTTTTAGAAGATGGATTTCAATAGCATACTCATATATACTGTATCTATTTAACCATATTGAATGAGCTGTGCCAAAGTCCCTTTCAAGGAAAGGCTGTTCACTCAGCGGCCATATTTGCAATGCCTCCGGGCAGCTATTTCAGGCATCCAAGACCAATTCTAGGTCTATTTGAATGGTGGAATCCTGAAATCTCAAAAACTGCTTGCTGAACACCCAATTAAATAACATATTTTAAATCAGCAGCAAAATCTGACATGAACTGTCCAACAGATGTTGTTTATTAAGCTCAAATTGAATTAAAAAAAAAAAAATTTTCAGGCTAGACCAGCTAATGCGCATGTGCAGTTCTTAGCGTGAGTCTCCGGCTTCTATCGGAACCTGAGTTTCTAACGGCACAGCAGCTGCAGTGACGCAATGACTTCACCAATCAGTGATTGGTTCTTTTATTTAGAAGGCGGGATGCATTCCGCCATATTGCATGTTGCAGTTCCTCCCATTCATAAGTAATAGGAGTGCACCGTCTTTATATATCAGTCTTTGGCTGTGCAGGTATTGACAATGTTCTGTCTCATTGACTGAATTTCTCTAAAAGAGGCTGAATTACCTTGGATGTGGCCATGAAGAGTGTGAAGAGGCAGATGAGCATGCTCTTTGACACAGGGAGCAAGTTAGCCTCCTGAAGTGTGAACAGAATGGCTCCATAAAGACTGGCCTTGGTAGGGCTGAAAAATACAAGAATCACATTCTACACTTTTATATCATTCATTAATTTAAAACATAAACAGCTCTTTCTCATAATTTCATTGACTTGGAATGATGGATTAAAAAGGCATGAGTCACTACTTTTTGGTGTTTAAAATAATAATAATAATAATTTAAACAGATATGCTCACTATAACATGTCAGTAGAAAGAGATGACTTTACAAACATTCAATTTTTTTGTAAAGTTTTATATACCACCAAAGGTTTTCACTAGTGAACAGACCACTCACAATGACATGTTGAGAACTTCATTGGTCTCTGGCTTCCAGACTCCTCGCAACAGCTGCTCGAAATTGGACATGAGAGCGACCCCTGACCCTGTGAGTATTAACAGAAACAATCAGCAGAGCGGCACAGATCTCCCAAGCAAGAGTTTTTAACGGGTCTTATGGAAGTGTTACATGACCCCCAAAAATAAATCCCTCTGGAGATATAAGATACTTACCCTTGACATAACCAGTAATGACCATGATCAGCCAGCCATGGTGATACGCATGGTGAGCGTGATGGACTCCAGCAGCGATTTTACGAGTCCGGACCACTTCTTTCAAGGCCACTAGCACGAGTTTCACAGGCAGAAACGCCACGCATTTGTAGAACAGGTTAAGAGGGCAGAAGAAAATCAAGTACCTGAAAAAAAAGAGAGAAAAAACACATTCTGATAAATAGATACGCAACAACCCTGTTGTTTACAGTTTCTCATGTTGGCAAGAGGATTTCATAAAGGTAGTGAACTAGGTAGTGAATAGGGTTGGGCGGTATGATGGTATAAACCTTGCCATGGAAGAAATGTGTTAGCTGGTCAATGTTTTGCTATATATTTTGATATATTCATGCAGCTATTAGTCTGCAGAACTGCTTTACGTTATTTGCACATGTAATCAATGAAGAAACATGGAGTAAATGTGGAAATACAGAGCGGGACAAGTTAAGAGTTAATTAAGAGTTAGTTAAGAGTTAAGAGTTAATATCAAATCAGATATTTCATTGGGTTATCAAAAATGGTAAAAAAAATAACCATAACTATCATTAATTATTATTTTTGCTGGAAATATATATTTTTAAATATAATTTTAGTCTTAATTGTAACTTCTTTTTTATTACTTTTTTTTGTTACATTTCCAGCGAAATTAACTATTTTGTGATATATTACACTACTACAATTCAAAAATATGCATACTGTGATGTAATATTCTGAAAGATAACTTATTACAATGAGTTTTGACATTGTAATTAAGTTATTATCATGTTATAAACTGGTTAAGGATGCAAAAGCACAATTTTCATTTTACATCAAGGTCTGTCTTAAAGTTCTTGAAATGATCTTCGAGGTAACTTCAAAGTGGACATGCACTGAACAATTTCAAAGATCCTCACCACACAGCTGAGGCCAGGAGGATGTGACTGTTGTTATGGAAATAGTCGATGGGAGACACACCAAGCATGATGTCTGCTAGTATGTAGCTCCCAAAACAGTAGAGCATTGCACAGAGCCATGAGGCCACTGGGCTTCTACGGGACACTTCCACAGCACCTGATCAACACAGACCATTACATATGACAATAACACTTTCACTTTTCAACACTTAACATAACAACACTTACAAAAAAGTCTAAAACTCCATAAACTTTAAAAAAGTTAAATTCTGTTCTTCCAACACAAAAGAGAAATTTCAAGATAATATTCCCTTGCAGTGAACTGGATTCATGGATCAGTTGAGCCAAAAAACTGCATTAACTGATTCATAAAAATAAAAAAAAAGACTTCTCTCATGTACTTTTATGATATTTTTTAGGGTACTTTGTTCTTATTAGAGCCTGAAAGTCTCAGACCCTGTTCACTGTACTGTAATTGCACGGAAAAGTTCACCATACTCCAAAAAAGGTTTTAGAACAACATGAGGGTTATAAAGAGTAAATAAAGAGAACATTTTTATTTTGGGGTGAACTAATCACTTAACTACTTTATACAAAAAGTCAATACATTTTGGATAACATGGATCAGGTTTTGAATAAACTTGTGAAGTTCATACACAGACACACCAAAGAGTTTCAGAAATCCATCAACATACTTCCAAATTCTTAAATTGCTTCATTCAAATCGTGTATAGTAGCTAACGTACATTAACAAAATGCGGTTTTGATAAGAAATGAGAAAAATGCAAAATAGTAGTGTTTCAGTGGTCTCCGTCAGGGATATCTGGACCCGTTCGGACACTAACCATTCATCTCAGCTGCTAATCATTTAGTTCGTCACCACTGTGTATTTCCTGTGTATTTCCTGTGTATTGTAAGTTCCTCCTTGTTCACGCTTCAGTTGTCAGTTGTTATTTGTGTTAGTGCACACTGTTACGCCTGCTGCCTTAGTTTAATAAAACCTTGTTTATGTTTTATAATCCTGTCGTCCATCTTCATCTTCTTCTTCATCTTGTCAGAACAAAATGGATGATGCAGCCAAATTCGCTGCGATCACTCGTGAGAGCCTGGATCTTTTGAGTTTTACTGAAAACTTCTGTCGTCTTGCCATCACCAGCCCCTTCAACGACGAGACCCTGAAGTCTTTGTTCTGGATTGGGGCTAACTATCACCATCAGGGACGCCATCAACTCACCGGACCCAGAGCCCATTTCACCACCTGCGACCACGGAGGAATAGTGTGAGCCCCCTCACTAACGGAGAGCTACCGCCCGCCACGACGCATCAGCCAGAGCGCGAGGATAAGTGGACAGCGTTGACCCTCGGCCCGGAAGAGGAGCCCCCCAGTGAGTCTGACCAGGGGCGTGAACCTGCGACATCTGTGTTCTAGGGTATAATGGCGGAAATAGAGACTGAGGACAGGCTGATGGACTTATCGTCTTATGGACTTATCAAGGTATCGTCTCCCACCCCATCCCGTTTCATGTTCCTCATCACTCTTCCTAGACAGCACTATGAATTGTTTGGACAGTAATTTTTTTTTTTTCAGAACATTCATCGCTGTTTCTTGACATCACAATGGACTCTTTGAACTCTGATTGTCTGTTTGTTCAGAACCTTCATCGCTGTTTCTAGACAACACAAGGACTTTATATTACCTTCAAGCTCGTCTAGTCTCCATCTGCCTCCGTCACTGCCCTTCTCAGGCAATCCTCCAGCCCAACCTCTGCTGGGGGTTTGTAGCCCTTCGCTATATTCTGGAATGCCATGCTGTATGTCGAGCCTCAGGTCGAGCAACCACCATCAATGCCTGAGCGAGTGGATCTTGTGACTCCGCCTCCGGCCTGTGATCAGCTCGCTCCGTCGACCTGTCGGCTTCGCCTTGGCTCCTCCCACCTTTGGCTCCACCAGACACCCTCAGCCTTTCAACTTCACTGGGTTCCCTCGTTCCACCGGCTCCCCCTCAGTCAGTCGTCACTCCACCTCCGCCACAGACTTGCGGATCTTCCGCTATGCTCCTTTCCTCCACCCCTGCGGCTGCAGCGGGCTCCTCCTTACCTTCAGGTAAGCCTCGGTCCTACATCACACCGGCATCATCTCAGTCCTCAGGCACTCTGGCTTCACCTCAGACGCTCGTCGCCGCGGCATCGCCTAGGCCTCCTGTGCCAGTGATGGAGCAGGCTCTCTGTCTGCACCCTGGGATCCATCGGCTCCGCCTCCGTCGGTCGTCCCTCAGTTGAGGTCAGCTTCTACTCTACCTTGGCTCCTCCCTCCCTCGACTCCGCTGTGGGCTGTCGTCTGTGGGCTCTAGGTCTATTCCTTTGGACGTCTACAATAATCACCGCCGGGGTCTCGTCTTTGTCCGGATATCAACATCCCTTCACCATCTCCTGTCTCCTTCCTTGCGTCATCGCCTTGGCCACTTCCAAAACCCCTCCATCCCTCCCTCACTTCTTCTATTATGGAACAAGGTCGTGCCTACTGGGAGGGGGGTTCTGTCAGGGATATCTGGACCCGTTCATTAGTAGTTTCACTTTCATGGACTTTTAGTTTGTATTCATCAGTCACATGTGTTCTTTGTCTTTGTTTCCTGCCACTCATCTGTTTCCATAGACACTAACCATTCATCTCAGCTGCTTATCATTTAGCTCGATTTAAAAGGTAGTTAAATTCCAATTCCTCCTTGCTCTTCAGTTATCAGTTGTTATTTGTGTTAGTGCACAATGTTATGCCTGCTGCCTTCTAGTTTAATAAAACCTTGTTTATGTTTTACAATCCTGTCATCCATCTTCTTCTTCATCTTGTAACAGTCTCAAGACTTTGGGAGCCCATTGTACTTTATTCAATGTAAAACAAAATTTTGTGAAATTTATGGTAACATATTTGCAACTGTGGTTGCCAAAATTTAACCATAAAAAATACAGTCGCAACATTTTAAGTTTTTCAGCTATAACTTTATTAAAAAAATATATAAAATTTGTTTTTAATATTTTAATATACTGACAACCACCTTAAAACAGGTGATAAAGAGAACCACATAATAAATAAAATTTCATCACAAGTAGCTTTTCTTAAAGGGATAGTTCACCCAAAAATGAAAATTCTTTCTTCTTTCAAACGAATACAATCAGACTTATATTAAAAACTGTCCAAGCTTTATAATGGTTGACACGATTAACACGATGGTTATAATTTTAGTCAATAAAGGTTTAAATATGGATATTTTTCTTACACTAACGCATCGCTTCACTTCAGAAGGCCTTTATTAACCCCCTGAGATGTGTGGAGCACTTTTATCATGGATGGATGCACTTCAAAACAGAAACGGGCATTCACTGCCATTATAAAGAGCCAGGACATTTTTTTATATAACTCCAATTGTATTCGTCTGAAAGAAGAATGTCACATACACCTGCTTGAGGGTGAGTAAATCATGGGGTAATTTTCATTTTTGGGTGAACTATACCTTTAAGCTGAGTTAAATCATTATATACAGAAGGTGCACAGTGACACTAAAATAATGAAATAAATGTTAATTTAACAACATAAGATGTAACACAATACCCTTTGTACATAACTGGTAAGAAAAAAACTAAGAAGAAATGTATTTATTTCAATGAAAAAACAATGAGTGTGAGCTTTTCTAAGAATGTCAATTTCAATGTCAATTTATGTAAAGTTTTTTGCTGAAAATTATAAGATGATTTGTCCTTTTTCACATCCAAAAACTAATTTAACTGTAAATTACACTATGAAAATTACTCAATGGGGCCCATCAACTGTTTGGTTACCGACATTTTAGAACAACTTGAGGGTGAGTAAATAGATGACAGAATTTTCATTTTTTTGTGAACTATCCCTTTAATTAATTAACAGGAAGTTCTCTTATTTTATACAGTGAAAATCTGTAATAGATTCAAATACCATTGAATTTGTACAGTCTTTTACCATTCAAATGACAACAATTGTTTTACAGTGTATACCATCAAAAACATTACTCTCTAAAGCAGTGTAGGGTTTACCACATGATTTGTGGCACCACTAAGACATGTTGTATATCAAGATCTTGGGGTCCACACCACCCCTCTGAAATCTCTAGGGATGAACACATCTCACAGAACAGGTGTAGCTTGGGTAGTTACACACCCAACAGGCATTTTGAATGAAAAATGATCCTCTCAAATGTGGCCTAAAAATAAACAGAAGCCTAAAGCTTTTTGTTCGTCTCAAACTGCAGACCTGTTTCACACCACGACATCCAGCATGCACAAACAGCTGACAGGATGAGCTTCAGCTAGCAACTGGCTAATGTTTGGACAAAGTGGTGGATATATACTGTATATATGCATATACAGTATATCAAATTCTTCACCGTCTATGGTGCTTTATCACAAGTTTGTGAATTGTATGTAAATGGTATGAGAGTATTAAATTCTATAACTGTGCCTTGGTATATCTGAAAATATGATACCATTTTAAGTGATGGCAAGCTGTGGTGATCAACTATTACTCTGTTTTCATCAGACAACTCATTAAATTAAAGCATGGAAAAATAAATCTCACCTAAAACTATTACTACTGGTGTATTACTACTGTGTGACTGTGTGAATTGCACTAGTCAGAATGTCACCCCAAAATTAATAACAGTTGAGCACATTTGCCCCAATTCACATAAAAAAAGATCTCATTCTCATTACCATAATGCAAAAAAAAAAAAAAAAAAAAACAGGCTTAACCTATATAGGCTAATGGTAGGCTATTACTTGTTCAATTTTTTATTTTTTTTTATTTTTTAAGTCCAGGTAGAGAATCATCATTGAGAATAATAGGAATTACAAAGTCGTAGTAAAACGTAAAATCCTGACAAACATGAATTTGCTTAACAAATTTACTGGGCTTCGTTTTGTCCTCTCCTCTGCTGATGTCTATTTAGGGCGCTTCTATTTATTGCAGTGAGACTCGCAGTGGAATGCGCACAGACTCTATCGTGTTTCGAGGAGGCTCTTCGAGAGTGGGACAACTCTTCACCATAGAGAAAATACTGATTAAGACGTAGAGACATGGATAAAATATTGAATAGCCTACGGACGAACAGGACTGTTCTGCATTCTATTGCAAAAACAATGTCAGAGTTACAATGAACCCTGAGACAAATTACATAACACTTGTTGAAAACAATAATTAGCCTATGAATTGAGAATGAACTGTTTCATATTAAAGCTGTTAATTATTATTAGCCCATGCTATTTATCTAAATTATGTAAATGCCTAAATATAAAACAAATCGTCATTTTAATTGAAACAGAATAAAGCTCTACAGCAAGATTCTGCTGTTATCTCTAAACAACAATTCCACTTACCTGGTTCATATTTGAGGTAGAGAATTGACACGATATAATAAGCGAGATCAAAAACTGGAAACATCGCCATTTTCGAGAAATACTGGGCAATTTCGCCCAGATTAAGGACATCTAGCACATCCATGATGTTCGACTCTACCGCATGAACAGATCTTCAAGAGACTCGCCGTGTGCACGAGTGAAAGGGTTCACTCACATGCAGATGCCTATTAATACACAGCAAGCTCAGGCGCACTACTGAGGTGAAATCAACACACACGGACACTGCTCGCGCGGAGGAAGAGGTACTGCCACTTACTGGATGACCGCGACATGCGCGCGCCGAATCGATTATCAAGTCATTTCGAAAAAATAAAATAATAAATAAATAAATAAAAGTCATTGTTTCATATTTTCATGGTCATGACCCTGCTTTTTTTTTTTTTATATAAATACTTGAAGAAAAGAAAAGGGGGGAAAAAAACATTAACAACAATTATCATCATTGTCATAACATAATACAACAATACTCCAGAGTCCTTCAGTCTCTCAGTCCAGATTAAAGTCCTTAAACACAGCCACTGTTCTTATAGCTTTTACGTTTTAAGAGAACTCAAAAGATTCAAAATACATTTTCATTTCAGGTTAAATCTTTAAAAAAAGAGGACTGCATTTAGAAAATTTACATTTGTGAATGTGATATTTAGCTAACAGAAAATAAGGTTTATAAGATAAATTTCACTTTTCTTTTCACATTAGTGAAAACCAAAAATTACATTTCCATATGTAGCCTAAATTCAAAGTTAGGATTTGCATAACATTTGATAAAATCACAGACATCACACCAAAAGGTCAGTTAAGCAGTTCCAAAATAAATGTAAAGTAGTTTCAGGTTTCTCTAAACAGAAAGAACAGATATCATTCTTAAGTCTTTTGAGAGAGCACTTATCTGGGTAAAACCTATGAATTAACTTAAAGGTAATTTCTCTCATCTTGTTAGTTATCAGGTATTGCACAATTGCAAACTCTTTTGGAGTAACATGAATTCCATGCTTTACTAAAAATTCAGAATAGTGGAACCATTTTGACTGAAAAGTTGAGATAGCCTACAAAAATAATACAAATTTTAAACCAACTATCAAAGAAAAGAGATTTATGTCTTTATTATTATATAAGAGTGAGGTGTACAACTGTGTTTAAAGATGAGGGACCAAGCTAATAACATTTGCCTAAAAAGGGAACAGGGATTTTCATTATGTTATTACAGGTTAATAAGAATTTTAAACCCCCTATAGGGATCAGATTCCAGATAGATGTGGGCTTATTATTTGTCCAGTAAATCAAGAAAGTGTAAATGACTGCTTGTTGAGACTGATGTCATGCGTCACCGCTTCCCAAACGCTCTACCAGATGCCCCAAGAAAACAACAAATGGTGCTATACCACCCGCTTCGAAAAATTGTAATCCTATATTGTCATATGCTATTCTTTGAATATGCTTTCTTTGCATTATAGCCTTTAGTTTGGTGTTTCAATAGTAGCATGGAATGGATTTTTAGTCATGTAACATGGTGAACATTGAAATATCAATTTAGAAGGGAAAACATGGGAAATTGATGTGTGTGTTTTTGTCACATGTCCATGGTACAAAATCTACTACATTTACTACATTATTTACATGACAAAAGCTGATTTGCTCAGCTGATTCTGCAGCCAAAGAGCTTGCTTGATCAACTTTTAAATAGCCTGGTTGAGTGACTGTAAGCTCCTGCAGTGCGCTGTTAGAGCTCCTCTGAAACCCTCCCCCTCCCCCGGCTCCACCTGTTTAGATCTGCTTCGGGATTTATGTAGCCTGGCTATATGTCTGTTACTGCAGGTTGATTTTTTTTTTTTTTCACAGGTTGATTTCCGCCAACCACCACCGAGATCACCACCAATAACCTTGTCATATGAACATGCTAAAATTATTCAGGAGTTGCCACGATTAAAATGCTGATTTATTAACCATAAAACCTAAAATTGTATTAGTAAAATTAAAATTGATTGTAAAAGTAAATAAATCGGCTAATAGATGTTATTATTATACTATTAGTTTTGTTTTTGGTGTTGTTTTTGGACTTTTGAAGAGGATGCATGCAGCTTTTGCATATCGGAGTGCTTTTTCAGCCGTCAGGTGGCGATGATGATCCACCGACGTATACGCTACTTATACAAAGATCGAAGAAGAAGAGGACGAACCGAGGCGGATATAATCGGCCAAAATGATCGGAGATCTTTTAATTGTGGGGTAAATTTCACTGTTTTTATTAATGCAGGAAACGTTTTTTATTAAATAGAAAGTTATTTGTGATGTTCATATGTCTAGTATATGAATGTCACTGTGTAACAGCTGTTTGTTTTCCTGTCCACGTCACACATCTTCTTGCGTTTTCAGCACACTGCTCATGAACGCTGGCGCTGTGCTCAACTTTAAACTGTAAGTAAAGACACAAAAGTTATGTGACGGTTTTAGTTTCGAGGAGATTGCTTGCTAATCGGTTCGGTGTCTTTGCGCAGAAAGAAGAGGGAAACACAGTCTCAAGGGTTTGGTGATGAATCTGGATCATCCAGTACTGGTAACAGCAAATCTTGAACGTTGTAACGAAGTAATAGTTCATTTAATGCTGTAATATTAATTCACTGATGGTAAAATACTTCCTTTTTGGTCATCATGAAGTGTCAACTATAGTTTTTTTTATTATTGATTTCCCTTAGTATAAACAACTATCTGTCTATCTATGAAAAATGTCCATCACGCATCACGTACAACAAAAAGTGTTGAGTGGTCCATGTTGTAAAAAGTATATAAAGACTAGAATATTAATAGATAAATGCTGCATTTCTGCCTCCAGAATTTTTATTTTTTCCAAGTAGGCCTGTATAATATTTGACTCTTATCATGTATTATTTGTATTTAGGTGACAACATCAGAGAGTTTTTGCTGAGTCTGCGGTACTTTCGCATATTCATATCCCTTTGGAACATTTTCATCATGTTTTGCATGATCGTGTAAGTATTGACATCCTACTTTCACGCTGTTATGCAATATTAAAAGCTGTTTTGTGGAGAGTTGTTACTATGTAATAGTGTTCTTTGTCTTTTTTTTTCAGGTTATTTGGATCATAATACATGGCTGTTACAGTGAGGATAACTACAGACACAAAATATTTAATTATTGGGTGGATCTCATGTAATGGTGCAGAACGTCTTTAAGTCTTATATATAGACTCACCAGGCATCTGTATATTTTGTACAAAAGTGTGTATGATTAATATTGCTTTTACTTTTTGTTAATCAAATGAGGACAGGGCACATGGGAATTAGTTTTTGTTAAAATAAAAAGTACAGTTTAAAACTGCTGTGCTCTACAGAGAAGAGTGAACAGCCTTCTCGCAGTACCCTATAGAACTACTGTCTGGTATTTTACCCAATAAGAGTTAGGTTTAAATGAATGTGCAGTCTAGTAATGTAAAATCTCTGTATGGGAGATGAAAGATTTCTGATCATGAATTGAAACAATAAATGACACCTCTTAAAAGCTACTGCTTGATTAATATTAAACACTTTTTAAAAATTGTGTACAGTAGAAAATTCAATTCTGCTATGAAAATGTCAGTGTTAAATGCATCGAGGCACTTTGCTTTCAGGTTAGGAATAAATATTGACCTGAAGTATCATACACCACGTTGACTGACCTACACTAAAAGATTTTTTAAATGGGAGACCATAAATGACAAAAGTTGTTCCTGTAGTGTGAAGTGCCAGCAACGATTCCATTCACAAACAACCAGATTACAGCCTGTGAACACAGGAAATCTTACAGTCAAACATTATCTTGTAGTGTGTGAGTGCTGTTAGTTTGCAGAAGCACCAGTCCTGAGGCGCTTACTGAACTCTTAAATTCCTACCAGTTTTATACACTTTTAGCCTACACACACACCATTTCTAGGTCAAATAATGTAATTGCTCGTTAAAAGTCACTTGGATCAATTAGAAAATATATGCATTGAAATTCCAGGACTTTCAAACAGGACTTTATTTTTTTTTCCAAGGACTACAATCAGAGATCACACTTATCAAACAATATCTTTAGTATTTAGGGATTTTTAAAATCTCAAGTTACAGATAAGGTATTCAAAAATACAACGCATTTAATATATTAAAGTTTATAATGGCTATTATTCTTACATTTTTATTATAATTTTGGCATACGAACCCTGTGGTATAGGTCACAAACCAACCATTAAATTCACTCAACTGCCAGTTATAACATGCACATTCATAAGAGCATGAGAGAAAGTGTTCCAAAAAAGGCAAAGTTTTGATAGTTCAGTTTTATTGGAAAAAAAATAAAAAAATACAAGTTTTTCTCCCTCATCACAGGTAAATGTGGGCTGCTTGGTAGAGAACGCACACACCTCCATGTAGGTTTGGCACTGAAGGGCCATCGGGGTACAAATCTCTCAAAGCCCTAGAAGGTGTACAAGAAACCATAAGACTTTAAAATTTGAAGTTAGTTTCTTTTCCATTCTTTATATACACAAATACTAGGAAAACGCACCTCAACTGCCTCATGTTGCAATCCATCAAAGGTCACTCATGTAAAGGTCCTCTTGAATTACCCAATTTGATCTTCTGAAAGGGACACAAAAAAGTAAATTAAAGAACAAGAAATGCACCTCTAACTTTCTATGCCAACAAGTCTGGTGGCGCTTCAGAAAAATTGGCTTAAAGATTAGAGCAAATGTCAACACTATCGATCTGCTGGGGAAAAAAGATCAGTCATCATGTGCACCAGGTAAATGACAAACACAGACAGTGTCCCGAGAACATGTTCAGCCTTACCTGTTTGAGGGAGTGTAGGACTTATGAAACGAAGCCAGATGAACAGGTTATTCATTTAGTCCTAGCATGATCTGTGGGGAAGGGAGCAGTAAAGGTGAATTGCCTTAATAACCCTTAAATTTATTATTCTTGCAACTATCTGGTTGCTCAGTTCACTTGGCTTATTTTTTTTATTTTAAAGTCAACAGAGTCGATCTGCTGGGGAAAAAAGATCAGTCATCATGTGCACCAGGTAAATGACAAACACTTCCAACAACATGTTCAGCCTTACATTACCTGTTTGCAAGGGCGTAGATTTGGTTTGAACATTGGGGGGGTTGAAGTTTGGGTATGCCTCCTGATATTGTGATCATGGTATAAATATTGGGGGGGTTGTAATGCATAGATTTAAATATTGGGGGGGTTATCTCCCCCCCATCCCCCCCACAAATTACGCCCCTGCCTGTTTGAGAGCATGTAGAAGCCAGATGAACAGGTGGTCCTAGCATGATCTGTGGGGAAGGGAGTAGTAAAGATGAATTGCCTTAAAATACCTTAAATTTAAATGTTCTTGCAACTGTCTGGTTGCTCAGTTCACTTGGCTTATTTTTTTAAAAAAATGAAGTCAACAGAGTCGATCTGCTGGGGAAAAAAGATCAGTCATCATGTGCACCAGGTAAATGACAAACATAGACAGAACAAGTTCAGCCTTAAATTACCTGTTTGAGTGCGTGTAGGACTCATGAAACAAAGCCTGATGAACGGGAGGTTATCCATTAGGTTTTAGCATGGTCTGTGGGAAAGGGAGTAGTAAAGGTCAATTACCTTAACAAAAACTTGAATCTCTAGTTGTTACAACAGTCTGGTTGCTCAGTTAATTTGGCTTCTTTTTTTTTTTTTAAGTCAACAGAGTCGATCTGCTGGGGAAAAAAGATTAGTCATCATTGCTACCAGAGGTTTTAAAGAAGAGTCTAGGGTGAATCTGAACTCACCAAAATCTGAGTATGCGCTAGAGCAAAGCTCCATTTCCCAACAGCCCACATACTGTAAAACAAACAAAATAAAGCGAGTCAAATATATTGAAAGAAAAAAACTAAGCAATTACAAATAGTCTGCTACAAAGTAACTGAAATAACAGCCGGTATGCAGCTACGATGAAACACTCACATTAACAGCATGTGTTTGTACCTTTATTTACGTTGTATGCGAGTAAACGTTATAATATTCAATCAATCAAGTTTCCAAAGACTAAAAACCTTTCCGCTTCCAACGGAAACGAGCCACGTGGTCAGAGCCTAAACTACACAAATCCCCCTTCATTTTAGTTTTTTAATCCAAACAATTTAAGCACAACGCGTATTTTTCAATAACTTTATACAAATTAGCATTTTTTAAAAAAACTTCTCGAAGATAAATAGAAGTAAACTGCTTACCCTGCAGAAAGAAGATGGAACTGGGAAGAACAAGTAGGCGACCACGCGTTATATAGTCCGCGGCCGCGCGCATGCGCACTTGTGCAGTGATAGATTGTTGCGATTACAAAGACAAAAGCGATAAATACAAAGGCTGTATTTTTATATCATTTTAACCATTCAGGATGTGATGTTACATGCAAAAAAAAAACAGCTTGGGCCCTTCTTTATATGTTATTGTGTTGTTATTTATTTAGAATAAATGCACATGCCTGAAGATTATCACTAGATTGACCATGATCATGAATTGCAATATGCAATAATAGGCTACTCTTGTTTTAAGAGTTTTTTTTAAAAATCCCATTTTAATTTAGATGGTCGCCTAAGAACAAAATGAATTTTCCATTTTTTCCCCATTGCAACATAACGTAAAATGATTTTGAACTACCTGGAATATTTCGAAACATACTTTAGATAAAACAAAAAATGGCTTTAAAATTGCTAGTTGACGATTCATCTCCTTGTTTTACCATATTTTCTCCGGAAGGTGGCAGTATAGGCTAAATTGGAAATTTGCTTTCCTTTTAAAAGTGCCCACTTGTCTTATGAGGTTACTAGAGGTTACTAAAGTAACTGTACAATACATACCCCTTTACATTGTAGAATGTCAGCTTAAAAAAATTGCTATACATAACCACACAATTTCCGCCGTACAAAAAGTGACATTAACCCAAAATTATTTTGAGCCTTTTGATATATCCACGACCATCTTATTATTATTATTTTAAATAAACCTATATTTAAATAGTATTAATCTTTGTATTATAATTTTCTTCTTCTTCTTCTTCTTCTTCTTCTTAGCCTATTTAGTCATGTTATGCATGGTAACCTATCTGGGGTGGGCAGATTGCGGTCACACTTGAGACGCACAAACTTGCACGTTCACTGTAGGGCAATTAGCGCCTATTTGTGTGATTACATTAGCACATATCTTGTGTTTTGTAAGTAGAGTACGTACATAGATCGGCTCCTAGCTCTTTGTTTTAGCACAAAGAAACTAAAGTCGTGAATTACCAGTCGTAGGATTATCTCCCATCAACTGACATTAAAAGACCCCTTCCCCCATGTGTCTCTGGTGCAAAACATCCCTTCAAAACGTGTGAAGTCTGCTTTTAGTCTTGCTAAAAATCTTCAATCATGTAGGCTAAGGAATAGCCTATATATATATATATATATATATATATATATATATATATATATATATATATATTTTTTTTTTTTTTTTTTTTTTATTGTAATTCAAACGTAATATATTTTTCTTACCAATACGATTGCACTTGATATAGCCTATACAGCATGTGTGTTTATCCAAGTAACTTGCAATTTAAAGCATGCAGAAGCGATTAATCAAACAATACAAGTATAGGCCTATGTTAACATGCTCAATTAAGCAATCGAATAGTGCAACAGGTTGAATAGCTTTTCCAAATATGGTTTAAATGGTTTAAATAGTGGCTTTTTGCAGTTGCAACATGATCTTGTTTGAGAGATCCTACCTGTCAATTGCTTTGTTTGAGTATGCTTCTTTGTTCCCATTTTTGGGTTATTAGCTTAATGTTGACTAATTTCTAGCTTTTTTTAGGAATCAAGATCTTAAACTCCCATGGGCTAATTGGTAGAATCGGAGGGAAACCACTGACCAAAATTAAAAGATAACCCAAATAACAAGAAAATGCATGTTTTGGCTATATGGTTTCTTCTATTCCTTTATTTGAACTTT
Source organism: Abramis brama (assembly GCF_963993115.1). Lineage (NCBI taxonomy): Eukaryota > Metazoa > Chordata > Actinopteri > Cypriniformes > Leuciscidae > Abramis > Abramis brama. The sequence goes on from NC_139985.1 coordinate 23,721,233, forward strand.
TAAGCACTATATACCATATCGCAAAAACTCAAGGTGTATCATATTTTAAATAATCAACATGAAAAAAACTTTTTTATAGCCTACAATTTATCCTGCCTTCTGTCATCTGATGATACTTTTTTAGCAAAAGGCTTTTAATTGTAAAGACATCAGTGTCATGATACACGTGTCTCTTTTCTGTGAAATCTTTACTGTTTTTTACTTGATCCATAGCTAGCTACATATATTTTTTAGAAAAATCATGGTAAAATGTATCAAATGTGATTTTGAGGAAAGTTTACCCCCTCCCCCTTTCTCCGCCCCCAGCAATAAAAACCAAAGAACTTTATTCATAAAGCATGTAAGACATTATTGTGAAATAGAGATTTACAGGGTTAAATCACGTTGAATGAAGTCGATGTCTTGTTATTCTCATGACGAATCCAAATGAGCAATGTAATTATTTCCTGACAGTTTACATTTAAAAAACACACAGCAGATCCTACTAATTTAAGTACACATTATGATCGCAAAAAGAGGAGAGGCAGCTTCAAAGAGAGACAGATTTGTTTTTGTTTTACAGTGAAACAATCATGGATGTCTGCAGCAATTTTTATGGGTTGGCCTGTTCTTTTCTGGGGCCCAATGAGTAGGCTAACCTTAGGGGGCCGCCCTCATCACAAGGCCCAGGACAACTTTCTGGGTTGTCAACCCCCCCAACCATCATCCCTCACCAAAACGAAAGCCTAGGTCTGCAGAGGAAAAGTGTCTGGGAAGGACTAATCGTAGGACAAAGAGAGTTGCTGGTGAGATCACTGGTGCCTTTCAGCATGGGCAGTGCACGTATGAGCTAACCAGGGTGTGGGACTCATTTGACCTTTTGGCTCAGGCTGGCGGGTGCACGCAGACTGGAAACACAGCAGGAGGGTGGTGCTGGTTGCCAGACTGGTGTCTCCGGGCTGCTCATAGGGAAAAGGAGCCCGAACCACAGCAGGTGGTCAGTCAACATGGCAGATCACCATGCTGAAGCTGTCATTCTGACTTTCAGAATCCCCAACAGGTTCCTGTCATGACTTGCCTGATGTTTGTTCCCTAATCGGACAGAGATTAAGGCAGACAGAATGTTACATCGTACCCTGTGTCAGGCTACAGGTCAAGGATGTTTTCATTGATCAGGTCAGGTGGTGATTGTGTGCTCAGATGGATAAGGCTACAATTATTAACCTCGAGAAAATAAATAAAGCAGAATTCTGTTATGGCACTGAGCAAGCGATAGCTAAATGTACAAAAATGCATCATGTGATAGTTTCCACCAACATACCACAGCTATGGTTACCACTGTAAAATAATATTGCATGAATATGGGATCTCATTATTGCTCTTTTTTTTTTTATAACTTTGGTGGCTTAAAGATACCCCAATTTTATTGTAACAATAACTGTACTTTTATTTTGAAGAAATCAATGGTTGCCGAGTTCTCCATATGAACTAAATCCCATAACTTGTGACACATTTGTGACCCACATTTAGTTTTTGGGGTCTACAAGGAAAAAATGTTGAATACAAAGAGTTGTCAACAGCAAATGAAAGACCAGCAGTTTGTATCGGTGAGAAATAGTAAATGTACATTTACTTGTACTAATTAGGACACATTCTCCACCAAACTATTGTTAAAGGGATAGTTCACCCAAAGATAAAAATTCTGACATTATTTATGCAACCTCAAGTTGTTCTAAACCTGTATAAGCTCTTTCTTCAGCTGAACACAAAATAAGATATTTTGAAGAATGTGGGTAACCAGTTTCTGGTCCCCACTTCCCCACTGACTTATGTAGCCTATATTTTTTCCTATATAAGTCAATGGGGAAGTGAGGACCAGACACTGGTTACCCACATTCTTCAAAATATCTTATTTTGTGTTCAGCTGAAGAAAGAGCTTATACAGGTTTAGAACAACTTGAAGGAGAGTAAATGATGACAGAATTTTGGGTGAACTATCACTTTAATACTGTTGTTTAGCCTACTAAAAGACAGCCCAATGTCTTAGCCCAATATTTTATACAGAGTTGTCAACTATAGTTGAAAAAGCGAACTGTATTTTTTTTTAGGTTAGGTAAATAGTCACATGACCAGAGCCTTTTTCTTTGAAAAAGCATTTATTTTAATTGTATTTACTTTTATTTTTGTTTGATTGCTTATTTAGGAGGGCCAGCATTGTAGACATCGAGCTATTCCAAATAGCTAAAACTGTAAAACTGTAAAACTGATCCCTAATTATAGGTATTAGGTTATAGAAATGTGCCTGTACTAATTAGGACATTATTTTCACCAAAGTATAGTAGGCTTATGTTTATGATGTTGTTTACTAAAAGACAGCCCATGTGCGCGCGCCCCACCCACGAGCTTCAGCGGGCTATTTAAAGCGTGTAGACACATCAGAAGCAACGAGACCATCAGTGCAACATCACAGATCATGCTGGATTTATCTCCGGTCTGGATTATTCAACACATTCAGGATTAAAATCAACTCAATTTCATGATATAATCGAATGAAGTAGCAAGACTTCAATTTATCTTATCAGCCTAGGACTCATTCTTCATTATTATTTTCAAGGATAAGTTATTAAATATGATTCCAGTGCAGCTGATCTCAGCTTTGATAGTGGCGTGTGGTTGCAGTGTGCTCGCGGACGCAATGCAAGCTAACTTCACCCTGGAGAATGACATTCAGTCCAGCTTCATCCAGCGGCGCCTGAAGAGCCAGGAGCGCAGAGAGATGCAGCGGGAGATCCTCTCCATCCTCGGGCTGCCGCACCGGCCCCGTCCGCTTCTGCTCGAGAGACACACCGCAGCTCCCATGTACATGCTGGATCTGTATAACGCCATCCTGGAGGACGGAGATCGACGCAGCGGGATTGCGTTCTCTTATGAACCGGCGTACACGACCCCGGGACCCCCGATGATGACCCAACAGGACAGTCGTTTTCTCAGCGATGCCGACATGGTGATGAGCTTTGTCAATCTGGGTAAGCATCTTATGATATATCATCTTTAAAACACATCATTTATATATATATATATATATATATATATATATATATATATATATATATATATATATAAAGTGTCTATGGATTGCTAAAGGAATTTGGTAAAATTAAATAACAGATCAGTTATCATATTGTAATTTAATCAGTTTAGAAAAGAGGATATTAGGATTCTTAGGATTCTGATTCTTGGTGATTCCATAATTTACTCTTAGAGGCTATTTTTATTTTTTGAATGGTTTTTAGGTCAAGCAAAGAACCCCTTTTCATATCAAGAACCATTTTGGTTGTATTGGGTTCTTGAGAACTATGACTCTTTGGAGATGACAAAAAGTTATTTTTGGCTCTTGTTTATTTACATTATAAAAAGGTGTATTAACTGGAGAATGATCCTTTGCTGCCAAAGCCATTTGCTTTTACTTTGAACCTGAAGTGTTTTATAGTAAAACTTGTAAAAGCAATCATTTGGGATTATTTTGTTGCGAAAACACTTTAATTAATTCTACATTTTCATATACTAAACTATATTTAGATATAAATGAGATTATGTAGCCTATGTGATTAGCTCAAATCTTAAATATCTTAAATATTCTTAATATTTAATGTGTTCAGCAAATGAATGCCCAAATCTGGGATAGCAGCTGTCATTTTTCATACAAATAATGTGTTATGCAATAATTCTATTTCAGAGAGATCATTTTTTGGGGGGTTACTCTTTATTTTAAGGTATTTACATTGTTCTTACTCAAAAAGGGACTGAGTAAAATTAATTAACTACCTGTACTTACTATAGAGTTACGGTTAGGGTTTGGTTTGGTTAGTTACTTGCAATTATGCAAAATGTGCTGTTATTAATATAGTAAGTACATATAGTAACCTTTTTTTTTTTTTACTTTCCTAAATTGACTTATTCAACAGTTAAATGTACGGCAGCAACCGCATATCCAATTTCCACAGAATCTTCTCAAAGCTCTGAGACATGGGGTTTAATGGGGCTTTGTTTCGCATGACTAGGATTTAGGGAGGCATTTTTTGGAGAGTGCTGAGGGCAGTAGACATGGAGGGTCACATACATCATCCAAACACTCTTGCTTTCAAGACTAGACCTCTTAGTTTGTGTGAAAAGTGTGTATGTGTGTGGTCGAAAGAGATGCTGAATATTTGAAATGCGTGGCTTTAATTTTATTCTGAGATGTGGGCATTAATGCAGTTGTGTGAATTGAAACTAATGATGCAAATGTCTTTGCCAGAGTGTGTATTTATTAAGTCCAGAAGGGCAAGATCCGGTCAGGGACTTCCTTGAACATTTCTTAAACCCAATTCCTGTCTTTGTTTCCCTTGGAAAAAAGGAAACAGTATTCCACTGCGCTAGAATTTCATCAAATTAATTTCAATTTCAAATGTTTTAGACATTTAATGAGTGGGCAGGTGTATGATGTGTTTGGAATCAGTGTTGGACAGGGTGATCGGGCTGGTGTAGCACAGGGTGTTTTCTTTCTGATGACTGGCAGACTAATTTCACCCTGGAACTCACCCAGAACACCCTAGCAACTACTCAGAGCACCTTAGAAACCATGTAGCAATCAGCTAGAACCTTTGCAACTACCTAGAAATCACCTGAGGAAACACATTTACAGGCCCTAGCAACTACCAAGCAACCAGCTTGTCAAGTAACCACAACCTCCTAGGTAGACATGCTTCCCTTCAAACCTGAAATACCAAAGAGTATAAGCACATAATGATTATATAACAACCTTCAAACTTAACACCTCTCTTCAAACTGCACAATGTTTATATAGCCTTCAAACTGTTTTAAACTTCCTGTCAAGGTTTTTTTTATCCAACTATCTAAAATATTAATGTGTTAATAATTCTGACATTCTTCTGTTCTTGTCTGTTTTGACAGACTAAGATTAAAACTGGTTGGAATGGACCTAACAAAAATAAAATAAAATACAAGTTTAATTGTAAAAAAAACAAGTAAAATTGAATGCGTTGTCAAGCTAACATCAAAGTTTGCTTTCCAAACTTTCTTTTTCTAGTTTTAATTTACAAAGAGGTTGTGGTTTTCCAGCAACCTGGCTGTGACCTCATAGAGCAGCTTGTGGTTAAAATGACTCCCATTTTCCATGTTTACGTGTTTCACTTTGGAAGTTTGACACAGACACTGATGCTCCATGAAAATGTAAAAATCCTCCCCAACCTTTCTTATCAAAATCAAGACCTTTCGCACTTATTTGGCCTGGTACATTTAGACTGGCATGTTTTTAAGCCAAAAAGGCATTAAATGAATTGTTTGACATGGAACATGAGGCTGCAGCAGACACCTAGTCAGTTTACATTTAAGATAAAAAGTCGACCAAGATTATCATAACCAAACAAAAATGAACAGTGATCCTTTATTTGAATTGCTAATCCAAATTCCCTGCAACTCTAAACTCAAAGTAGAAGCTCGTACAACAAGCAGCATACAAATCGTTCATAAGCTGATTTTGAAGAAAGTAAGCAGATCTTACCTCAGATTTCTTGCCTCGGTATCAAAAGCCGATTAGACCCCCAATTAGTTTTTCAGCCATCTCAGAAAACACATTTGTCATTGTCTGATATTTAGCATTTAGCCTAGCATTGAGACAATATAATGTTCTCTTGTTAACTTCTAAAGCCACTATTTGTAAAGTTTATGCAATAATTTAATTATCTTTTAATCGTATTTTGAGGGCTTTTCTAAGCAAATATTGATATGCGATTGATTGATTGTCATGTATATAATTTGATTAAAACCTTTAACTGATTGATAGCACATATCCCACAACTTAAAAGGCTTGCATCTGCAAGAGTAATTGGTTTAGCTCAACAGAGATTATAACAATTAAAATGGTTTGTTCTGCCAAGTGTATTGGCCCTCATTCCTGTCCTGTGTTAGAACACATCACATGGTGCAGCATGCATATCTGAGCGCAGATCATTGCATCATATGGTATTTCACATAAATGCACCAAACCTTATACAAGCAATTATTACCTCCATAAAATACCCATGTTATTCTTTCCACTGTTTAATTGCGGTCAAACAAATGACTCGCTATTTTGAGTATGCACATACCTCAGAGTTCTTCCTCTCAGAGTGCTTCACCAGTAACTGTGCTCTCGCAAGACAGTGAGATGTAGGGAAAGACTCAAATGCTTCGCAAACTCACAGACAGGATGTGCATGAAAAGATGAGGAATCATCATGACTTATTCCCTGCATACCTGCAGGAGGTCACTTGAAAACCTTGGAGTAAGTGGAGGGGTGTTAATCAAGGATGACAGATTGGTTAGCATTGTAAAAACACCACAATACCTCCAGGAAATGTTCTGCTCATGCCACCATCAGACTGGAAATTCTGAGGATGGCCTTAGCTGAGTTATGGCTGGGAGGAAACAACACAGGCATCAAGTCTGTGTCGGCTAAGACTTCATTCATATATTGTTTTTTTTTTCTCTGCACTCATGGAGATGTTCATGGGTATGGATTAACAGATTCAGATGCCAATTGCCAACAACAGAGGAAATGAGGCCTACCCCACTGAAAATATTAGCTTGAAACTGTTTGAATTTCCATGATGGTTCAGAAGGTTATGCTGGAATGGTGACCAGAAATCATCTTTGGTGAAGCTAGTTGATCCCAGCATCCACAACCCAACATATGCTGGTGATATGGTGGTCTTTTCAACAGGATAGGAACAACCTTTTCCCAGATGTGGTCAACCATGTCTAGAATATTTGGAACAAGCCAGATGCTACACAAGACCTCTTCCTTATCCGGAATTAGATTAATTTACCACAGTTAACAGGTCTCTCAGGTTAGCATGCCAAGGAGTCTCCATCTGAGCCACCAATATACCATCTGAACGTGCATGTGTATCCATTACGTATATGTATATGTATATGTGGGGCACCGTTGGTTTCCGGGCCAGGCTCTTAACAGAGCTTTTCTTGTGGTTGGCACATGTGTGTGATTGAAGTCTATGGTGGGTGGGTGCAGGGCATGTGGTTTCTCCCCCAGCTTTGCTCCCCAGGGTACCCAGCGCCCAGATCAATCACTGGCTTATGGAAGCAAACATTTCTTTTTTGGACACAGTGATGTGGGTGAGGCAATCAAGTGTAAGCGTTCAGTGTGACTCGACTGTGTTTCTGACAGAATGAAGTCTGGGTATGGTGACTTATGCTGTGGTGTGAGTGTGTGTACTCATTAGTGGGTAGCGGCACTGTGAAGTTGAATGAGACAAAAGCCTGTAGTTTGCATTGAGACTTACCCGTCTTGAGTTTTTAACCAACTCAGCACAGATTCTGACATTTTACATAGATAACTTCTATGCAAAATATCAGTTAATAACATTACATTGGGGGAGTCACTCAACAAGAAATGAATGTGGACTGTGACAAATAGAAGTTAACCAATTAGATAATGATTTTTTTTTTTCAAATAATATTTCTATCCACATAATAAGGACAGTCACACTGTGACTATTTTCACATTATTGTCTTAAAAGAGCTAATATTAATAATAGATTATTGCATGTTTATGTGCAGCTAAATGAAATGATAATAGAAATAAAATTATAATAGAAATGGCTTTTTTGTTCTTGAAGGACAGTTAAATTACATTTTATACAAATTAACTTCCATTTACTCAATCATCTCCCTCTTTCTGAAGTGGACCCAGATGAAGACCTCCATTTATATCATCAGCACCGTAGAGAGTTCCGCTTTGACCTCTCCCGCATCCCGGCGGGAGAAACCTTGACTGCTGCAGAGTTCCGTATCTACAAGGACTTTGTGCACGAGCGTTATGAAAATGAGACATTCCGTGTCAGTGTGTTCCAGGTGCTTCGACAGCAGCCCAAAAGGTATGTCATTATAAAATACATTAGAAAAAATAATTGTATTTGGCCATTCAGCCCATGACATTGCCAAGAACATTCCTTGTTCAATTGTGCATGATTCAACAGTGCATGATATTTCAAAATGCAATCAATTGCTACTTCTTTCAAACTACTTTCTTTTTCGACTGACTTTACAAATCCCTTCTCAACTCCTCCCCTCCAACTTTCTGTTCTATTGTGGAATGTAACACTCACTTTCATGATCCAATCAATTATCAGTGTATGATATCACGTCTTGTTCTTTCATTGAAAATCTGTTCTATTGTAAAATATGTCAGATATTGGAAGTAAAATGGGCATGGTGTTTCACATTGACTTTAATTTGGATGTGCATCTGTTTGCCCTGGGCCTTTAATGGTTTTGTTATTTATTGTGTCAGCTGTGGGTAAAGGATATAATTTTTCAGATATGTGAAAGCTAATGGTATGTTCAAGTTGGTTGGGTTTTTAATAGAGCAGTGTCTTATGGCCTCTAGTCATAATAAAAAATACAGTGAAATGTCTGAAATGAAACATATGCCACCACTCACACTTTTTAAGCCTAAATGTGGGAGGAATGGGCCTACACGCACACACACACACACACACACACACTGATTTGTCTGCCCAACGGTACATGTCTAGTGCCAGGGCTCCCACAGAATTCCTCTATCTGATTTACGGTGTGGCCACTAACAAGCAGTGAGGGCCGCCGCCATTACAAAGCTATTACTGTCAATTACTGAGATGCAAAGTCCTCAGTGGAAGGGAAGTTCTTCGCCCCAGACATCTGGAGAAACACCCCATTCCTCAAAATGATTTCCCCTTCATTCCCTCATCCTTGATCACACCTCTTTGGAAAGTTCTGATTGTGTCCATAAAGTAACAAACCTGAAGAAGTCCTCCAGGTGAGACATGCTCAGACAGACTCTCTCTCTTAAGTTCTCCATTGCTTGTCCTAAGTTACATGCACACTAAAGCATTATCCACCCCCGATGCACACATTCCCTGTGAAGACCACCCATTGTGAATCATCCTTCCTGCACCTCTCCCATTGTCATGCAGAGACGGTTCGCCCCGTTGATGCTCACAGACAGCAAGGCGACTAGACACCTAGTCTCCTGATGCCCTCAAGGACTGAAATCCTACCTGTAAGTCAAGTCATTGTTCAGGAGATCCATCCAGAAGCCCCCGGTTTTCATCACCAGAGGACAATCTGATGTCTTTTAAGTAACGCCACATTTAATAAGAGAGAACTTTGAGCTGTCTTGGAAACATGTTGTTGCCTGTGCAGCGTCAGTTGTTTTTGATTTTATGGGTCATATGAGCCAGACCTCAAGTTCTTATCTCATGGAATAGAGCTTATTTTGTGTTATCTTTATCTGAGAAGGATAACAAGTTCTGGCATGAGATGACATTTTAGCTTCTCATTCCTTGTCTGCAAAGAAAACCTCATGATGGAATCATGATGTTAATGCTAATGATGCTCTTATTCGACTACATTTTGAATTATGCTTTACATTTAAACTACTGTACACCTAAGTGACAGTCTCATTGAGATATTTAAGGTCTGGCCACATTTACCATTGTCTGGCAAATTTCTGGCAGATTTCGTAACAGTTTTATGGTCTCGCAGATTCGCTCTGTGTTGACCAGGAAGCTGCTTGGTTTGAAAGTTACCTATGTGTGAGTTATGCTTCATACATTTCTACCTCGCTGAAAAATCCAGCATTTCTGGTCACCAGGTATGTTTTGCATGCTAGGACCTGCATGGGATGCTGGTTGCTGGTTTGCTGGTCAACAGCAGAGGAAGCTGGAGTACCTGTGGACCAGCTATGGCTACCAACTAGCTACCAACATGGAATTTATGCCGGGTTTATGCTGTATTGTTCAGCAGTGTACACTATTTACAATAGACAATGAATGGACCTATTTTGCCTGTGAAATTTCGCTAATGTAACCCCACCTTTACTATAAATATATAGAAAATTTTAATCCACTACATAAATTAGAAGGTCTGATCATTCTATATCTGTAGTTAGGTGCTTGGTCTTAATATGAGTTAGTTATTTCAACAAACTCACCCATAAACATTAAAGTTCAGCATGTATCTTGTTCCTCACACTTAATGCATCATAAATGATTCCCTTAAACTCTTGTGACTTGTTGAGAATTGGTGTGCTACTTTACTACTACTACTACTACTACTACTACTACCACTACTACTACTAAACAATCTGACTTTTAATTTTCACCTGGCAGACAATCAAACAGACGAAAACTCCCATAGACTTACACTGAACGAGGGGCCCTATTCAAGCCATATCTCGGGACTAGAATGTCATAAAAATTTGGGGGTGGGTTACTACGACTGACTTGTACAGCGCCCATCGCATGACAAAAAAAGATATTGTGGCCACAAATTAGAAGCCACAATTTACCTAAAACAAGGAAACAAATGAATAAATCATAGGAACAAATTCTTAATTCAAAGCCACAATATCTTGTTTTTTCTCCCTCTGTATGTCATGTGCGGGGCCTTGAAGACTTGGACCAGTAAGCCCAGAACATAGCAACATGTGTTTTTTATTGTTTCAGTCATCATTTATGCTTTTTTTATCGTAGTATAGAGCTATTGACCCATATATGACCTCTTTTGACCCTGCTTAGGGAGCTGTACCTGCTGGACTCGCGAGTCGTATGGGCGGCAGAAGAAGGATGGCTGGTATTTGACCTCACGGTCACCAGTAACCACTGGGTCATAAAACCTGGTCAGAACTTGGGACTGCAGCTTTCTCTGGAAACCGCATATGGTAACTTCAAATATCAAGATATCTTTATAACATAACCTACCAAACTACCATCCTACCATATGGCTGAATGGTACTTAAAGAGATGGTTGATCAAAATTGAAAATTCTGTCATTAATTACTCACCCTCATGTTGTTTTAAACCCATAAGACTTTCGCTCATCTTCGGAACACACGTGAAGATCTTTGTATAAAATCTGAGAGCTTTCTGTCCCTCCATTGACAGCCTATGCAAATACCACTTTCAAGCCCCAGAAAGGTAGTAAAGGCATCAAAAATTTGACTCCATGAGTGCATTGTTTGCGCAATAAAACATAATTTACCACTTTATTTACAAAATATTAATCTCCGATTTCTTGTCTAAATCTCCAATGTCTTTACTACCTTTCTGGGGCTTGAAAGTGGTAGTTGCATAAGCTGTCAATGGAGAGACAGAAAGCTCCTCATTTGTGGTCTGAAGATGAATGAAGGTCTTACAGGTTTGCAATGACTTGAGAGTGAGTAATTAATGACAGAATTTTCATTTTTGGGTGAACTAACCCTTTATGGTCATCATTTATTCACCATCATGTCAAACCAAACCTGTACGCATTTCTTTCACCTGTGAAAGACAAAAGAAGATATACAAAAAAAAAAAAAATGTCTCATAACATCAGGGGGCTCCAGTGTTGTTCTGAACAACAGAAACAAAATATTGTAACATGAGAACTCATAAGCAGAATATCTATCTTAAAGTCATCATGCAACTCATGTCGCCCTCTGTAGGTGAGAGAATGAACCCAAGGAGAGCAGGTCTGGTGGGCAGCAGTGGACCTCAGAATAAGCAGCCATTTATGGTGGCGTTTTTGAAAGCATCAGGAATCCACCTCCGTAGTGTACGCTCAGCATCAGGAAACAAACAGAGGGGCAACCACCGATCTAAAAACCCCAAACCTGGTGTTGCACCCAGCCAGGTGGCTTTAAAGACAGCTGAGGCCACAGGTGATACTTTTTACAATAAAATGTTATCTTGTGTTTGTTCATTGTTGTAATTTTCAGCCTTATGCATTTTTTTTTAATTCTCCCATCCGACATACAGTATATACCATCATACTACCTAACCCTAATAAATTTACAGTTTATTAACATACAAATGTGCTACATTTAATTATCCTTCCTCCTGTTCTATGCAGATGGTGCCAGCGTAGATCCCAAACAAGGCTGCAAGAAGCATGAACTCTATGTGAGCTTCAGAGATCTGGGATGGCAGGTACTGTGATGAGCTAAGTGTTTCAGACTGGTCTTTTATTGTATGCCTTTATCTCATCTAAACTTTCTCATCTTTCTTGCATTTCCAGGACTGGATCATTGCTCCAGAGGGTTATGCTGCGTACTACTGTGAAGGAGAATGTGTGTTTCCTTTGAACTCTTATATGAATGCCACAAACCATGCTATTGTACAGACACTGGTAAGTCCCACAATCATTTTTTACGTTAAATGAATGGTTAACCCAAAAATGTTTTCATCATTTACTGATCAACGTGTAATTTCAGTCTCATATAATTGTCTTTTTTGCATGATTATTTTCGAATGTTTTTGTCCATACAATGAAAATCAATAGGGTCAAATTACTGATCTACATAAAGCTCAACCAAAATATGGTGACACGTCAATAATATCAAACCTCACTGGTAGAAAATTTGTGAGCCAAGGTATTCTAAAGGGCTTTTCACACTTGAAATAGTTAACCCTGGCTATTCTAAACCCCAGTTAAACGGAATCCTGGGTTATCTTGCTTCACGTTCCACACTGCTCATAATTTACCCAGGGTTAATAATTAATCCTGGATATTCATTTAATGGCATTTCACACTGTAAAATCCTAAACCTTGGGTGAACATTCCAATTTGCATATTTGATGTGTCAGTGTCATTGATTGGACGAACACAGCAGCACACAACCTGTTTACATAAAGGCTCTAGCATTGTGCCTCTTCATATTATATATATCTGATTGTACTATCAAGTTTTTCCTGAATGGAGCTTTCGAACTATAAATGTAAAAATTAAAGTGTCTTTGTCACACCAGCTGACACATTTTCCATCACCTTTTGACGTTTTTCTATACATTTTTTTATACAACATGCAGTGTTTCTGTGATTGTTCAAAACACAATAATATAAGGTACTTGAGTGGTTGTCTGTTGTGAAGCATCTAGCTTCTAACACAGCATTGTTTCACGCTGTGCACGTTTGGGCTCAAGTCTGTAAAAGCGGTGCTAACCCTGCTCCGGAGCAGTGTTTCATATGGTGTTAACCCTACTTCTAAATTACTAGTGTGAAACATTCCTTTACCTGAGGTTAAAAGTGGGGTTTAGAACGACAATAACCTGGGGTTAAGAGCAGTGGCCTTAATTAAGCCCTTAAAGGGGCATTCCACCCATTTGAACATTGTTTTTTATTTAAAGTGGGTCATATATGTAGTCGAAATGTAAAATAAATGTTGAATTTGGTGCCTTCGTGACCGAGGAAAGACAAAAAATAACTTCAGGACGCATTTGTATGAAAGACAACAACTCCCACATTGCACCACATTGCACAGCTCCGCAAGCCACTCCCACTAATCCAGAACAGCGCATATCTGCCTATAAGAGAAATCACCCTTCCGTCTACAAGGCTAGCTACCACCAGAGCTTGAAATTCATTTCACACAAAATGTCTAGTTAGTTGGCGAACTCATTAGTGCATTACTCCTCGTTTTTATTTATTTCGAAAAGGTGAATTATTGCATGGTACCTGGATGTTCAGTCAGAACATATGCGGTGCGAAACTAGGATAGTTCACAACACAAACGTCCGTGTCCTCGTCTGATTCAGAGATTTCGTCCAGGAGAAATTGTCATCGTTAAAATTCTTTGCCGCAGACGGACTCTATCTCTGTGTTCGTAGCGGTTCGTAGTTGCATAGTGAGATCACCGGCGCCACCAGTCCGCCCTAACTCGAGCCAGTCCGGGCTCCTCGTCCGCGGCAGGCAGGTCTTCTGCCTCGGCTGCTCTTCGCTATAATGCGGCTTGTAAAGGTAGCCACAAACACCTGATTCAAGCATCAGACTTCCGAAATCCTCTTCTTCTATATCATATTGAGCACTCTCCTCCGCTATTGTCATAACTTTACATCTGTCTCCACAGCGCCTGTTAGCTTAGCTTCAAACAAGATGGAGGATATTGCTTTCAGTTTCAGAGAGTAAAGTCCCACCCACTGATCTGTAATAGGTCTGTAGCGTGAGCGGTTCCCGCCCCCTGGGAAAGATGAGGAACGAGTGTCTGTAGTCTCAACAGAAATCCCTCCCTCTTACACTTCCTCCTACAATGACGCAAAATGACGATTTTTGCGTCATTGTAGGAGGAAGTGTAAGAGGTAAATAACGGATTTCTCCCGTCTCAGGGGAAAATGAGAGTGTTGCACGACCATTCAACAGTATGACTGGGTTTCTAACAATGCAAAGCTTAATGCAAATGGGTGGAGTGTCCCTTTAAATTTGCAGAGCCCTCTTTGGAGTTCTATACAGGAGATGGACATTATTAATAAAAAATGTATTCAAGTTTTAAACATTTATATACTTATGCTCTGCAGCTGTTATAATCATAATTTTTCACTTAAAATAATTTATTTCTCTGGTCTTTCTAGGTCCATTTCATAAACCCAGAAACAGTCCCAAAGCCCTGCTGCGCTCCAACTCAGCTGCACGGAATTTCTGTTTTGTACTTCGATGACAGTTCCAATGTAATATTGAAAAAGTACCGCAACATGGTCGTCAGAGCCTGTGGATGCCACTAATCACTACTTCTGCCCTTGCCAGAGGGATTCATAAAGTATGGAAAAAATACGGGATGTAAATGCTTATTTTTTTAGTGACTATCAGGTGCCCAGTGAGGAAAGAGACTCATTACTGGATCAAAACTGGACTTTTCTGTTAGAAGAAAATACCCTCAAAGCATTCATTTTCATGTAAGACTCAAAACTCCTGGAATTGTTTGAGGTTGACCAAAGCTGAGTCAAGTGTGGGGCCTTCTGGCTTTCATTTCGGTATAGAAAGCCAAGTTTGGAGTATCAAAGAAGACATGAGCAGATACAGAGAGCCTCACAGATTTAACTAGACTGATCAGGGAAGATGCAATTGATTTAAGCACATTGCTCTATAGAGTTGTAATTACAAAAAAACACGTGTACACACTATGGCATGTTTTCTGTATATAATTCACTTAAGTAATTTCTGGAAAAATCCTGCCATGACTAACCTTGTCAAAAGATCTGAGACCACTAGTGAAAATGCTTGTGTTTTGGTGAAATGAAAATTATTTTATTTTTTAATATTTCCTTTCCTTTAAGAATTATATTATAAGCATAACAATGTGAGTACAAAGTTGAATGAAAAACAAATATGAATTTGAGAATGTTTTAGTACCTAGTATGTCCCTCTTTCAGCATGATTTGAAAATGTGTGCTTCGGTGGGAGAATTTATAATCTTAAATATTTATTTTTAATTCTACATCAAAATTCGGTTATTTGCAGGTTTAAATGAGATGTTAAATCACAGAAATTCCTTGTGGTCGCAGCCTTTTAGACGCCACTGTATTTCAGCACAAGATGTGAGTTAGAAATATAAGTTCTGGGTGTCTGTTACAATGAGTCAAAGCAATATTTTCACTCTTCACATAATTGCACTATTTCAGGACACTCAGCAAACCATTTCACATATGTTCAGCATTCGTTTAAACAGGATTGCAGAAAATATGAAATTCAATTTTGCCTTGGAGTCACTTTGGTTTCATCGCATACATGAAAGAACACATGTTTTCTCTCAGCAGTTATCAGTTCCTCAGTCATAAAAAAAAAACCTGGATTTGGCCTTTTAGGGACTTCAGTCAAGCTCATAGTTTCGTGTTTACAACTCCACTGGCAATTGATTTCGAGTGAATATATTTAAATTACTTTGGATCTCATTCATTAATAATTGTATACATTCATTAAATATTGTATACGTACATACTTATGTCGAGCATAGAATAGGTTCTCATGCTAAATTTCTGTCTCAATATGTTTGTATTTGTTTTGTTCTGACCCCCATTCTGTTGTTGATGAATCCAGTGTCAAACAAGAGTGTCAGTCAAGATCCTCTCAATATACCTGAATAAAAACAATAGCACATTATCACAATCTCTTCTATTGGCTAAACAAAAGGGCTTTTCTTAACCAGTTAGCGCTCTATGCTAATTTAGTAGGCCATTAGGCTAAGCGGGTATCTTGCTAAAACTGAAAACACAAAGAAAAGGAAATGTTGGTAACACTTTATATGAATTATGCTTATAATGAATTATAGCTCTACTGTATTTATAATTATTTATAAGTATTACTATTTTATAAATATATGTATAAAGACTCATTAAGACCTATGCATTATAAGAACAGTTATAGTTACATTTATATAATTACTTATAAGTCATGCATTTGCTTTTTCAATGCGCATGCTCATAATCCATTATACACTGATTTATAAGTATTAATTAGTCAGTCGTATATGGTTACATTGACTTTTTAGTAATTCAGCTTTATTTCTGTCAAGTGAATATGTAATAATAATAATAATACATTTTATTTATAGGTGCCTTACATGACACTCAAGGACACCTTACAAACACAATAAAACAATCAACAATAATCAAATACTCATTATTAAAACCTTGGATACCAGTATTAAAATATAAAAATAATCACATAAAAGCCTGCCGGAAAAGCAAATGTTAAGAAATTATGAAGATGTGCTCATTATACATTTTTAAGTTGCTTACTTGTAAATGTAACTAATGAACAATAATTCCTGCAATAAAATAATGGAGAAAAAAACACAGAAATCATTAATACAAACAGTCGAAAACTTTTTTTTTATGTTACATAATAGCAAAACACTGCAACAATATATTTTTTTACAGTGTAATTGCAAACTGCTATAAGCAATACCATGCATATGGCTGAGGAGATATAGATTTTAACAAATCAGAATTACCATTCATGACCTCTAATGCAAACATTAGCCATTAAAGACATAATTGATAACTAATTGGTACAGCAAACAAGTGTCCCTGGAACTATTTTTTATTCTATCATTTATAAATTAGTGTATAATGGATTATGAGCATGCACATTTAAAAAGCAAATGCATGACATATAATTATAAAAATAATATGAATGTAACTATAACTGTCCTTATAATGCAGTATAGGTCTTAATGAGTCTTTATAAATATATTTATAGAATAGTAATACTTCTAAATAAGTATAAATGGGGCTATAATTCATTATAAGCATGGGCTTCATAGAAAGTGTTACCGAAATGTTTCATTACTGTAATTATTATAGTAACTGTAATACAATATGTAATTTTAAACACATTAATTAACATAAATATCTTAATTAAGAATAAAAAGATAAATGTCATTTCTACCAGACATTAAATAGAGTACACATAAAAAGTTGGATGGAAGTGATTTCTGATAAGATCTTGCACAACACCAAATCATTCTAAATAAGGGAACATGTTGAACCACAATAAATACCTTATGACAACCTAATGATTAATAATAGAAAGAATCATTAGCTCAGTATATATAAAAAAAAAAAAACATTATGCAAATGGTAAGTCCACACAGACTCGTGTTTGTCTCAAACATGCTTATAAATCATACAGAATGAGTTTTTTTGAAAATGTAAAAAATGCAGAAAGTTTTGTGTGATGGGTAGGTTTAGGGGTTAGGGTTAGTGTAAGGGGACAGAATATACAGTTTGCAGTATAAAAACCATTACGTCAATGGAGTGTGTGTGTGTGTGTCTGGTAATTCATGTGACTCATGTGTCAGTATTGCAGGATGTGTGCACCTGCAGTATCCGAGTCATCACTTAGCTCGTCCTCTCCTGTGAAGAGTGGCCAAGCCAGCAGGTGGGCGGTATCAGGGGAGAGCATTTGGTTATGATCTGAACATTCGGAATAAATCAAATGATAAAATGAAATGAATAAAACTGTCTAAAGAGGAGGTGATAGATTTTGGCAGATGAAAATGTGACCCGTGCAGCTGTTCTTAATAACGTCGATACAATACAACATTGTAGCGGTTCGTTAAAGAGAGGCTCCAGTGATGGAAAAGATGACTTTCGAAACCAGATGTTCGGAGAACTGAAAAACATTTTATATGCCATATATATATATATATTTAATGTTGTCCAGGAAATATGTTTTATCATTATGAAAATTGCAATACAAAAAAATAAATCACAAAGTAACCACTTCACATTAATCAAACAATGTAAATGTAAATATTCTATGAAATTAGATGTTTTGTGTTGTTTTATCGGAGGGCTTCTACTTATGGGATGGACATGAGAATGTTAATGATTAACTCTGCATTAGGAATTACATAGACTCCCTTGTTCAGAAAAGAACACAAGTATATTCCATACACCTATTTACTACCTACAATATCTTTTTACAAATAGTGTGTAAAACAGTATGCATTATGCAAATCTTTCAAACAGCAGTATGCTACATTATTGTTACATGCCCTCATTATATTGCATGTTTAATTCAGCTAGTGGCATCCAGTTATCTCATGAAGTTGTGTGTGTCTGAATGGAAATGATTTTCCCAGGTATTATAAACATCTGTGGGTTGCATATACATGCTATAAAACAAAACAATGTATACACTGTTGAGAAGGAAATTATGTCATAAATATTTTTGCGTAGGCCTAAATATGCTGTTTATTTGGTTGGCTTTTAGGAGTACACCAACATATTACCATCAAGCTAACATACATTAAGTCAAAAAGACAAAAAGAGAAAAAACAAAGAGTCCAATATCAGATATCGCAAAGGTTTTTAAGATGCCCTTTATACCAATGTGTGAGCTTACAAAAAATTATACACTGCAAAACATAAAAATAACTATTGCAATACCCTACTTTGTTGTTGTACTGGTAGTTGTACAAAAGGCAGCCTAACTAAATAAACTACTGTTCAAAACTTTTGGGGTTGATAAGATTTTCTTTTTTTAAATCTTTATTGAAAGAAGTATCTATGCTCACAAAATATTGTGAAATATTTTTACATTTAAAAAAAAAAATGATGTTCTATAATATATTTTAAATTGAAATTCATTCCTGTGATGAATTTTCAGCAGCCATAACTCTTATTATACCAGTATGCTGATTTGGCTCAAGAAAACGTTTCTTTTTATTATCCAATATTTGAAATTCTTGCACTCCATTGCGCAGCACTCTGTATGTTGTTAGGATGACAAAGGTATAAAAGTTACATTTATACTTTGGTCTGCCTCAGCGTTCATCAATGTCAAAATGATTGAAATGGCCAATCAAATCAAAGTAGGCGGAGTTTACAGCAAGAAGCCTCAGTTCAAAAGAGAGTAAATAAAATATGTAAATATACAATTATTTAATACATGTGAACTGGTTTACAATTGAAATGTTAAACGACTGACAGTAACATCCAGTGATGCAAACTACCCGACGTTTTTCACAAATATGGCTGTTTTGAATGGAAAATTTATGTGATTCATATAATTCCTAACTGAGTGTGACAAGACAAGATATGTTTTACTATTTTAATGCAAAAAAAATGTAAGACATGGTTACGGCCTTGCTATAATTACACTGCTGACCCTTCCCTCACCCCACTCTTAAACCTACCCAAACCACCAAACTTGTCCCTAACCTTACCTGTATCCTACCGTAATAAAAGCGTTTTGCTATACAGCATGAACTCAATAAGTACATTGTACCATCTTTGTTTTGTTTTTTTATGTAAGTACATAGTAAACCTCATATAAATTGTGACCATAAATCTCACTGACGCCAAACTTTTGAATGGTAGTGTACTTGATTTGGTAACATTGTAGTTACTATACATACACATATTTGCAAAAGATGGCAGTTACAATGTACACATAGGCCTACTTATGTATATGTGTAATATTTGACTGTAACTCTGATTTTTTTTAAAAGCAAACAAACTTTTTGTTATAATTCAACAATGTATAATTCAGCCTTTAGTTGCTCAATCTCTGATTTTTGAAATTTCCCTGAACTCAGGAGCTGTGAAGTGTCTCTTTCTTGATTTATCTTTTATCTGTGGTGTGGGCTTCTTTTCGGCATTACACTCCGGGACCAAATGATGTCCAGCCACTTCAGTTACGTCCTGATTGGTAGGTTGTGATGAAGAAGCGGGCATATGCGTCAGTGCCAAGCACACGTCACCCACCCTTAGTTGGCGGCAGTGTAGTCTGCAGGATTGACTTGTGTGTTGAGGGTTACAGGAGGACCAGCCATGCCCACACACGAAGAAAGGCAGCCCTTCACTCACTTCCAGAGACAACTGCAGAAATTTTTTAAATATTTTAAAGAATAGTTCACATGAAAATGACATTATAATTGAATATAATTTTTACTCCTTATGTCCCTTCATTTATTGTTCTAAAAAAAAGAGATCCTTGGCAGAACACATATTTTGTGTTTCAGAGAAGATGGTTGGAATAGTAAGACTCAATATGCAGCATATTAGGAATATTTTCTGTCTATGTGTGTGCTTACCTGCGAGTGGTCATGCTCAATCTCCACGTGCAAACAAGACAGCGCAGGTGCGTGTGAAGGTGTGATCTTTAACACAGTGAAACGTTTCAGCATCAGCTCAGGATGTAGTCGAGCACACTGCTCCAAATCTTCTGTCCTTAAATCCTCCACCCGCTTCAGTCGACCACCCTCAAGCTCCACCAAAGAGCCTTCTATAAAGCGACGGAGAATGCATAGGGCAGAAGAGGAGGATGTAGAGTGTGTGATGGTGTTCGCTAGGTGGTTGTGTTTTTCTGCATCTCCTCTCCAGACCAGTAGGGGGAGCTCCTCTCTTGTTTGATTTTCACCTTGCCACTTTGATCCTTCAGGCACTGCACGAGTAGAACAGTTCAAATCAAGCGGCTGATGATGGTTGTACTTTGTGTTGTGTTTTAAATGTTTTTTATTAGAATCTGTATAAAGTAGAGAACCTAGAAGTGGGTTGTTTTTCACATAATGTCTCTCACTGTCTCTTTTGGAGCAGATTCTTTGACTTTGTGGTTCGTGGTACCAATGTGAATACTTCGATCTCTCATTTTGCATGCACATTTTGACTTCCTCGTTTGGAACATCTCTTCTTAGAACGTCCCTAACAACCCCTGTATAGAAATATGAAGCTGACAACGGGTCGACTTGTGGATTAGGCAGCTGTCTGAAACCTTGGACAAGTCCATGTCCTACTCCTGGAGTTAAATAACTCCAGTATGAAGTATCCTTTCCAATACCATGCAGTGTATTTGGGTCAGTCACAAGTAATTTTGATGAAGGTGGCAGATATCTACTGTTAGTAGAGTTCTGACTCAGTGAAGAGTGGGTCTGATTCGCTCCAATAACACAAGAGAGGTCAGGAGGCACAGAGCCTAAATCACACCTGTAATTATACAAGTTAAATGCATCTGTGACAATGTCAGGTGTGGATTCCCGTACATGTCTAGGTCTTCTGAATATTAATTCCTGATTCCAAAAGGGTGAGGGGGTTTTAAAAATGTGTTCAGATGACTGTTCATTGGAATTTGGTACAGAATTCCATTTTTCTAATACTGAGGAGGAACTTGTATTTCTTGCCATGAGCACAACAAAGATTGCACAGTATCACATTTGACATAAATAATCTGTTCTCCTCTTTCTCTCTTTAAACGTCTTGCTTAGTGGTTTTGGAGAAATGTCAATAACTTGGTTTACAAATTGTTTATGGTGTAAATTTTCTTATGGGGAAGATCATTTAAGATGCTTTCAGAATCTTAGGCATCAACTTTTAGCATTCAAGGCTTTGATAGTTCTTTGAGTTGTTGTGATGGGTAAATTGATTTAGGTATCAAAGGAGACTTATGGCATCACACTAACTGGAGAACTGTTGGGTGGTTTCCAGTGCTAAGAATTTCTGAAAAAAAAAAAAAAAAAAGGCAACAGATACAATATTAAGTCTTAAAAAACCTCTGTAAAGAACATTTTTAAACTTAAATATGCAGTATATTGTGAAGTTTACTATTTTATACTTTTAGGAAGCACATTCTTTTCGAAGTTTACATTTAACATTAAAATAACCAACTGGGCACCACACGTTTACTAAATAGACACTTTATTCGTGCAGTAAACAAATAAATATTGGATGACAATTATGCATGAGATTAGCACATTTTCTACAATAGCAATGGCAATGGCAATTTTAGCTTTTGTGCAATGCTGCATTCACGCCAATATGTGTCAGCAAAGTCTAAGACCACTGTTGTATCAGCAAAAGAAAACAAACTAAAATGACTTTAAATTCAACATAAAATCAAATATGACCCTATTTACTGTCTTAATGCATGGTCTCATTATTCATCAGACCATGTTATTTCAAATTAAAAAACGACTTGTAAAACTTTTCTCAACTTTTATTAAAATTTCCTAGACCTAGATAGTAACTAGATCTTCCTCTGAAAAAAAGATTGAGTAACTACAGTTTATTTTGTAATCCCTCCCTCCAAACACCGGATTCCAACTATTTTTCATGATCTAATCAATTCAGAACATTGTCTTACATTTTCTATCACTGAATATCCTGTTTAACTCAGAAATACATCAGATTACTTAAACAGTGCATTTCCTTACTTCATGGTAAGGTAGTGTTGTTTTGATTAGAAAAAAAAAAAAAAACTGCTTCATTGCATGGCTCTTTCCATATATCTCCTTTAACTGCCTAGATCATTTCTTTTTTTGTCCAAGTGTAACGCTGTGGAAACAGTGCTCTATACTTTACACTAACAATTTGAAAACTTAATGGTACACTAATAACAGCATTCAGCACCAGACGATCTGCCTCACACCAGCTTTTAGTCTACAAACTTCAGTCTGCCCCCATCAGGGCTTTTCTATGGCTACAAATTGTCCATAATAACAGTGCATGTTTGACTGCTAAGGGTTAAAAGTGAAATAACTGACAAGTAGGAAAGGTTTATAAACACATACTGTTTTGGAATGAAATGAATCAAGAACAACTAAATATTTGTTTGATCTCATTTCTGAATGGGATGCAATCGGTCCTTTTCCTTTGATTATTAACTCAAATGTTGAACTTATGAAAGTTTTCAATTCCCACGCTGTCAGAAAGACATACTTATCACATATTATCACCTGATGTATAAACTGTTGAAAGAGGTATTTACTTATTCAAATCCCCCAGCTCTTTATTCAAATGAAATGACCTAATACTGTCATTCAATATTTATAGCCCTCAATCTATACATATGCTTTAGAACATAAAGAGACCATTTTTCAATAACACCCTCTCAGGCAATACTATACAAAACATCAGCACCAAAGGGCTTATTTGAATGAGGGATATGCAAATACAAGAACTGCTCATTACGGTAGGACAGCTAACAGCTGATTTTTACATGCAAAAGTGAATATTTATCATGGAATTGGTGCTAAAAAAATGAATCAGAATTGCATAAACCACTGAATGATCTAAAATAATCCTTATCAGTTCTGCAATTTATCCAGAGCATGATTTATCTATTCTATGCTGACTTCAAAAATAAATTTCTGCAAGGACAGCACATATACCTTGCATATTGTTAAAGAGGAGGTTCTGGCTCTGGTAATATCATACTTCCCTCTAAAGCTAAAAATGCAACTGCATTACATGCAAATTAAATAATGTAGGCTGACTTATGAAAGCAAAAGTGTTATGAAATTAAATGAAAAATGAAATGAAATAACTAAATTGAACTATTTTTGAACTATTTACAACTTGTGCTTAAATATATTCATATTACTGCAAATTAAAATTAACGTTTACGAAACAACATTTTACAGTGCTAATTTCTGACTGTATAAAATGATTTCTCAAATATAAAAGTACTACTGCAACCAAAACACATTATTAAAGATTTATCTTACCTCTAGACACCCCTTGCTTTACGTAACATAAGGGCCTTTGCTGATGAAATGCTGTGCATCCAGTTGTGATGCTGACTTGCATATAAACTCTTATTTTCATTCCTCCTACTCTCTCTCAGTTTCTCCCACTCTCCTCTTAACTCTGTCTGACGCTGTCTGACGCTCTCTCTCTCTCTCTCTCTCTCTCGCTCTCTCTCTCAAATGTGGCATGAATGTGGGGTAGGAGGCATTAGTTCTCTTTAGAGCAGTTCTTTTCCTTGTCATAGTATGAATGACAAACAGGTTTAATTGCAATATACAAACTTATGGTACATTATCAAAAATGTTGATAACGATTAAGATAGCAGCCCAATGGCTGTTGAAATAATGTGAAGAATACCGAATAGTTTTAGTCGGCTGCCTCAACTGATTTACACAGACATGGCAGAACAAATTTAAAGAAATGAAAAAAAGCTGTAAGCTTAATCTTAACCAAAAGTTTGATATGACAACAAATCAGAATAAATAAATAAAAAACAATAAAAAAAAACAATAGACAAATAATTTAATTTCATATTAGGACCAGATCTATAAAATTTAAATATCTATTAATATTTAGCCTATGCTGCGAGTGTTGTTAAACTCATCGCGTTGTTCAGCGCAGAAATGCTTTCATACTCGTGTGTGTATACATGTGAAATACTTTTTACATAAATGTTGGTAGGTAGCCAAATGCACGTGAGGGAAAGCAAACAACGCACTCTTACGATGACCATATCTCTGAAAGACAACATCGCTGAGTTGAACAGACAACAGAGATGAATGCATTCCCCAAAAGCATTGTTAGTAGATCGTAGAACATATATCCACCAATGGTCTCTACGATCAACTTAGCTCACGATGCTTTTGGGAAACGTAGCCCAGACCTGAATCAGCCTTTCGTGACATTTGAATTCTCTGGTGTAATGCAATCTCATGCAGAATGCAGGGCAGTGGTTGGAGTAAACGAGTTTCTTCTCGTTAATGATGTGCACCGAACCGCTTAATGAACCGTGCCGTCGAAAATTGTTATCACAAGTCGCACGCGCGCGCTTCATAAAACACAATGCTGACATATTTACTGTATCTAATTAAATCGCAGCCAGTTTGCGATTCGAAAATCACACTGACTAAGCAATATAGCGATTTCTATTTAATGTTGGTACATCATGCAACTTTTTTGTGTGTGTGTGTCATTCATGAAACTAAAATGTAGCTGCCCTCTTCCCACTCTGCAACCCACAAATGGGTCGCCACCTACAGTTTGAAAACCCCTTTTCTAAAGTAATGTTAATACATTTCTAAACAGTTGCTAGGATTTCTGGGTGGTATCTGGGTTGATGGCAGTTGCTAGGGCATTACTATGCAGTTGCTAAGTTCTGAATTCTGAATGGTTGTAAGAGCTTTGCTATGTCAAGTCAAGCCAAGTCAAATCACCTCTGCTTTTATAGCATTGTTATACAGCATTATAAATTGTTTATAATAGTCAACCTCTTGTCAACGAGGTCTTCACAGGGGGCCGGTCTCTAGGGCTTGTCTAGTTGCTGTGGTCTCCACTGACATCCAGGGCGTTTTGGTCGTCTCTAGGTGAAGGTCTACCATTTGGTCTGGATACAGAGCAGATCTGGCTGACTACGGTAACCTTAGGTTAAGAATGAGACAAACAGACTAATAATAGCATAGATGTAATTCCTCTTACGATGTAACAAGTACATCGGATCTTATGGGAAGCGTTCCCAGTTGACCTAATTTATGCAGCCAAACAATACTTTAGCATTTACATTTGACATTTAATCATTTAGTAGACGCTTTTATCCAAAGTGACTTAAAAATGAGGAGAACAATAGAAGCAATCAAATCAACAATAGTGCAACATTATGCACGTGCTGTGACAAGTCCCAGTTTGTCTAGCACAGTACATGAAGCAAGTTTTTGTTTTTTTAATAAATAGATAGAACAGACATATAATAGAATAGTAAGAGGTAATATTAACATGTCAAGTGTTGACGAAAAATATGAGTCTTTATCCGTTTCTTGAAAGTGGCTAAAGCTGCTCGGGTTAGGTTAGGCAGGTCATTTCACCAGAAACAGTCCATGTGAAGGTCAGTGAACGTGATTTTGTGCCTCTTTGGGATGGCACCACAAGGAGCCGTTCACTTGTAGAATACAAGCTTCTGGAGGGCACATAAATCTGTAGTGAGTGGTGAGTAGTGAGTTTATTCATGGGGGTGCAGTGCCAGTGGTCGTTCTGTAGGCAGTGCCTTGAATTTGATGCCAGCGGCTATTGGCAACCAATGCAAACTGATAAGGAGAGTTGTGACGTGTGCTCCCTTTGGCTTGTTAAAGACCACTCTCGCTGCTGCATTCTGGATCTGTTGCAGAGGTTTTACCTGGCCTGGCCTGGATCTGTTGCAGAGGTGGAAGGCCTGCCAAGAGAGCATAACAATAGTCCAGTCTTGATTGAACAAGAGCTTGGACAAGGAGTTGAAGCACTGAAGTGTGGTTTCTGAGATGCCCATTGTTATGAGGGTTGACAGGAGGATCTGTTGGTTAACCATGTCAAAAGCAGCAGACAGATCCAGCAAGATTTGGAAGCTGCTCTTGCCACTCTCAGAGCTTCAATAACTGAGAGAAAGGGAGTCTCAGTTGAGTGGCTGGTTGTTGAGCAGGAGGTTCTGTGTAGAAACGCAGAGACTTGGTTTAACACGACACGCTTGGCAATGAATTGGAAAGGGATATCGGTCTGTAGTTTTCTAAAAGTGCTGGAATCGAGTGGTTTCAGAAGCAGTGGGCCTGCATCTGAGCCTGCTTAATTCTGAGCCAAACTAAGCTAAGTGGGATCTTTCGATTTGTGCCACTTCATCTCAGTTTAGAATGATGCTTGTGAAGAACATCAGATAGCCAGGGCGTAGAAGGGGTGGTGCGGGCTGTCTAGATGAAAGGGGGCAAAAGTTGTCTACACAAGCTGTAAGAGTGGAGCAAAGAGCATCAGTAGCACTGTTAGAATCTAGTGATGAGAACTAATTAAGGGAAGGAATGAACCATATAGGGCTAACTTGACAGAGTGTGTCTGCCTCACGAACAACTCTAGGAAGACTGTTCCAGAGTTTGGGTGCTAACCAGGAAAAGGATCTACCGCAGAAGACTTTGTTATTTTGAGCATTTTCAACTGGCCAGACTTTTGAGACCACAGTGGGCATTAAGGACTATGCAGTTGCTAGGGTTTTGTGCCATTTGATAAGGTTTTTTGAGAGCTTGTTAGTTTATTATATGGTGTTCTGGGTTGTTGCTATGCATTAGATAAAGTGTTCTGTTTTTTAGCACGTTGCAATGCATTTTCTAGGGTAGATGCCAGGGTGTTGTTAAATGGCTGCTAAGGCATTTTGAATTTGTTTACAGTTGCTAGGTATTCTGGCCTATTGAAAGGATATTATTATGTGGTTACTAAAGTGTGATTATGAAGGCAGATGTCCGAATGTTGTTATATGGGTTCTAAGGTGTTCTGAGTTGTTGTTAAGGTGATGATACACAGGGCAACTTTTTGAGCAATGTTGCTTGGGCACTTTCCCATTGAAAATGGGCAATACATTTCTATCTGGATAATTTAGATTGGTCGTGGGCCCTGTGTCTCATCTGGTTGCCCGTTGATGGCAACATTGCCCAGCAACATTGCTCAAAAAGTTGCCCTGTGTATCATCACCTTTAGTGGTATGTGGTTGCTGGGGTTTGTGTTTTAGTTCAATGGTGTTGCTATGCAACTGATACGATATTGTGTCTGCTTGTTAGTATGTTTATATGCAGTTGATAAGGTGACTGGTTTTTAACACATTGCAATGCAGTTGCTAGGGCAGAGACCAACCTGTTGTTATACAGTCACTAAGGTGTTTTGAATCATTGTCAGCACTTTGCCCTGTGGTTTCTAGGGTTTTGTGTGTCAGTGCAAGGGTGTTGCTATGCACTTGATAAGGTATTGTGAATGCTTGTTTATTATGTGGATATGCTGTTTCTGGGTGGTTTCCAGGATGTTGCTGTGTGATTGTGAGGGTGTTCTCAGCAGTTGTTAGCATGTTGCTATATGGTTAGACAGGTGTTTTGAGCAATTGCTAATGTGATTGCCAGGATGTTCTTGGTGGTTGCCAAGTTGTGTTGATTTGGGGTAATCAGTGGTTGTTAGGGTGTTTGCTGGGTAGTTGCTTACTTGCCCAGTCAAGGTTTAAAGCCCAGGAAACACATGTAGGGTACAACGGGGCTAAAGGCTCCACAGGGGTAAAAGGCTCCATTGATTTTGTTTTCCTCTAAACCACTAGATGGCACAAAAACTTGCAGCAGCACTTTCCAAAACATCCGCTTTTTAAGATGCACGTGGATTTTTGGCTGATCGACGGGGCAGCAGCACAAAGTTGATTTTGTGCTAATTTGATCTAATGTTTTTTTTTTTTTTTTTTTTTTTTTTGTTGTAGATTTAAGTAGCAAATGAAAATCGCTAAAATTATTGAATATATTTTGAGACAAAAGTCTTGTTAATGATTTTCAGTTTTGTTCAAGGTAATTAAAGCAACAGTTTTTCAATTACAGAAGAATATGTAAAAGTATGGTATTTGGGGTAAAAGGCGCCCCTGCTGTCAGGGCTAAAGGCACAATAATCAACATGATAATAAACAGCTGGCTGACTTTTCCATTTGTTGACATGACATGGTAATATCATATATTAAGTTGGGTGTCCACTTTATAGAGATAATCACCCTATTTATAATGAAACCATCATATTTAAAAAGATGATATTAATCATTTCACATAATAAAATATCATTGAATAATACTACTGTAAATCTAAATAAAATGATTATTAGATAAAAAAAATATTTTATATTAACATATTTTAATTACAGTATAATTATTGAACAAAAATGAATTGTTTTATTTATCAAAATAAACTTAAGTTTGAGCTTAGACATCATTAAAAAAAATATTATTTTAACTACAGTATTTGTATAAATACTGTTTTACTGTTTGCCTTTTGCCCCCATGCTGGTGAGCCTTTTGCCCTGTGTGTGGGGTAAAAGGCCCACCTTGCCACCATACATTTATAAGATTTTTAAACAAAACAAACCACTTTTATGATTTATTTTCAAACAAAATCTATTGCTCCATAAATGTTCAAACATATATATTTTTTTCTGCAATCATACACTATGGGAATAGTGAAAAGCATTTTTTTTCTTAAGGTGTGGCTTTAGCCGCGTTGTACCCTACTTCTAAAAATGTATACACTGAATGCACTATGAATAATTTGAGTAAGTGTCCACCAAATAGATCTGGTAGTGGTGCAGAAACTACACATTTAACCTTTTTCTACATTAAAATATGATTGTAGTTTGTGCACAGCAGATCTCTTGAAATGGAATTCTCTTGAGTGATGGGAAACTCCAATTTCATGTTTTTCCAATGGGGTTACTTTTTACATAGTTTTTTCCTTCACCAAAATTGAATCCAAACATCAGTCAGATGTGTCAATATTATCAGGGTAACCCATTTGCACTTTTGCTTTATTCTGTTTGCACTTGAAACGTTAGTGACTTGCTGCAACCACAAACACTGAAGTGAAGCCCACACACAGTCGCAAGGATTCTCTGTCTGAGTCATATAAGAGCTCTTTAACACCACACACCCCTCCAAACACATACACATACACTGCATGAATGTCATTCTGGATTGTAAAGATATGTGTGTGTGACATTTAGAGAGAACTAATGCTGATACAATCATGTTTTCCACACATCCCACACACTCTTACAGCTGTGGTAAACTAATCTTCAGACGCAACAGAAGCTCAGCTGCACATTTGAGGCTGTATCTTCTGAGGACAGTTAAAGCAGAGTTTCAGTACTAAACCAGAGAGCAACATTAACCTCAATTCTGATCCTCTCAGCCACTCATGCGAAATATTGTCATCAGTGGTGAGTGAATGTACTGAGGAAACAACCATTATTCGATCCGTAATAAAATAAGAGGTGTTTTTTTATTTTTTTTTTATTTTTTTTTGGCAATTTAGATGTTGCAGTGGTTACTTGAGTGATGCCATTTAATGATATTTTTAGATTCATAGTCTCTATGTGGGTGTTCTTTAGTCTAACATTTACACAAGTGGCAGTTTTTAACTGTAAATGTACGACGGTAACACTATGCACAATAGCACCTAAAGTTACACCTAAAGTTAATATTCAGGTCAGTATGAAGTATAAATAAATAAACAAAAACGAACCCTGATCTTACTGGTTTTGTTTAATTGCCACTAGATGGCGCTTTGTATGTATCTTAAAACTAGACTAAGTGCACACAAAAATGTTGTACTTCATATGTTGTACTGCAGCTGGAAGTGGTCCAAATCCAAATTTCTCCTCAAATTATTATTATTATTATTATCTAGCACACTCTTAACCATGAGGTACATCCCAGGATGATTTTTAAACAGCACTGAAATTGAATGTACTGTATATACAGTATATTATGTATTGACTGCCTTTTAGAGTTACTATCCAAAAACACACATTGAAAGATGAATGTGATGAATGTGTGTATACGCACAAACACACACACACACACACACACACACACACACACACACACACACACACACACACACACACACACACACACACACACACACACACACACACACACACACACACACACAAGTTTAAATTTAACATTTCATCAAATGTTAAAAAAACACCCATCTCCTTTCATGGAATGACCTCTAAGACAAAGAGAGTTTGAGAGACAGAGCTAGCTTTAATTTTCTTAGCACTTCCTCTCTCGTTACATAACCCCTCCCTCCTTCCTCTGTCTGATCCCATCTGTAAATTCAACTCTCCTCCTCCTGTGAGGGTGGACTTGGTATGATCCACTTGCCCCAGACCTGAGGTCTGACTCTGAGCAGAGAGACAGACGCGGCCACTGGCGCTGCTGCAGAGGAAGTGCACGACTGAATCTACAGCCTAAAGTCTCAGAGACAGAGAGGGAGATGAGCTGTGTCAGAGTCCAGTCTTGCTCTGGGACGGCAGACTGAATTAAACTGCCGGTAAAGCACTCAGTTTTCACAGCTGTGCATCTCTGTCACTCTGGAGTCATGAGCTCAAAGGGGACGAACCTGCACAACAAACGTCTTCCCTGTGAGTATTTAACCTTTTGTTGAATTATTTTGCTCATAAAGATATGACTCTTCTTACACTCTGCTTGACAACATGCATGACAGATGACCAGTCACCAATCAATCAGTTTAGGGTTATTATTTTTGATAATCAGTTCCTAAATCGATACAAACCCTAAAAATTCCCTTTATTTCCCAAGAAGTTTAACTTTTCTGACTGCATTCCTCACTGTCATTTAGCATGCCCACCTATTATTGTAAAATAGTTATTAAACACAAAGCAATTAATGAAAAAGATTAACTGTTAAAGACTTGCAAAATATAAAACCACTGTAATTAAATACATATACAATTACAAAATATAAAACATATGACAACTTGCCCCAACCTGACATTTATGTAAAAAACCCTTGTCCTGAAAACACTACTTATCTTTTCAATTAAAATGTAATGTCATCTTATAATTTTTACCGGATGTATGCCAGTATGGTTTACTTGTTTTCAGCAAAAAATTAAATATATGCTTATGTTTCAGTTTTAGTTTCAAGAATTCATAATGCATTTATAAAAATATTCTATTCTGTTTGAATCCAGCATAAAAAAACTACTGCCAGTGAAAACAGTGTAATTTACGGTGGCCAAGAGAGCTCAAGGCACTGCAACTAAAGAAAACACCAGCAAACAGAAAAAAACACCAGCAAATTAACATCTTCATCAGTTTCAACACATGTGCTGCAAATACTCACAACACAACCAAATACAGAAACGCACTGTAAATACTCAACGCAACCAAATACAAAAAATGCGCTGCAAATACTCACAATGCAACCAAATACAGAAACATACTGCAAATACTCACACTGCAACCAAATACACAAACAT
Source organism: Abramis brama (assembly GCF_963993115.1). NCBI lineage: Eukaryota > Metazoa > Chordata > Actinopteri > Cypriniformes > Leuciscidae > Abramis > Abramis brama. The sequence continues at coordinate 23,753,059 of NC_139985.1, forward strand.
ACTGCAAATACTTACATTGTATATTCATACAGAAATGCGCTGCAAATACTCACATTATATATTCATACAGAAATGCGCTGCAAATACTCACAACGCAACCAAATACTCACAACGCAACCAAATACAGAAACGCGCTGCAAATACTCACAACGCAACCAAATACAGAAACACACTGCAAATACTCACAACACAACCAAATACAGAAACGTGCTGCAAATACTCACAATGCAACCAAATACAGAAACGCACTGTAAATACTCAACGCAACCAAATACAGAAACATGCTGCAAATACTCACAACTCAACCAATTAAAGAAACATACTGCAAATACTCACACTGCAACCAAATACACAAACATACTGCAAATACTCACATTGTATATTCATACAGAAATGCGCTGCAAATACTCACATTATATATTCATACAGAAATGCGCTGCAAATACTCACAACGCAACCAAATACTCACAACGCAACCAAATACAGAAACGCGCTGCAAATACTCACAACGCAACCAAATACTCACAACGCAACCAAATACAGAAACGCGCTGCAAATACTCACAACGCAACCAAATACAGAAACGTGCTGCAAATAGCACAAAGCTTTCTGCAACTGATGAAAACTCATGCAAATAGAAAAAAAACACCAGCAAATTAAGAGAACATCTTCATCAGTTTGAAAACACGTGTGCAACAAATACAATACAACCAAATACAGAAACGCGCTGCAATTTCACACAACAAGTTATGAACCTGGCTCGTTGTTGATGACCTGAAAGATTTATTTTAACATCCTGATCGTATGTGCATTGTGAGTATTTGCAGCGCGTTACTGTATTAGCCTGTCCGAAGATAAGAGGTCATTGTGGACCCTCGCCCCAGAAGAGGAGTCCCTCAGTAAGTCTGACCAGGGGTGTGAGCCCACGACATCAGTGGTCGAGGGTATTTGGGTGGATTTTGAGACTGAGGACTGGCTGATTTAATTCAGCGCTGAGGTATTGTCTCCCACCCCATTTCGGATTTTTCATCACTGTTCCTGATGGACTGTATGAACTTTCATCGCTGATTCTAGACAGCACAGACACCTGCATGGACAATGTATTGTTACCTTTGACCCTGTCTAGTCTTCTTCTGCCTCCGTCACTGCCCTGCTCAGCCAGTCCTCCAGCCCCATTTCTGCTGGAGGTTGTCAGCCTTTCGCCATCTCCTGCAATGCCAAGCACTCACGTCAAGCCTCAGGTTTTAGAAAAACTATCTGAAATGTATTTTACAATATTTGATTTATTTATTCAAAAACAAGGCAAGGATAGGCTACTAAATGGCGCACAATATTTCGCTGACTGGGATTTATAAAGGGAATTTTGCGCAGGTTCTGGCATACGTACGGTTTTATAAGTCTGAATATTTTTTGGCGTACACCATTTTTAGCTTTCGGGCACACGCACACTTTTAGTTAGGATCCTACACACAGTTTTATAAATGAGACCCCTGATAACTTGATGAACCTGTCAAAGCTTACTGGATTCTAGATTTGTAGATTTGTAACCTGACTGAAATCCCTCTAAATGAAATTGTTTTTCTGCCATTTTTAGCAGATGGGACTGTATACAATCCAAGTTCCCACACTCTCTGGTCTCAGACACACACATGCTTAGAGGTTGAGACTGGAAATTAGATTGGCCACATGAGTATTTGTTACACTATTTTTCAATTTTGCTCAAATTATGAGTACAATGTCCATCTGTCAAAAAGATTTGCACTCCAGATGTTTAGGATGGTGTCATTCATGTCCAGTGGAATGACTTATCTACAGGAATGGCACTTGTTGAATAGCACAAGTACATTTTGCAAATTGTCTTCATTTGTGTTACAAATAATTATGGTAATGTTTCTGATTTGTCAAAACAAGGCAATATGGTAAAAACTGAATGACAAAGACAGAAAAATAGACTAAATGGATGAGGTATGTTTTACTGGAAATTACACTTCACATTTTAGCGACCATTAATTCCAAAAAAGGAGAAGTGCCTACTTAATTCTGTTACCTACTGTACTGATGCATTCAAAATCAAAATTTATTAATTTTGGGCTAAAATATACTTGGTTTTATCCTTATAACTGTGTGTGTATTCAAGCATAGTAGCTGATTCTGGGTTCATAGTTGCACTAATGAAGAGACTTTTAACAAATGACACTCCACTCTGATAAAGACTGTGAATCAAACTGACTCTACAAATGCTGTCAAAAAGTATTTGCCCCTTGTCTTTTTGAGATTATGCATAACTATACAAAATGTGTTTTTTTATTTTTTTATTTAGGTGGGCAGTTCTATAACTTTCTATAATAAATACATGACATAAGATGTAAATTGTAGTTTTTTTTAGTTCATGAAGGGTAACTTTTTATAATTCATAAGTTTTGGTTGAAGATCTGATATGCCATTTAGTGTAAAATGTATAAAAAAAATACAGAAAATCAGACCACAACAAACTTTTTTCAAAGCACTATATGTATCACTTACAAGCCTTAGATGATAGCATGAAAAGTCGGGAGAAATTTCACTGAACCTACAAGGACTTTTTATCTTCTCACTTTAGGAGCTTGTATATAGTGTGGGCAAATGAATGAGAAAAAGATAAGAGATACACTCAACTACTTTTGGTCGACAGCACTTGCTATCTAGTTCCTTACTCCATGCTTCATACTTTCCTTATGACTCATTATCATGTCACTCATCTTGTGGAATCTTATAGAAATTCCTCTCAGTCCGTTTCACTCACATTGTTCTCTGGGACTTTTCTGTGAATCCCAGTATCTCTGAAAATAGAACTAATAGAGTTGGTGGTTGCTGCCTTATAAAAGATGCTGAATTAAATATCTTGGAGTTTAGCTTGTTAACAATCATTTCTTTGTCAGATAACTGAAGATATTTAGTTTCTGAGTTTCCTCATTTCCAAAACGTTCATTCATACCCACACATTCCGCACGCACATATACTCCCACTATTAATAATTCAGTTAGTTTTGGAAACCACAGTTGTGTAACCTGGATTTATGAGTTATGCAGTAACTATTTATGCTTCTGTTATTTCTATAAAAGGGTTTAGCAGACTTTCAGAAATATGCTCTGGTAATTCTCAGACACTTAAAGGGTGCAGTAAGCAATTTCTGAGAAACACTGTTGATAGTTAAATCAACCCGAACAAACACGCCCCTCCCTTCCTTGCTCTGCCCCCAAAATAATACATTTGCAATGCAAGAGTGAATGTCTCTTTATCATAGCTGAAGCAAACCAAAATAATGCATAAAAAAAGCGAAAAATTAACATACAGTACACAAGAGTATAAGCAAGAGTTTGTTTTTAGTCGCCAATGGTACCCGCTCCAGACAAACAATGTCACTCAAAACCGTCCTGTTTCTATAGCTAACATTACAACAACAGCATATCTTGGCTCTCTGTAACAGCAAAAATAAATAAAAATGTACTCACGTATAAAGCAAAAACAACGTTGTCATGAAGTCTAAGCATTGGTGTAGTAGGCAGACGACCGGACAATGAAGATGAATACAAAATCTGATTTTTTAACTGATATCACCATAAACACACACACACACACACACACACACACACACACACACACACACACACACACACACACACACACACACACACACACACACACACACACACACACACACACTTTAAATAACAATCCAAAAATACATGCTGTTTTCTTCTGATGGGTTGTACTTCATACATGATACAATAAAACTAACTATAAACAGTAATGAGATGACAAACATGACCTCACCTCATATGTAGTTACTTATGTCAGACATGCTTTTCAAAAACTCTAGCAAACCAGACTCAAAAGTATCATCACTCTCATGCACACAGCTCAGTTTGTCAATACATCAGTGCTAACCACTAGTCCATAGCTCCAAAGAGGCATGTTGTTTCTCTAAGTTTAGTGTGTAGCATTTTTGGGTACATCACCCTTCACATTAAGTGGACATACTGCAAAGTGACGACTGCTATTTAAACCGAATACAGTGTGGCATGTTTCTGTCTGCTGTTTGATGCATGGCAGAGATCATTAAAATAGGGAAACACAAATGAACAGCAGCAGCTCCAAATGACCTGACAAATCATGACATTGGTATGGCATGACATCTTTTATAACAGACCTGTGACATCATCACATTGTGCTTAGGACTGAGTGTTACATAATGATCCTAGGAGCAAATGGAAATGATAATAGACTGTTGTTATGCCTTAGATCAGCTGCACTGTTAGACTTTTCAAGGGTTTTTAACACTGTTGCCAGTAAGTTACTGTAATTAAGTAAGTTACAGTACCAAACCGTATTTCAGTTTTACAGTAAATGGTACCGTAATTGTGTAATACAGTGCATTACTGTAAAAACGAAGCTAATCAGTACACTACTGTAATTAGTTTTTTTATTTGTACTAAATATAAATTAGATTTCAGAATTTTGATATATGATTCATTTTATTTTTATCCTACATAAGTACTACTGACATACAGACCAATTAGACAAAGTTATCACAAATTACCATTTTTTTATTTAAAACATTTCATATATATCACAAAATAAACAGTATGCCAATGCTGGAAATGATGTGTGAAATTTTTACACATTAATGGGTGAGTTTAGGGATAACGTTTTTTGTGTTAATTTTACTCATTCATTGTGTTAATGATTTTAACAAAGTAAATATGTCAGAAAGGTTAGCACAAAGATGTGTAAACGTGTTAAATTAACACATTATGTGCTGTCCTTCACTGCACACATTTTTAAAAACATACATAAAATCATAAACAAAACATTAGCATTTGACTAAATGAATGTAGAGTCATTGTTTGTTTAGCTTATACAGTATTATAATGAAATATCAACCATTACATTCATAAAACTGCAGAATATAAATACATTTTTAAGCAGTCAAAAAGGAAATGTCCAACACAGGACAAAACACAGTTCTTTTCACAATACATGACACATAACCCAACCTTCAAAATAATTTCACTTATTTCCAAAAATTTGTTGGATTCATGTACACTGGTGGCCAAAAGAAGTATTTAAGTGTCTTAATGTTTTTGAAAGAAGTCTCTTTGATGCTCAAGAAACATTTCTTATTATTATCAATGTCTGACCGTCTACTCCTCCATCTTTTCTACAACATAGGAGTAAAAGTCTTCATCAAAATAATCTTTAAAAAGCCAACACAATGTTTTTGTCCACCTCTGTGAATAAATGAACTTCTCCAAAGATTGGTTCCTGTTCAGAACTTGATTGACAACATCAGAATGTTCCCTGGTCTGTATGCGTGTCCACAAACACTAATGTACTCAGTCCTTCAGAGGAGATCCCGGTTCCAACACTATGAGAGAGAGAGAGAGAGAGAGAGAGAGAGAGAGAGAGAGAGAGAGAGAATATTAGTGTCACATTATTTTTAACCTCCTTTTTTGTTAATTTGTATTATTTTCAAAAAAACTTAAGAATATATATTTGTAAACAGCTTTTGTCAATAAATAGCATACAAAAGAACTAAATTAAATTATGCCAGATTAAATTTTAATACTTACAAGCTTGTATACTTTAATACTTTTCAGCTTGTCTGCAGTGAAGGGGTACCTGTTTGAGACAAATACACAGTAAGACACATGCAAGAAATCACTGAGTGATGATCTTCACTGAGTGACCGTTCTCCTTCCTACAGTAGTTAACCCACCTGTGCGCATTAGGACCTTCCTGGTCAGGTGGGACTGCAATGGTAGAGTCTTCTGCCTAATAAAATATCAAAATAATGCAAAAATATAAAGTTAAGTTGTTTAGAATGCTCGATTTGGTATGAATGAATTAGTGAGAGTTTTACTGCAGTGCTTACCTGGATACATTTAATCTGGTGAGACTGAACAAAGACAATGGCCCATCTTCTGATTGGTTCATTTACTGTGTAATAAATATAAAGTTAGACATGATGCAAAGGTCACTTATTTGATATAAAGTTAGCCAAATTTATAGAGATTTTATAAGATATTGTAAGCTACCTAGTCTGCACCAGTGGCTCCAAAGCAATTTTCACATATTGCTAATCAATTCAGCAAACTTATCTCAAAATATATCACAAATGGCCTACCTCTGGAATCTTGCTAGAAGTCACTGGCGCGAATTGGCGCTTTGTTGCAGTTGCCTTTAAACACATATAAAAATGGAAGTAAATATTAAATTCCATTAAAAAAAACTATAATATGTTATAGTTTGCAAACTAATGCTAAAACGTTAAAACGATAAAGGTTCTCATCAGTAGGCCAACATTATCTACAACCAAAACAGAATTTCACATTAGTTTATTCACATTTATTGTTAATGTAAACGCATTGCTCGTTGGCATATTTTAACTCGACAATTCAATAATCTAACAAAGTCTGTAAAATGAAACGTTAGCTCAGTTTACCGTGGTAAAGTTCGTTACCGCCATGTTGAAGAGTAGGCTTAGGCTAACGTTATAACATAACGTTAGGTTAAACTGGGCACATTCCTGTCGACACACACAGAATGTTTTTTTTTTTTTTTACCTTGCTTTCTGCTGGTCTCTCTCTCGGTGAAGTGAATTCCGTCTCTTCCCCGGGCCCAGTGTTGCCAGATTGGAACAATTGATTTTTTACAATTGATTGGTTGGGTCCTTACATGCGCTTCGTGAGGCACACTAGCACACACACGCAAGGTCTCTCGCTCCCTCTCTCTACACGTTCTTTCCCCGGTAGACGTAGAATCCACAGCTAGATCAATGAGAAACCCTATGATTACAACGACCATCATTTGAAGTGTCACACAGGTCTGAAATTATCGTACATTATAGGATTTTTTCCATTATTGATCGTACATCGTACAGAGGTCAAAATTATCGTACAAATACGATAATTATCGTACATCTGGCAACACTGGCCAGACACGAACGGCGCGATCCAACAAAAGACGGTCAGAACCCAGTGATATTACACTGATGCTCTGGCGCGACACGACAAATCCCAGACAGTGTATATAGTGATGCGCCGCGGCCGTTATATTTCTGACGTATGGTACTCCGAGTCCAGTATTTCTGACAAGGGACAAACAGGTTTGCATTTTGTATTAAAGGTCCGGTCGCTTCAATGTGTCCAATATAGACAGCCTCTGGCAATTATAGCATTGTAGATACGCGGTGTAAGGCAAACATTAGGAAATAAAAAGCACGATGGAATGGTGCCAGCCAGAGAGGCCGTTATGTCAAATACAGTAGTATACAGCAAATTTAAAAAATACAGTAAGTCTCTGTATGTGGTGTTAGACAAATACAGTAGTATACAGCAAATTTAAAAAATACAGTAAGTCTCTGTATGTGGTGTTAGACGTCACAGAAAATTCCCATGATGCAATGGGACTCACAGTTATTTACTGTAAAGAGAAATAGCAGTATAATACTGGGGGATTTAAAGTAAATAACTAGAAATTACAGAAAAGTCTAACAGTGTGTTTTTCTTGTATGATACATAGATATAATAAGTTGCTTTGCATTTTATCAGTTATAATACTTTAATGAATAAATGTATTCATTATTAGTATATAAATCCTGGATATGTATTTAAGTAACCCATGAAATCAAAACTGGAGTTTTGTGGCAACTTTGTTAGCCTTGCGGCTAATATCTTGGTAACATGCTTGCATATTCCTTAGTATGGGTGGGTGATATACCGGTAGACATGATTAACTAACTGGTATAAATTTGTCAACCGGTAGAGATCTTGGACTATCGTCTTTATCGCGGTTACGCTCATGTGATGTTGCTGTGCTATGTGGTCACAAAAGCTTATCATTTGCATGTGTTTTTAAGTATTGCAGTGTAAAAACAAGTGTTTTTAAACTGTTGAAGCACTATAGATAGATTTCCGATGACGTCACATTTCTCCCGCAACTCCTTACGGCGCCATCTTGTGTGTCAAGCGTTTGTGTTACGGAGCATGATAATATCCTGAATCGGCATTATTCTGAACATAAAAATCATACGATTATTCTCCGTTTGGCTGGAGTTAATATTCAGTGCTGCTCTTGTGAACATTTAGAGGTTTTGTGCTCTGGAGATGTGACACTTTATCTAATCATTTCCAAGATGGGCTAGCTAAATGCGCTAGCTCTCATCGGCTGTCAAATCGCTGTACCCAGGCGGCTACTATCGACACAGCCCTTGAGAGGTGTTGGCTGGGCAGAAGCACACTCTGACGATTGTCCACCTTCATCACTTTCTCTGTGGCCACATCAGCTGGTCGAGCCAGAGGCAGAGGCTACACCTGGAGCACATCGCTCCGTGCCTCTGCTCTCCATCTCTCTCCTAAGTTACACTAAATTAGTTCGGAGCGTTGTGTTGTTGTTTTTTTACCCAGATGGTGTTGTCTTGACACTGAGTCTAAATGTACCATATAATAAGGGCTGTGCAGATATCAGCCGCCTGGCTACAGCGATGTGAACCGTCAATGCAGGGCTCCAGACTAACATTTCCACGAGGGAGAGAGAGCAAGACAGCGCTTAGTTTGGAGACGGTGAAGTCTTGTTTACATGTTCGCCTGGCTCCGAAGAGAGAGAGAGTGCGCGCGCGCGACCGGCTCTCTCTCTATCTGCTCGTTCTTTCAGTTAAACATGCACCCAGTTCATCTACATTACTCACCGATCAAATAAGACTTTGGCGGGACAAAAATTCACTTTGGCGGGCGCTAAAACAAGTTCAATGCAGGAGAATTCATGCGTGAATTTAAGTGTAGTGTATGACCATGCACTCGCACAAATGCGACCACTCAATTTCACATCATATCTTGCCTTGCAAACATCGTCTAATGTGTCCCTGTAAATAACCTTAACCTTGTCGCCAGGTTTGGAGGAATTTGTCATCGTTATCTCACACAAAAGAGTCAAAAATACTTTATATTAACTGGCTTTCTATTAATGCAGCACAGTGAATGAGCCGTGTCTCCCAGTGGCTTACTGACAGCTTTGACACACAACATGGCGGCGCGCCGCAGAGGATAATGGGTAATTCGAGAAACGGAAACCCATCTATAGGCAGCGAAAGACAACTCATTTCGCTATATGTGCAGCATGCTGTCAGAGAGATGGTTTCTGAGTGTTGTCTGAAGGGCACGTGTACACGACAATGATGTACTAAAAATAGAAAAGTTTTTCCTTTGCATTTTTTTTGGGTACAGACGGCAATGTTGTCAAAACGATCCAAGTTCACAAGGATCCGCGAAATCGATTAAAAATGTTTTATTATTCATGCCAGGCCAGTAGTTGCCGGGATCACTTTGTAATGAAAAACTATGCACCTATAGACTGAACATGTGACGTAATACACACATGCGCATGATGTTGCCATTTTCACAAATTTGTGTTTTTGTAGTTCACACAGAGACAATAACGGTATCATTTTCAAAAACTTAAACTTTGAAAGTGTGGTTTTTGGGCCAAAATGCACAAAAAGTTTTCCGGACAAAATGGCCAAAAAGCATTAAAGTTTTCCGTTTTTAGTTGAAAACGATGTAGTGTAAACTGCCCCTGAGAGACGTGATCATAGAACTCACAGACATCGCGCAACCATCAAAGAGAAGGAATCCTCGCCCTGCATTAACTGTGATCTGTTATCAGTGATCCCGCCCAACACCTCCTCGTCCTCCTCCAAAGTCCCCACCCTCACCTCCCTCTCTCATTTCCTGTTCACACTCATTCTTAGTTTCATTATCATGGACTTTTTAGTTAGTTTGTCTTCCTTTGTTCAGTTTCCCGCACTTAGCCACTTTGACCCTGATCTTCATCGTGTTTCCTGCAACCGTTGGTGACAATATCATTATCATGAAATAAAATTTGGATATATCATGATATAAGATTTTGGTCATATCGGCCACCTCTATTCCTTAGCTGACAAAGCAGAAAGCTAAAAGGAAATCTGAGAGTGTTATAGTGAGTTTACCATGTCTAAGGAGTGTTTTTAAAACCTGCTGGATTCTGGTTTTTAAAATGTTTTTAAAGTTTTTTCACATGCAGTGTATTGTCAAGCAAGCACTTTGACCTTTCTTTTACCATATTTGATGTACTTTATTATTTGTGCATTGATCAATGTTTATATGTAGGAGCAATCAAGTCTCTTCAGAAGACATTAATTAAACTGCTTAATTCATATGGATTTCTTTTACGAACTCGTTATGAACTTTTTTTAACCCATACAAATATTTATTTGGTGGAATGATTTTTCAATGGAAGGACAGCAATCTCTCAGGTTTAATTTAAAACATCTTCAATTGTTTATTGAAGATGAACAAAAATGTTATGGGTTTGGAATGTCATGAGGGTGAGTACATGATGAGAGAATATTCATTTTTGGGTGAATTAATCTTTTAAGAGCTTATAGCTGTTTATAGCTGAATACCACATCCTTCATCCAATGTCTTCAAATAATTTTTGTTTGTGGGTTTGAAAATCCCCATTTCTGGTTTAAGGTTACCATACTTGTCAAAAGTGGGTAAAATCTGTTTTAGAGAAACATTCTCTTGTCATTTTTCAATGAGAGAAATTAGCATCTGCTTTTTAGTTATATTTTAAGGTATGGTTTTTTAGTAAGTCAGGGCTTTTACTCTCAGTCCCTGAGGTTTAACTCATGAACTTTTAACTCATTCATCTGGAAAGTTCATTTCCCATGTCCTGTTTTCAAACTGTCCTCAGAGGGATGTGGTGGACTGGTTTTAGTTTGTTGTGGGGCTGCAATGCTTCTGAAAGTCAAGTGTTTTGGATGAGATGACTGGAAGAGGTTGATGCGTGGTTAAGGCCTTCCTGCTGTGGTAATTACACAAACCTATGACTGACTATTTATACAGACAGAATACATTCCTGTAGATGAGTCCAAGATCTGTTAAAATCAAGAACTGCATGACATGTTTATTTGTGTCTGAAAAGGTTAAGACTGTTGGCATGTCTCTGACAGTGCCTGTATGGATGCTGTGCCATTTCCGGTGTCATAGTGGATCATAATCCCCATAATGCTTTAGTATGTGAATCACTATGACAAAGAAAGCTGGGGGTAGGGCTGGGTGGAAACAGAGCTTTGCCTTGTATGGAGAAAATGACAAATCAGTCCTTACAGACAATCCGCCTTTCTTCTGCTTTGATCTAACAAGTCTTGCTCACCCCTCCCAACCTACTGCTGTGTGAATGGACAGCACAGTCTGAAAAAGGGGGATGAATGTGAGAAAGAGATGAGTCCAAGAGAGGAAGAGAAAAATAGAGTGATCTCATCCTCATGCGGTTGTTTACTTGCCTTATGAATGATCTTATTGGATGATTTGAGGCAGCGTCAGAAAGCCTCGTGATGAAGTCATTCACTTTAAATCAATCACTGATTTAGTCTGATTGGAAAACAGTGGCTGATCAATTGTGGAACATACTACTCCACAGCTGATCTGACTCCATCCACTACTGCACTGTTAACGTAAACTCCAACAACTGACAATCAAAATTAGCTATGTGGTTGTTAAGGTTTTTTGGGTGGTTGAATGGTGATGGTGGTTGGTATACACTTGTGATGCTGCCTGAATCATAATGACATCGTTTTCGTTCATTGCAAGAGGAGAACTGCCCCCCCCCCCCCACCACCACCACCACCATGTTGTGCGGTGGGGTGCAACAAAAAAGGAGACCCCAAAATATCCTTTTACAGGTTACCTCAGGACGAAAAAAGATGCCGTAATTTGCAGGTGGGACGGGTAGGACATGTCCCCAACACTTTTGAAACATCTCGCGGCACGAATGTACCAATACAAATAAACAAAACATCTCCAGTCAACAAGCAGAGCATTCATTTCGTTCATTTGTTAAATAAGAGGCGATCTAGCGCTGAAATGTATTGTTTCTGAAATCAAGTGATCAAAGTGCTCGTTGCCGCTGCGATCAGTGGCGCGGATACTGTGTTTGTTTGTGGCTCGCGTACAGTCTTCACTCGGACGCGCGCTTCAATGTGGAGAGACTCTCTATTCGTTCCAGTGAAATTACAAAACAAACTGCACACAAACACCCTGACTGATATACAACCACTGATAAACATAATCGGTTTTGATGAGAAAAAAACCCAAAAAACTATATGAGTGCAGATTAGAACCCAGAACCTCTGACACACTTGGCAAAAGTTCTGCCCCTGGACCATTTAAATACACACTTAAAATAGTCGGATCAACATATAATATCATTGAATGCCAGGATTGGTAGTTCGGTAGCAGCGGACAGAGGCTGGAAGTACGCATCAGGTATCGCGTAGGGATCACACCCTAACAATATTATTTGTTGAAAGTAGCGTTTCTTTTCATGGCAGTCGATGTGCGAAATGTTGTCTTTAGTAGCCATTTACTGTATCTGTACGAAGCTGTAAATAGTAGTAAGCTAGCTAGTTAATGCTTGTCAGTACCATAGACAGTAGGTACTCAAGATGGCGGCAGTCAATTGGAAAAAGAGAGGATGACGTAGGAGGTCACGTGACTGATATTCATGTATTGCTGCCTACAAGTTGATATGTGACCCTGACGCCAGGAACACCCGAGAGCTCTGCCAGATCTGCCAGCTGACATGAATAAACACCATGTCCACTGCACTGGCATTTTGCACAGTGCAAGAGTGGCCAACAAAATTTTGTTTTCTAAGCACAATAGCTCAGTCAAATCACATTTTCCCTGACTTGCTCCTTTCTCGATCATATCAGAGAAAATGTGATTTGACTGGAAGGGAATGCCAGAGAATAAAACAAACTGCACCCCTGAGCAAAGCACTTAACCCTGCGTCATTTCAGAAGCATCAAGTCATCATTTTATTTTCACACACATGCACACACTCAAATATGCACATGGCAGATGCCAAGGACCGAGTCATACCACCCTGGTTATGCAATATCCATTCATGGCATGTCTGTCGAGTTTTAAGTGCCTCAACCTTTCTTAACCTTTTATATAAACACAGGCATATGTTTTTAAATATTAAACTTGAACAAGGTCATGGAAAAATGCAAGAGGAGATCCCTGCAGTGTTCAAAGAGCCGGGTTTATGTGTTGAATTGTTTGCCATTTGGATACTAGAATGCCACTGTAGGTGAAGACTTTATTTCAGTTCCACTGTGATGAATTCCTGCTTCAAGCCTAGTTTGTCCCTGCAGGATTGAAGGAATGTTCTGGGTTTAATTTACGTTCAAGTGTAAGTTTGCTAAATACATGTTATTCATCTTATTCTGAACAATACATATGTATTATTTTTAAAAATGTGTTTTAATCTCATAATATTTTATCAAAATGTCATAACTTGATCTAGTGGTGACATATGCTGGACTTCTCTAATTATTTAGTCCACCAAAAGCTCAGCCCTTCTCATACAATTGACTGCTAGTCCATATCCACATTTTAAAGAATCAAGTCCCCGCTCTACATTTTCTCTTTTTTGAAAACCTGACCTGTTTCACTCAAATGTATAACAAAAAAAACAAAAAAAAACCTGTTGCTACTTTCATTTCATCGTAACTTTAAGCTCTTTTGGTAGCATCTGTGACATTCTGTTGATTACCAAAAAACAAACAAACAAAAAAGGTCCCCACCCACCACTGTTAAAAGGATGATTTAGACAGCTTTACTACTCAAATAACTATTTTTGTATAGGTGAGAACCAATATAAGCTCTGGATGGAAGAGGAGCAGTATCAGGGTACAACACAATCATATGAGCACCACATCTCAACTTTTAAGAATCTGAATAATGTCATGAGAATTTGAAGAAAGTCAAGCAGCTAGATCACATGAAGTTTCATTTTGTGACAATTTTTGATCTTGTGATATTTTGTATAGTTTGACATTTATGCATTTTGAATCTATTAATGGAAATGGAATGAACTTATTTACGGAAATGAATCAAGTTCACAAATTTTTTACTACTAAAGTTTAAACGAGAGATTACAACATCTCTGTTAATGCTCTCATACTCGCAATCACAAAACTGATTTAATGAAAGTACATTAAAAAGAGCTTTAAAATCATTGGGTTATTCATAATGTTGCTCAATTTTATAAACCATGCGATGATAAACCATCACAAATATTTGTTAAATATTCAATTTATTGCCCATTCCTAAGACAAACTTGTTTACACACACTTTGTGCTGAGCCACACAGTACTGTCAGAAGGAAAAACAAATGGGACTCCCACCATTCTGGCTGCAATGGTCAGCTAGAGCAGATCTGATTAGTTATTCAGAGTGACAGCACTGTGGCCCCTGGATGCCTCCCGTCGTCCTCACTGCCACCACCAGGCGAGAGAGAATGACCCCGTCTTACACAACTGCCTACTCTGGCGGTTTGCCTGTCAAATGTGATGACTCATGGATTCTTTAACATAAATAAAAAGGAAATAAAATCATCACAGTCTTACAGGTTCTCCATGGTGCAAAAGTATTTTGCTACCCTATGAGATATTAAAGAGTTTATATTTGTGATCTTTCTTTTTGGGAGTGTCTAAAAGGGGTTGTTCATTCAAAAAATAAAATTCTGTCATAATTTGTGTACTTTTTCAGCAAAGTACATACGGGCAAGGCCACAGGCCCCGATGGCCTCCCAGCCTTTCTGCTCAAAAGCTGTGCAGAAGAACTAACAATGGCATGGTGCCCTATCTTCCAACAGTCGTTATATACTCACACTGTCCCAGCTCTGTGGAAGAAATCAGTTATAACTCCACTGCCTAAAAAAAACAGGCGCCTCAGATAATAATGACTTTCGTCCCATAGCTCTAACCTCGATTGTAATGAAATGTTTTGAAAAATTTGTTGTGTCTATACTCATGAAGGATGTAGAGTCAAAGCTAGATGTGTACCAGTTCGCCTATAAGCAAGAACGCAGCACTGATGACGCAATCCTTTGCATCTCACACTTTATTTCTAAGCACCTTGAAAACATAAGAGCTTATGCTAGAATCTTGTTTGTCGATTTTAGTTCAGCCTTTAATACAGTGCAAACTCATGTGCTTTTAGAGAAGCTTAAAAACATGAATACTATCTTAATTAAATGGTTTTATTCTTTTTTAACTAACAGGGCACAGCAAGTGAAGGTCAATAGGACGCTATCGGAGATCAAATACTGTAACACAGGAGTTCCTCAGGGTTGTGTTGTATCACCAATACTCTTCACATTGTACACCAGTGACTGTAAGAATGTACACTCTAACAACTATATAATGAAATTTGCTGATGATACCGCGATCCTGAGGCTTTTGTACAAGGATGCAGACTCCTCTGTGTACCAAGACGAAATAGACACATTCGTTAAATGGTGTGACACCAACCATCTAATTTTAAACATTCAAAAAACAAAGGAGATGGTCTTCGACCCGAGGCAAGTTACAGACCACGAGCCAGTGGTCATTAAAAACCAGGAAGTAACTCAGGTGTACAAATACTTAGGTGTCCACATCGACAGTCTTCTTTGCTGGAATACACATGTTGACAACCTGTGCAACAAACTGCAGCAGAGGCTTTATTTTCTACGGCGTCTAAGGTTGTATGGTGTGAGCAGTCAGATCATGATGATCTTCTACCATGCAATATTGGAGAGTGTCATCAGATATGGAATTAGTGCATGATTTGGCAACTTAACAGTTAAGCTGAAAAATAAGCTCGCCAACATGCACAAAACAGCCATGAAAATTATAGGGAGGAGAGACTATGAGCCTATACAGAGCCTGTATGATCAGACAATTATGAAACAGGCTATGAAAATTAAATCAGACCCTCAACATCCCCTCTTCCCTGAATACGAAACCCTGCCATCGGGAAGAAGAGTCCGTGTACCAAAATGTAAAACTAATCACCTAAAATTATCATTTGTGCCAGCCTCCATTAAGCTGCTGAACGATGTGAAATAGAGCTGAGTACAATAAATATGTGAGCACTTCAGCACTATTGCAGTAGATCCCGGTGCAATAGGGCAACGTGCAATAAACATAGTACCTTAGCTTATGCACTTTACACAAACTTCAGTGCAATGGAGCAATGTGCAACAACCACACTAGCACTTTAATCCATGGAACTGTGTTGTCAACAATGCCCTTTTTTCTTCTGTGTTTTTTTTTTCTTTTTTCTTGTGAAGTACAATATTTCAATGCTTCTCAGGTTCTTGTCGATGTCTTTTGTGATGTTTTTTTATGAAGCAACTCTGCACTGTGCCCAAGCAGAATTTCCCCTTGGGGACAATAAAGTTAACCTACCTACCATTTACTCACCCTAATGTCCCCCATTGACTTTAACTGGATGAAAAAAAAAAAAAAAAACATTGAGACATTTAAAAAATATATATGTTTGTAGGTGTTCCACAATAGAAAGAAATGCATTGAGGTTTGAAAATATATGAGACATCTGCTCAAACATTGGTGGTGGAGGATGGTCTCTGTAATGTAAACACATGTTGGCAGTTGGTTTTGGAAAGTTACTGCACAGTGTTAAATGAACTCTGCCTATAGATATGGTTCATAAATGCTGTACTTGGTGCCTGGTCTGTTTCAAATTAACTTTCCCCATTCAGATCATGGTACCTTTATCTTTACTGATTTTTATTAAGTAAATGTCAGAATAACTTTTTTATTGTTAATAAAAAAACTACAGTGATTTGATCATAAAACTAAGCATATAACATATTATTGGGAGTTTTTTTTTTTTTTTCATTTTATGTAAACAGTCTTTTATGTAAAAAGATTTAATTGATTTACATTACAAGCTATCAGAATTTCATCTTAATTTTTGGCCATATAAATTGCATATATTTGCTCTTGTTTTTTTTATAGCTCCGTATTCTCCTTTATCATTCTTTATCAAATGAATCATAAAAGTCTGATGTATCAAATATGACAACAAACAACACGTATCGAAAGTAGAAAAAAATGGTGGGCCAGAAAAAGCTGTTTGATTTTATTTTATAATGGCACCACCACATGGGGCCTAGTACACACACACACGCACACGCACACACACACGCGCACGCATACACACGCACACACACACACACACACACACACACATATATTTTTTTAATAAAAAAAAAATCATTATGTATATTATTACTACTGTATATTATAATATATGTATACAGAGGTCAGCATTTGAAGTGGATCAAAACATTTCATCCAAGTTATACATGAATTTTGAACAATACCTGACAACTTTGATTAACTTTTTTGATCCACTTCAAATGTTGACTACTGTATGTGTGTGTATATATATATATATATATATATATACAGAGCCTGGGACAATGTTCACAGTTATCCCCCTCTGTTGACGGCCTTGTTCTACGGCACGTCTTGAAGCAGCTGAATGCGATCAGCTCTCCTAGGACAAACCAGATAATCTTTACATTATTCCTATTTTAGACCAGGTTTAAAAGGCAGATCCAATTATTTCAGGCTCAGCCTGTGCCTTCTAATTATGGCTGAGTTGCGGGACACTGTCTCTGTGAGGCTGGATGTATTAATGACTTGTGAAAGGAAAAAGAATGCCATTCTCTAACACTTTAGAGCTGTGGTGCAAGCTTTAGGGCTGTTATTTCAGTTGAACTGATACTTGCCCCGTGTCACTTTTCAAGGACAGTGAAACACAAATGTCAGGCTGAACATGTCATACTGACAACCCATAATTGTTGCTTGTGTGTATGTTACGTAAAAAGATTTTTATGCAATAAAAAAATGCATAATGAATGCACTCTAAATACTACATCTCTTAAATGTTTATAAAACTGCATCTGATGAAAGCTGATATTGATACTAGGTTTCCAGCGTTGCTTTACCCAGAACTGGATGTTTATATTTTGAATTGCTTAGTTTCTGGGTTCAGGGTGGCAGATGACTCATATTGTCTATTTCGAGATGGTTGTGCATGTGCTAACACACATTGAGAGGACTCCGTATATAGACCGGTGGTCAAAGGTCAGTTTTCTTACTTTCTGCCAATATTACTGTCAAAAAACACATTTATACATGTTTTTAATGTATGGTAAAACATGTTTTATATGATTATCAAAACAAGACATTGATTACTGCTTGTTCAAGAAAGTATTATGGCAGTACCATGGTTTAGTATATGTGTTTAAATCACACTCCAAGGTACAGTATATATAAAAAGAGCATGACGTTTCAAATAAAACTTGTTTTGAAGTAAACAGAAATTGTTTAGTGTCTTTATCAACCATTTTTCCCTTTGAAGGTTTTAAAAGTACTCTGGAGACAATTTGTTAGCTATTTTGTCTCTATAAAACAGACACACAAATGAACATGTTTACATGATGTCCTATATTTAAAAGGAATAATCTACTTAAGAGCCTAATACACACCACCTATATATTCATTCCAGCTTGTCACATAAGGCTTAAGTAAGGAATGTTTATCTGTCCTCTGACTCATCAGTCCTTCTGAACAAACTGATACACAATGTTCATATTATATCTGTAACACTCTCATACATTCCACAAATGTTTATTTTGTCTTAGCACATCATGTTCTCTTTCTAACCTTTTTACTTTCATTTAGGCTACTACAAAATTGGCTGAAGTAAACAAGGCACACAAAAACTGTGAACCACTGGTCCTAATTTTATTAGAAGAGATATGACTGAATGGACATGCATAATGAATGCACATAACTGCACATAACTCTAATTGTTGCTCTGAACAAACAATCAAAAAACAAATTAGATCTCAATGTAATGATAGAGTGAGTATAGAGATTTCAAGTAACTTATGCCCCCTGCTGGTGGATTGTTGCTGTGTTTTTGGAAGAAGGTTCTAGAGTGCAGCTTGCCCATTCAAAGAATTGTAGAACTAACTGTTGCTTAACATTTAGAAAATGTGGTGTTAAGCAAATATCCTCTTAATGGGTGCTGATGTAACATGTGACTGAAGTTACTGTCCCTGTTTTTGCTGATAGCGGAGACAGAACATGCACAGAGAGTCCCGGACACAGAGTCGGCCCAGCAAATGAGGCTGAGGGAGAGACAACGATTCTTTGAGGAGGTGTTTCAACACGATGTGGATGTCTACCTCTCCTCTGCACACCTGCAGATAGATTATAAGAGACGTAAGTTTGAACACACACATATATGGGTGACTCGTTTCATTTAAAAAAAAAAATATATCATATAATTTTGGCTATACAAAGTTTACAGGTAAATTTAGGAAAATTGCACTTTACACTTTTTTTTGTCAAACTTATTTAAGGAAAAACAATATCTCTGCCAGAGTGACAGCTTGAAGATCAACAAATGTTATAAATTTTAAGATTATTACACCAAGATCAGAAAGTAGATATGGAGTCATGTAGACCAACTGTTTTTTCAAAGTTCAAAGTTAATTGACTGCAAGCTAACTTGTGTTAGCTTCAAACAGTAAGAACTGTCATTATCATCTCTCTCTCTCTCTCACACACACACACACACACATACTGGTTTCCATGTTTAAAAGCGACTTTCCTTAGACATAATGATTTTTATACTGTACAAACTGTATATTATATCGTCCTACACTAAACCTAGACATCACAGAAAACTTTATACAATGTTAAATCTACAAAAAACTTTATATGATGTATACGCTGTTTCCTCACCGGGCCCAAAAAAATGTCCCCAGGAGGTCAAAAATGACTGGCATTACTATCCTTGTGGGGATAACCATCTGGTCCCCATAACGTAGGGAATACCAGGTACACACACACAATATTAATAGATCAATATCACACATTATAGCAAAATCCACTTAAAGGTTGAAAGACCACAATCTTTAATTTAAGACATGTGATGATATAGATGAAACGTACTTTAAAGAAGATTATAAGTAGCCATATATGCAATATTCACATCTAATCATTTTCTTTTCTTCTCACATGTTGTGTCTGACCCTTCTATTGCAGCTCCCTTAGGAAGCATCTCATCAATGGAGGTGAACGTCGATATGCTAGAACAGATGGACCTGATGGACATCTCTGATCAGGAGACCTTGGATGTCTTCTTCAGTGCCAGCGGAGAGGAAGGAGCACTGACATCTCCTCTTCCAGGTATAAACTCCACACCAGTCTAAATGGCCGTTCACACTGATTGTGGGTCCACAAGTTTCTGTATTGCTAGGTGGTATTCCTGCTTGACTACAATATCTAACTGTATCAGGTGACATGGGCTCCACTGTGTTTATTGCCATTTGGTGTTTGCATAAAGTAGAACTATTCTTCACTGCATTGCCATCAGTCTCTGTTGCTCATGACACCTGAAACTGACATCTTCTGGTTGGCTGCTTTGTTGCAGCAAATTGCCGGCAGTGTAATTGTTTCCTAACTAGGTGCAAAGTTCCCTGTCTTTTTTATATCTACTGAAAGCTAAATAGTGCTCGAAGTGATAGTTACTACCAAAAAGATCATATTTTTTTCCCAATGTAATAGTATATGGAGTGGCATTGTGGACTAATACAATTTGCCAACCTGTTCTCATGGCAGAACTTGACAATTTAAGGAGGTGGTGATTTCAAATTAATTTGTATGATGTAATTCACATGGAAACATACAATTGTTAGAAAATAAGCATAAAGGTCCACACCTACACAGCTAGTAAACCATAAGCAGATTGTATGAAAACGTACAAATGAATTAGTACAAATTCATCTGAATTAGCAACCAAATCCTCAAAACGTAAAATAGTTAGGAATTGCTGTGAGTGTGTGTTAGAATTTGCACCCAGGTTGACACAACAAATATAGCAACTTTTGGTCCCACTTTATATTAAGTGGCGTTAAGTACTATGTACTTACATCAAAAAATAAGTACAATGTACTTATTGTGTTCATGTTGTATTGTAAAACACTTTTGCTGCTATTGAGGTGTGATACGGGTAAGGTTAGGGACAGGTGAGGTGGATTGGGTAGGGTTAAGGTGTAAGGGGTGGGTCAACTGTGTAATTACAAATGTAATTACATAAATTAATTACAGCTATAATTACATGCAGGAATTTTTAAAATGTAAGTACAATGTAAAAACATGTAGTTACACAATAAGTACATTGTATCAAATTATTAATTTCAATGTAAGTACATAGTACATAGTACTTAAAGCCACTTAATATAAAGTGGGACCCAACTTTTGATATATTCAGAGTAGCATGCCAGCAACAAAGCAACCTCATTTTCAATGAGAGTTGACGATTTTGGAAGCATACCTATGTTCACGGGGTCTTATGTTCCACAGATGTATATGACTCATAATGAACATAATATGTTCCTAGGTCCTGTTCCCCAGTTCAATGGTCTGTTAACACACATTAAGTAAACCTTTTAAAAGTTCAAGACTCATTTTCCCAGAGCCATAATAATAAACTTCTATCCCTATAGGGATATAGGCATATCATAAGGGCTATAACCTTTTGTGATTCCATTACTCCAACCATTTGTTTAGTTTCCTCAACTCTAGGCAGGTATGTGTGTCAAATCGCTGACGGAGAGATGAGAGAGCAAGAAAGGGCAACTGGTATTGTGTATCTGTTCTGTATCGAAAAATCTATATTTCTGACAACACTACATTTGGTTTATTATTTCAGATGCCTTTTTAAGACTACAACTAAAAAAAAGTATGTATATATAAAAATGTAACCCACCAAAATGGCTAGTAGGAATGACTGCTTTACACACCACTGCTGAAATCCACCCAAATTTGGCGGGTCGGCGTGTGTTAGGAACCTTTTCATTTGTATTTCTTATTTACCATAAAACAAACTGGGGGACACAGGGCCCTAGGAACATAGGACCCTTTTTCATGTGTTTATTATGTGCCATATGAATCTGGGGGACATACGAATGATCCGGATGATTTCTGGCAAAATGAGTGATAGAGACCAACAATAAAATAAGATCAACTATATGCAAAAAACAAACAAACAAACAAAAAACAGTGATGCAATGCAGTGAGCACTGAAGTATAGACAATGATTTGCCTCATACAGCTGCATACTGCAGTTGAGTTGAAACATCCACTAGCAAACGTGATTTGTTTTTGTCAAACCAGACCATCCCAGCAATTACTGTCAGGCTTAAGTTGTGATTTCTTAGAACAACTATTTCAGTGATGTCTGTCAGGTGGTAAGAACATTTTCTATGTGCTGTTAAATAAAGATTGCTTACAGTACCAAAAAGGAATGCTTTCTAGTAAAACCAAAAGAAGTGTCAAAAGAAACAGTCACTCATTGTATGCTGAAGCTATGTGGCTCAAAAAAATCTTGTAAAATTCCATAGAATTCCATAGTTAACAAATAATCAATTTCTTCTCCAGCACTTGGTCACACTGACATAAAAGAGGATGGATTGCGGAGAAATGACGTGTCCTTGAGAATTTCTGACCCTTGTGAGATCAAAACACGTATGTTGTCCACTTCTTCAAACTCCACCTGTGACAGTCAGGCCTCCAATGAGGACGGATCAAACACTCCTGTCATCCAATCAGATGATGAAGACGTGCATGAAGATAGCCTGTTGCAAACAGGGGTGCCCACAGGCAACAATGAAGAGCCCCTGCCCTCTGACCTCTCATTATAACCTGCCTTGCCATTTATTACTGACGGTTTGGGAAAAGTTACATGTCTAGGTTGAGACTGTTTTAGGGTTGGGTTGCGTGGTTTTAGCCATAAATCAATCTACCAAAGACCTTCACGAACGTTGCGAAATGTAACACATACAAGGCCACTATTACGCTACACAGGGAGTGTCACACTTTGACAGACCTGCATTTTTGTATTGTCATTTGCGTCTTATCATTTAACTGTATCTTTTGCTCTTTTGGGGAAACAAATATCTGCAGGTTTATTGACACCACATACACACCACAACAATTTTGCAATTCTTTTTTACAAATGCTGATCTGTAGCGACACTAAATGCAAACAGGGGCAACTAAATTGAAAACAATGAGAGACTAAAACTGCTGAGGTGAGTCTCACACAAACATTTCACCTCAAATATCAAAAGAAAAGAAAACAGAGAAAATTAAGCCTTCTATTTATACCATTTGAATTGCTTAGTTTCTGGGTTCAGGGTGGCAGATTTTTGGTTTCATAATTTATTAAGGAAGCATTTCATAATTTTCATTTTTGGTAGAACTATCCGTATAAGGTTTTTGTATCTTGCCATTATTTTACATTTATGCATTTGGTAGACACTTTTATCCAAAGTGTCTATTGCATTGAAGATATGCATTTTATCAGTTCATTCATTACCTGGGAATCAAACCATGATCTTGACGTTGTTAGCACCAAGGTCATGCTCAACCTTTTCCCCTTCTTTCCTCTTAACCACCCAAAATGTAACCTGGATACTATGAACTCACAGTCATGTCATGCACAACCCATTATGTAACATGCACTGATAGACTTCATTTTATTTAAGCAAAATATTATTATTTTTTATTCATTTTGATTGGGAGTGAAATATGACCCATTCTTGACAGTTTTTGTGAGGCCTAAACCTGTTGGGTGTGTAGGTTAAGAATGTCAAGAAATATGTCTTCCTGTCTGATGTCCAAAACACCTTATGCTTTGCTATCAAAATAAAGCCAAATGCCAAATAAAGAGTATTGGTATTTAATTATTTATTATTTAATTGTTTCTCATATTTCCAAATATGAGTGAAGAAACTGATTGAAAAATATGCAGGTCTGAGGTTAACCCCACTTTGATATATTTAACACAGCCAAGAGTATAATACTAATAATTGATTACATTTATATAGCGCTTTTCTGGCTACTTAAAGCGCTTTACATATGGAAGGGGGAATCTCCTCAACCACCACCAATGTGCAGCATCCACCTGGATGATGTGACGGCAGCCATACTACGCCAGAACGCCCACCACACACCAGCTTATTGGTGGAGAGGAGACAGAGTGATGGAGCCAATCAGTATATATAGGGATAATATGGACGCACTTTCTCATGTCTTATTGTTATGTTCTACCTTTTAGTCTATTAGTAAAGTAATCAAAATTGCTAAATAACATATACTATACTATGTATACTTGTGCTTTCCACACGTATACTATGTGTGGAGAGCAATCACTCAATATTATTATCTAATTTTTGACATAGGTGGCTTTTAGAGGCTTTTGCAATCAGAGGTCTTCATTTGTAACAAGGTTAAGCACAGGAGAGCAAACCTTTACTTCAAGGTCCCTCCGTCTGCGTGTTCCAGATTAAGGATCTTCTGCACCTACTTCAGGGCCTCATCTTCGTGTCCCAGATTTTAGGACCCTTTGGTGCTCCAGGAGATCAGCATCCCACAGAGCTTCGTGTTCAAGGCAGTTGAAACGGATTCCGGCTCATTTCCGCACTGCATTGTCACCCAGCACAACCAATGGAAGATGTCACCGTCATCGGACTGCTCACTCGACCACGTGGAACTTAAATATCACTTAACCAAACCTCTTTCCAGAGATCTTGGCATTGTTGTATATTATCAGCATAAGGTTTTCTATTTTACATTTACATTATGGTAATATAGCTGATGCAAGTTAATAACAAATTATCTATCGTTTTTTTTGTTTAATGCATAATAAGGTTCTTTACCTTTAAAGGTAAAGAACGGTAAAGAAAGATTAAGGCAAAGAAAGGTAAAGGCAAATGTCAAGTTTCAAAGAAGATAAACAACAGTTTATATTTCCATAAGATAACGTAACTCTTCCATAGCCACATTCAACTTAATCACTTGTATTTTATGCATCTTATGCACTTTATTCCTTTATCATTCATGGCATTCATTTAGTAGTTTTGTTAGTTATTCTTGTTTATCTTTTGTTAATAACATTTATTTTATTACACTTGTGTCTTCCTTGTGCTGATAATACAGAAGAGGCTCTACAAGTTAGCAATCTCACCAATCTTTCAGATAAATCAGCTGACCAACTCTCTCCACTTTACATTAATTCTAAATGATTGAACAGCCTCCTGTTGGGAGTGTTCTCATACTGCCAAGGTAAAAGACCTTGACTGGTGCCTTGAACTAAGAGAGGGGGAAGGTGGTCATCTGATGTACTCATAACCACACCTTAAGTGACGAGTGATCCAAAAATCACAACATCAGCAGTGACATGAGTACCAATCACTACATTACTTAGCGTTTTCCAGGATTCTCTTGCATGTTCATTATTATATTGTGAAATAAAGACAATCGCCTCGGTTCCGACTGAAACCTCGGTTCCCTGAACGAGACGCTGCGTCGATTGACGCTAAGGGAACGCTTTGCGTGATGATGTCTTGAAGCACATGTGAAATCAGTCCAGTGGTGTGGTGGAACGTCAGAGGCAGGTGACGTCACGAACCAGGAAACTATAAAGCCTGCCCAAACAAAGCAGCGCTATCTTCGTAAGGTCTGAGCAAGTCACTTACAGGCACGTAGGAGATATGGCAGGTGATGCAGCGTCTCGTTCCCTCTTCAGGGAACCGAGGTTAAAGTCGTAAGGGGCTAAGGGGATGTCTATACCTATACGTCTATACAACGGCATCATAGTGAGAAGTGTCTGTCCTGTGTGAAATCATAAGAGCAGCACTAGGACAAAAGCACCCGAGACCCCGGTGTAGACTCCAAGTCCAAAGAGTAAAACCTGACGAATGTATGGTAAAGTGGGACCGGACAGCCATAGGAGAAGGCTGTCTGGTTGACTCATAAGCAAGTGACCTCAACCACCCACTTGCTCATTCTCTGCTTAGATGCCGGGGACCCTTTGTTAGGGGGCCTAAAACATACGAGCAGTTGTTCAGTTTTACACCACAGGGCAGCTCTGTGGACATAGGCATCCAGCGCCCTAACTCGCCATAGCAGATTGTTCTTTTCCTGGTCTGAATTTTGAAAAGGAGGAGGACAGAAGGCCTGCAGTACAATTGATCTAGCCACATTAGTGGGGACCTTGGGAATATAGCCTGGTCTAGGGTGAAGGAACGCTTTAACCATGGCAGGCGCAAATTCCAAGCACGAGGGTGCAACCGACAATGCCTGTAGATCTCCTATTCTTTTAAGTTTAGAAAAGGAGGAGGACAGAAGGCCTGCAGTACAATTGATCTAGCCACATTAGTGGGGACCTTGGGAATATAGCCTGGTCTAGGGTGAAGGAACGCTTTAACCATGGCAGGCGCAAATTCCAAGCACGAGGGTGCAACCGACAATGCCTGTAGATCTCCTATTCTTTTAAGAGATGAGATGGCAAGGAGGAACAGAGCTTTCGATGTAAGAAACCTAGCTGGAACCTCCTCCAAAGGCTCAAAGGGAGCCTGGGAAAGGCCTTGAAAGACAATGGCCAGATCCCATGTCAGCATCCTGGTACGAACTGCAGGCCTCAGCCTCAGAGTACCATGGAGGAAACGAGATACCAAGGGGTCTTAATCCAAAGACATTCCACCTAAAGGAATGTGGTAAGCACCTATGGCTGTCACATAAACCTTTAAAGTGGACGGGGATAGACCTGCCGTAAACCGTTCCTGCATGTAATCCAGCACTGTACCAACCAGACAGTTAACTGGGTCTAACTGACGGTCACTACACCATGAATTGAAGACTCTCCACTTCAGGGCATAAAGTTTCCTCGTGGAGGGAACTCTGGATTGTAGAATGGTCTCCACAACCTCAGTTGAGAGACCTGTCCCTATGAGCTGGGCCCCCTCAGAGGCCAAGCCCACGGGTTCCACAGTTCTGGTCGAGGGTGAATAATTGAGCCCTCTGCTTGGGACAGAAGGTCCCTCTTGACGGGTAGCTCCAGAGGAGAGACACTAAATCGGGGAAACTAAACTCGGCCCGGCCACTGCAGGGCTATAAGGAGTAGGCGTACATGGTCCCTGCGAACTCTCTACAGAACTCCCGGGAGCAGAGCGATCGGGGGAAAGGCATACAAACGTAGCCTCGGCCACGTCTGTACCATCGCATCCAGTCCGAGAGGAGCTGAATGCGTGAGTGAGAACCAGAGTGAACAGTGAGGCATCTCTCGACGCAAACAGATCCACTTGAGCCTGGCCGAACACCCTCCATATCTGCTCCACCACCTCGGGGTGGAGACTCCATTCCCCGGGCCTCAGCCCGTCTTGACAGGATGTCAGCTCCTATATTCTGGACCCCCAGGGATGTAAGCTGCTCTGAGTGACAGCAGCTTCCCCTGAGACCACAGGAGGATTTGGTGCACCAGTTTGCATAGCGGACGCGAGCGCAAGCCCTCCTGATGATTTATATAGGTGACCACCGATGTGTTGTCTGTGCAGACCAGCACATGGTGGCCCCTGAGGTCTGGGAGGAAATTCTTGAGGGCAAGAGATACAGCCTACCTTTTTAGGCGGTTGATGTGCCAGGAGAGATGATGGTCCGTCCACAGACCCTGAGTCCTTCCAGGATCGCTCCCCAACCTGTGCGATAGCTCGCGTGCGTCTCTTCCACCTTTGGCATCTCCCCATAACTGTGCTCTTTATAGTTTGTGACAGAGGAATAGTGTGATGTTTGTGGACTACATACTCTTTATGAAACAGGTTTATACCACGACTTCGACACCTCGGTGTGGTGCAGGAACGAGAGGGCAGGAAGCGTTCGTCTAGTTTGCTTCTTCGAACGAATGTCCTGCTTATCTGCTGGCCAATTGATGCTTAATCTTTTGACCGCTCTTGTTACAACCTCAATGAGCTCCTCAAAAGCATGAGACTGAGGTGGTGAGTCCTCAGTATCTCCTGCTTCGAAACTAACAACATCTAGTTCCTCAGAACTTGATAGCTGCAGTGTCGGTGTCTCAATCAGGGCAGAAGTAACTGCAGTGCGTGCTTCCAAACCCTGAGAGAAGGCACTGGATCTGTCAGGTGAAGGCAGAGATAAGGCTGGGCCCATCTCTAACCCCGCTGACAAATTTGCCAACCCCAAGTCTGAAGTTGCCGCTGTGCTTTGGCAGCAGCAGGACCCGAGCCTTGGGATCCGAGCCTCGCAAAAGAACGTGTGGTAGATTTTTTCCCTAAACCTAACTACGTACCTGGGTCTCGTCTACAATCGACGTCCCCTCACGTCTACAGTCGACATCCCCGTTCAATAATATTTATACTCTAGCGTGTCTACAGTTGACGTCGGCCGGGTCACCTAACTAACTTGCTCCCCTATCTGACTTGCTGCGCAGCAATAATAAACCAACAGACTTCAGCAAATGTCCTTTAAATTATTTAATCACGGCCGAAGGAGATCCCGAGCAGTTCTCCATAGAATCTCCCCACAAAAAGAAGAATACATCATGGCCTGAGGATCTCAGACAAATTTAATTGAGAATCCCACAGCAAACACAAATACAACAGGTTTTATAAAAAAGGAGAATGGGTGAAAATGCCATGAAACATTACATAATTTCCCTACAATTTGATTGGTTATTCATAGACAAGCCCTCTTGTTACTAGGTAACCAAAAGGTTTCAAGTTTAGACATCTGTCTAGTTTCATTTCCCATATTTGTTATTTTTACCCTCACACAACCAAAGTAAAAGGGGAAACATACATTTAGCCAAAAGCATATGAATGTTGTTCCTGCAACAAAAACAAATGTTAGTTATGATTAATTAAAAATCCATCACAAATGCCAGGCGGGATCGGAGTGTCCGCATGGGAAGCACATCACAGTGCTCACATCCAGAGCCCTCGAGCGCTGACTGTGCATGATCCTCACCCAAACATGCAACACACAGAACATGTCTGTCCCCACCTGTTAAATAGCGCGGGCAGGGGTGCACACACTGTCTGAACTACTGCTGCTTACTCGCCATTTGAAATATATATGTGACAAAACAACACCAAATAGACAATGACAGTTTCACAAAGAGCGCTTGTGAAGACAGAAGCTAGTGCTGCTTTGTTTGGGCAGGCTTTATAGTTTCCTGGTTCGTGACGTCACCTGCCTCTGACGTTCCGCCACACGATTGGACTGATTTCACATGTGCTTCAAGACATCATCACGCAAAGCGTTCCCTTAGTGTCAATCGACGCAGCGCGAGTTCCCTCTTCAGGGAACTGTTTATTCTCCAACATTGTGTGCTCAGTACAGCCACACAACGGTAACAATTATACATTTTGACTTCTGTCTGAAGAAAATATATTGATTAAGTATGGTATAGTCTTTATAATAATCTTTACTTATCTTAATCTTACTAAAAAATGTATTAATATTAAAACAACATTTAGAGTTTGAACCAAAGTGACCTCAGTCCTTTTGGTGTTCACAATATAGTGGACTCAAAAGAGAACCCGGTTCTTTTTTTGGTCCTCTTTAGCATTGAAGTGATCTCAGACCCTTTCTTGTCCACACCACAACCTCAAAAGAACCTTCAACAACATCTGTCAGACAAGCACAAGCGCTTGCACCCAAAATGTTATCCAGGTTGTCGTAGAAGGGACAGAATCCTTCATTTCAGTCAACTCCCCACTTTGACGGAATTTGTCACGGGTGCTCATGTACTTCTGTGGGTTTTTTATTTATTTATTTATTTTTACTTTTACGTGGCATTGTAACGCGGTTCTTCTGTTATAGCGATATTGCAAAAATATAATATCACTTTTTTTTCAGGAAAATCACGATTCATGATTTCATCACGATTCTTTTCATGTTGGTTTTACTATTTTGCAAGTGACTGAGCATTACAGCCAAACTAATGTCCCTATTTTAAAAACAGAGCCTTACAAGGTAACAAAATATAACAGAAAAATTAAAGACAGACCATGTAGGCTATAGTGGGTGAAGATAAAAATCTTTATTACATTATTTTATCTTTGTTATTAAAAATAAGAACAAAGATGCACATTACAAATATAAAACATAATATACAAAAATTAAATAAACAGTGCTTTATTTTTTCAGCCACAGTAGGTGTAGGCTATAACAGCACCATTCAAATACAAAATTGAATAAACAATATATGTAAAAAATAAAATGCAGTGAAGACCAGGGAGTGATTTTCTCTTTCGTTGTTTTAATTAAAGTTCGCGTGAACCGGAAGTTGCAAACGACTTTTCTCCAGTGTTGTGACGTATTTCCCAGTGAAAAGGAATATTGAGCAGAGGGCAGGGTTTTACTCTAGCGCTCCTCCTCTCCATCTCTCGCTCATAAAAGACTAACGGTTTGAGGGGAGTGGTTAAGCGTTTCCCAACCCAAGTCCTCAAACCTACGTCATCAGGGAAGGTCCTCCAATGCAGAGGGGAGGGGCATTTTCAGATTTTGATTAAAGATTACGAAGCCAAAAAATTTTTTTGTGTGGATTGACTTGCATGGATGAATTGTTCACCACAAAACGATCAATTTAGGCAAACAAAGTAAATATGGTCAATTTTGATTTCATGTGGACTTTAAGGACTAGCGGCAGCATGGGTATTATTTGGTTGCTGCCAATTTAAGAGCTCATGCAGAACGGATACAGACACGCATCCTATTTTATCCCAACAGTCTACTTTCACTTTAGACAGAACCGACTTTATGTAATATTTTTTGGGGTATTTGACAGTTTAAGCCCAATAAAACGTGAAAGATAACAGTACTCAGTAGGCTACTCTACGTTATGTGTGTACGCGCTCAGAACAGCACGCAAATGAAATGTTAATGATGTTATGCATTTATTTATGCACACAAATTATAAACGTTCATGACTGCGAATAACTGCAGTGTGAGTGTAACTCTACCGCTGCATTAACATGTGATGTAAATGTACATCGCCTTGTACAGTATGTTGAGACGGAGGCGCCAGAACTGCAATGCACTGTAGCAGATAGTACAATATTTCTTCAAAAGCAGTACATGTCGAATCGAAATGCAAAGTGGACCGGGACCTCATCGCTTTCACATATCACAAAGAAATCGAACCACAAACAGACCCACAAACGAACCGTACTCAGATCACCCCCTTCGCTTTTTGTTTAGCAAAAAGATCACTTGGTTTGTTCACATACACGCTGAACCAATCCGAGAGTGTTTGGAGGGTTCAAACGAACTAGGTGTGAAAACACCCTAATTTTCATACATTTTTAGTTAAAAAAATTGGGCACTAAACAGGTTTGACATCAGTAAATACAACATGCAAGTTTGCATGACTTCAGAGTACTTGGACAAAGGCTAAAACGTTATATGGGCTACTTTCGTGATTGATTGTGTTTTAGTCCTTTCTGGAGCTTGACGGGTGTGGTCACTAAAATGGCGGTGGTCTCCTCATGGTTATAGGCACTTACTGGTAATGCAGGTGTGATCGTAGGTGTTCGCATTGACCTATGAATTTACTGACACCTGGTTGGGCTTGAGTGACTGCTTCTGCAGTTCATGCACTATAATTTGGATGGGATTCGACTTCACTACAAAAATCTCCAGTAAAAATAAGAAGATTTTCAGTAAAAATTTCTAAACATCATTAAACAAGATATTAACATACTGGCATTTATTTTCTTTTGTTTTTAATCAAATCTAACAAACTTTTGTAAAAACGTTTATATAATAATAATCAAATAATTGTACCTTGTCATTAGAATGTTTAGATATTTGTACTGGAAAGCAAATGATTAAAAATGTTTCTCTATATATCTCTCTCTCTATCTCCCCTATAGATTCTGTAATGTCTCTCTCTCTATAATGTCTACAGGTGTACACTGCATACTGATACTATATAACTAACACTGCCCAAGGGTGTAGCTACCTGCGCTCTTCTGCTCTACGCAGGAATGTTTGTGCTGTCAGTCCAAAGCAGAAGCAGGTCTGAGTGGTCGAGTTCATGAGATGCAGTGTTACTTCATTCTGCCTCGAATTATGAACTGACGGCCACAATGTTCAGCTATTTGGTACTTGTGGTAAGTAAAGTTTGTATTTCTGTCAGTTATACAATAGGTTAATTCAAGATTCAGCAAGATCTTTAAATCAAAAATTGTTTCATTCTATGGCTTGTTTGGAATAGTTTATTTTTTTACATTGTTTTGCAAAGGAAATAAATAGTAAATGCTAAAGTGCTTTTGTTACAATAAGGAGTTATTTCTACCTCAACTGACCCTTAAATTACTTATGTTGGTCTAACCTAATGCCAAATAAATAAATAAAATTTAAATGTAACTAAATGTAATCAAAACCATTGATTCATGTTACCTCATGAATACTTTTCTATCTGTGTTTTTCCTTCAGTATGTGTTCCGATATTCTGATTGTTGGAACCTTTTTAGTCTTGATCGTAATGAATAATCCGTTCAGGTGATTGGAATGATTATTATTTGACATCTTATGGAAGACTGTGTTTTTATATGTGTATTTCTGAAACATGAGCAAGGTGATTTTTCTTTTTGGGGTCAGTTGAGAAAAACAGCAACAAAGGAGAGTCAAGTATAGGCTTTCTCAAACCTGTTTCACAACTTTGAATATTCTCATGTAAACATATACAGTGCAAACTCAAGGAGTTTCAAATTGTACGCAAAAAATAAATAAAAAGAGTGTCCTTTGACCCTGCCTTCATGACAGAAATTACTAAAAATTACCCGAATGTTAATGATTGAAAGGCATTTTGAATGGTAAAACAAAGCAGTGGCATCATAACAACTTCATCTAATGGACTGCTTTTGAGAAACTAATAATCTTACCTTTGGTTTAGCAGATGGATTGTTTTGGGGATACGACCCCATACACTACCCCCATCTTATACATAAATAATGGCGTACCATGTTTACTATGGAAGCATATGAGTAACAATCTTCAATTTGAAATGTAATATGCATATATATATAATGGCAATGCATTTCTGTATTTGAATTTACATTTTCCATTACATTTGTGCAACGTTGGTGCAAAATGAAAATGAAAAATTACTTATATAATTTACATTTGCCATTTCATACACTAGTTTTAATATGTAAATTGAATACACAATTTAACGCTTAATAAGTTGCAAAATTTTAATTAAAATGTATTACAGAAATGATTAGATATTTTAACATGTTCAAGCTAAAACTGTAGCAAAATTATAATTTAAATGTTATTTTTCTTAATTGCATTTACACTCACATTTAAGACACTTGCGAATGCATTTTCATTAAATGTCCTGCAATGAATATAGCAAAATTCAATGTGCATATTGAAAATGCATTCCAAGCCGATCACGTCCCCGGCCCGTTCCGCTCTGTCAATCACTGCATCAAGGCGGGGCTCGGTATTCTTGCGAGCAGTGCTCGAATTGAATCAAGTCTTATGGGGGGGTCCCCACCATAAAAAACAAAAAAAAAAAAAAAACACCATAAACATTTTTTTGGGCAGGGGTTTGGTTAGTCTCACAATATACACTTTATACAAAATATACAATATATTTGATCATATGCATACATATATACTATTTATTAAAAAAGCTTGATAAAGATATTTATATTATGTAACACTGGATTTAGAGGGTGACAAAGCAGCAGACCCAAAAGGGCAACTATGACAAACATACAAGGGCACTACAAATAAGGCACTTGGAGACCCGTAAAAGCATGTGACTTCAAAATACATTGAAATGTCTCAAAAACAGTAGAAAATAATATAATGGCTTCCAAACTCAATGGATGGTATCACTGTCAGATTCAACAGTGGCACAAGACTAATTATTTCCTAATGTCTCCGAAAGCAGTGATGAAGGAGCAGTCAGTAACTTCAAAAGGATATCTATCTTCAAAACTTTTTTATTACTTAAACAGTAGCAAAAGAATGGAAAAATACTATCAGGCTGTAATGATACTGTAGAGATGAGATTAGGTACCATTAAGAACCCATGTGCGGGAGCTTTACTCAAAGAGAGCAGGACGACTGGGCAAACAGGATGCAGTCTTTGGAATAGTTTGTAAATTTAACATAGGCATGTCCAGGAGATTCTCAAAAGTCAACTCAGCATTCATCCATAACAGACATCAAGGTAATTTCAGGAACCAGTGGGTGAAGACATAAACCAAAACTCAGGACAGGTAAGTATTCACTGGTAAGAATCAAATTTCTTCACAAGCAGGGATAAAGAAAATCTCAAATGAGAAATGAAACTCGAACAGAAATGCATACTCAGTATATATAAACTCAGTCTCTTTTTGAGTAAAATCCAAAACTCAGTCTTATCTTCTGATACTTCGAGCACAGTTTTATGTTGTGTTGAGCCTTCTTAGTGTTTTAAAAATAGCGATTTTGATGCTATCATAGATGCACTCCCATTCAAAGGGCATTTTGACCTAAAACGAAAATACGGTCAATCTTAAAAGTGGCGTTTCCATTCTAATTATGCCAGTAGGCAGTAGCGTCGATGCGCCGTCTACTCTCTATTATGTCTATGATCTTGACGGCACTCACAAGAAAATGGATAAGTAGCTACATAATCAAATTCACAAATATTACACCATTTAAACATTATTGAAAATACATAGGCTACTGAGTTGCTAAAACAAACAAGACTATTTTTGTGTGGATTTGGAGCATGTGGGGGGCTGAGTGACCTCAGAATGACCAATAAATATTATTTTAATATCTAAGAAACCAAAGCAGCACAAAATAAACGTTTACCGGCACAAACGATTGAGGCTATTTTGGGTGAATTTGGAGCAGGTCAGGGGGCTGGTGATATTTTAAATATCATTAATATTTTAAAAACTGAAGCAGAACAAACAAAACTTTTACTGGTACAAACGAAGCACAAACAAACGAGACTATTTTGTATGAATGTGGAGCAGGGGGGTGGTGACACAATCACCTGTTAAATGTCTATCTTAAAACCCGAACCAGCACAAACAAAACTTTAACTGGCACAAACCAACAAAAACGAACAAGACTATTTTATTTGGAGCATGTGGGGGGCTGGGTGACCTCAGAATGACCTATAAATATTCTTTTAATATAAAAAAACAAAGCAGCACAAACATAACAATTTATAGCATAAACGAAGTAAAACATTGGGTGGGGGGGCCAACTTCACGCAGTGATTGACAAGAGTCAATGGAGACGTGATCGGCCATTTTACATATTGCATTGTCATTTTACATATTGCATAATCATTTTGCATATTACATTTCAAATTAAATATTACTACCCATATGCTTCCATATTTCACTGCATATTGCATTCTTATTTCCAAAATACAGATTTTGTCTGTGATTTGATCATATGATTTGCTCTTGATCAATCTTGTTTTTTTTTCTGCTTCTAATGCATACAACTTGTTTAAAGCCATACTGTATATAACACACACTGTTTCTGTTGATAGGGAATTATCTGTCTGTGTAGCACAGAGCCTCTCAGGCGCCATAAAAGATCATGGATTATAGACTCCTTTGACATTGTGGAGGAACACCCGGGGCCTTTCCCTTATGAATTGGGGCAGGTAAGCATCAATGCTTGCAGATAATGTACTGCAGGTTTTAAATCATAAAATAATACAAAACATTTAGATTTGGGATGGTATAGCCTTTTGGTTGCAGGGTCCAGACTCTTTTTTATTTTCATATACTGAAGAAAAGTTTTCTTCAGTAATAAAGTTATTTCTTAAGATTGATCTGAAGACAAAACTTAAACTCAAATTCTTGAAAAGAAATCATCGTAAATACGTTCCTGTATGTATTTTCTGTAAAGCTGCTTTGAAATGATATGTATTGTGAAAAGGTCTATACAAATAATTCACACTAGAGAGAGATAGAGCGTTAATGAATGAACCATCTTGAATAAAATAGCACAATATTTAATAAAGCACATAAAAGAACTTAACCGGAAGTTATGTGACCTGTTTTACAGAATACGGAAGTTTGGTGTGCATAACCCCCATAGTCCGCATGTTTTTTTGAGTCAGCGAGTCTTCAGCAAGAACCGCCATACAATCAAATACCACCAAAAGAAAAATTAATAAAGAATTTTTAAGGCAAAGTTTTATAGGTGGCATTGTACAATAATAGTGACATTGAATATTAATATCTAGCCTAATCAATGTTGTTGTGTATGATGTTGGGTAATTCATACTGAAACATTACATGTATTGTTAAAAACGACATGAATTTATTTTAATTTTATTCTATTTTACTTTGCTACCTCAATTCAAATTTTACAAAATGAAGGAATAAAATTGGAAATAAATATTCAGGACATTTAGCCACAAGTTGCTAAATTAAATAAAAATGAAAACTAAAATTCTTAATCGACAACTTAATTATGTTAAATGACATAATTAGTTTTCCTTTTGCCACAAACATACAGTAATGTTATAAAACTTGCCTTCCCTGAGAAAATTCCTTTACTCAAATTCTAGATTAAACTGGACCGTACCTATATTGTGGAGTTCATGCTTAAAGGCAGAGGTGTGGATGAAGACCCAAAGGGTGTCCTGTCTATTGATTCAAAAACTGGAGTCATTAAAGTCCACCGTAAAGTCGACTTTGAGCAGTACACTATTCTGAAGGTAAGAGGAGTCTATTTTTTTTTTTTAATCAGATGGTATATGAAGGGCATACAGAAGGTTTAAAACTAATTTCATTACCATTTAAAAGCTGACCTTTCAAGCAAGAAATACGTCCAACTTGGCCATAGACACACAACTAGGCATGGAGGTCAACATACTGGACATCAATGACAACCCGCCGATATTCCAGAGGAAAGTTTATGATGTCACTATAAATGAAGCAGCAGAACAAGGTCAGTATCATTGCTTAACTGTAGCATTTTCATCAACTGTAATCATGAGTAAAAGGCATTTGAAATTTGAAAACTAGTATAGTGAAATATATATATATATATATATAAATGACATTGTAATTATGCAAATTATAATTATAACCTTAATGAATTAGCCTACTCACATTTTTGAAGAAACACATAAACATTGTATTTGCAAGGTCTTATAAATAAGTTCTTATTTATAAGCTCTTAAAAATATTTATCTTAAATCTTAAAAGATTTTAAAAGGAAACACTTTACAATAAGATATAATTTGTAGAGTTGAACTTAGTTAATGCTAATTTCAACATTTACTAATACATTTTTATTATGTCAAAAGTTATATCTGTTAACTTTAGTCAATGCTCTGTGAACTAACATGAACATTTTTATTAACTAACATTAACAAAGGTTAATAAATGCTGCAAAAATATATAGCTCATGTTAGTTAATGCATTAAATAATGTTAACAAATGATTGTAAACCTTATTGTAAAGTGTTACCGGGAATAGTTTATTATTTACTCACATACATGTTGTTACAAACCCTTATAACTCTCTTTCTTCTGTGGAACACAACATTTTAAACAAAATACTGGTTTCTCTTTTCTATACAATGTGGATTTAAACTGCAAAAAGAACATCATGAAAGTATTATGAATGTGGTCTATATGACGTGTTTGCTATATTTCAAATTTTTCATGCCACACAAGCTTTGTGTGACAGTTTGAGTTGATCCACATTTCTGCATAATACATACTTTGGTTCTCAAGGTCCAATGACTAATTCAGTGATCTATCACAACAGTTTACAGCTTATAAATTTATATTTTTCACCGTAAACTTACATTTGTGAAACTTGCAGATGTTTCTTTCACTGTATTCAAATCAAATTCATGTGTTGCACCATTCTCTATACTGTTTG
Source organism: Abramis brama (assembly GCF_963993115.1). NCBI lineage: Eukaryota > Metazoa > Chordata > Actinopteri > Cypriniformes > Leuciscidae > Abramis > Abramis brama. The sequence continues at coordinate 23,790,768 of NC_139985.1, forward strand.
AACTACATGAACACAAAGTTCTTTTGCCTCATTTTTGAAGCGTAATCAGTCCATTTTAATTGTAATTGTTTGGATGAAACAAGTTGTAATAACATTTTCATTTTCAGGGAGATCTATTCCATAAACAAAGGAATTAAGTAATTTTCTTTATATTATTTGTTTGCAGGTAGTTTTGTTGTAGGTGTATTAGCAATTGATAAGGACGCACCGGGAAGTCTGAATTCCACCATTGATTACAAAATCATTTCCGTCACTCCAGCCACTAAAAATATGGAATTCTATATCCAAGACAGTGGTGCAATATCATTTAAAGGATGCTTTGATTATGAGGTAAAAAGCACATACAAAGAAGGCATAATTTGCAAGTACTAGGATGATTACTTAAAGCATATATTATTACTTTCTTGTTACTTGCACAGTGCATTCAGGTCATAACATACTATGGCCTATAGCATATGCATGCCTGTAAAACGTGTGTGTCAGGCTAACATTGGAATATTGCTGTAAGAAGACATGAGCCATCATGTTAGTGCCTGACAAACCAACATGCATCACAGTCCAGTCACAGTGTTAAAGTAACATGTGAAAACATGTCTTTAAAATATCTTGACATTTACTACTGTATGTGATTTAAAGTTAGCGTGTGAACTTTTTGAGTATGTATATGAGAGTGGTGCAGGTATGACGCACTTTGTAGGCCAACCGGCAGTTAGCATCACATTGGTTCCCTCTACAAAAACCCAATAGGATTTCCCCATAAGATTTTGGATTATTGCTAAAAACAAGCTCTGTGATCAATAAAAGTTTATGATACATCAAGATAATTTTCACAGATGAACAACTTTAATACATTTTGAAGCCTAAATGCAGTTGCCAGAAGTAAAAAGCTAAAGGTAGGCTATAAACGAACTATACCACGGTCCTACAAATTCAACATCACCATCACTAAACTCTTTCAGTTATTATCTAAAAACATTTGTCCAGAAAGTTTGAGTTAGAATAGTTTATAAAAGAGCACAATTATAAAAATAAACGTGCCTGTTCAGCATGATGACGTTTAATGTCCCCGACAGCCTCTGTAGTCCCATTAAGCCATTTGTTAGCAACCGCCTTTTTCAAGACATGTAACAGCTTAAAAAAAATCATGAGTGGGGTTATAATGATATATTTTATGTCACAGAATAAAGCGTAAACGTGTCTTGAGCTTGTGTTCACCACAGACCTTAGACATTTAAGCATAAACCCATTAAAAAAAAAAAAAAACATTGACTTCGGGATGATGGAACCCAAAGTGCTAAAATGCTAACTCACTTCCGCGTTTTGGCCTACAAAGTGATGTCATACCTGCACCACCCTACATAACCGGTTTTATTTTTCAGGTGGCTAATAAATACACTATAACAGTTGAAGCAAAGGACCGTGGAGAAGCTGTAAAGTTGTCAAGCACAGCGACAATAATTATCAATCTTCTGGATGGCAACAACCATATGCCAGTTATCACAGGGCAAACGGTTTGTGTTAATCTGTCCAATATATAATATTTCAAATAACTGCATATGGTATTACAAATGAAAGTCACTTTTAAAATAGTACAGTCAAAAAATAACCCTCACCCTGTTCCAAAACTGACTTTCCTTCTGCTGCAGGACACAGAAATATTTGTTGTCTGTACAATGGCAGGAAACATTGGACTCAAGCGACTTTAATTGTATGAGCCAAAAAAAATTGGGGATTTTTATTTTATTTTATTTATTCACTTATTTATTTTCAAACTCATTCAGGGTCCAGGGAATGTAATGGAAGGGACAAAAGGTACCTCCCCTCTCAAAATACACACAACTGATACTGACACGCGTCTCACTGCTGCATGGAGGGTCAGATACTCCATACAAGGGGACAAAGGTGGTTACTTCTCCATTCACACTGATCCAGACACCAATGATGGAATCCTCACAGTGATTAAGGTATGTTTACTGTTAGTTATTCTGTAAATGTCATTCTAGTGTTCACGATCTCATCATCAAAAAAACAAATTATTATTCAGGGATACTGAGTCATTTAGAGGTCATTAGTAGGGCAAGATGATCAACATTTGTAAGATTTGTGTCTCTGGAAAATTGTGATTATGACATTGCATTATGGTGAATATCAAAGGTTTTTGTGTCTATTTGTTAATGAGGGATTTGTAGACATTTGTTACTGTTTTTAGATTTTTGGAGTAGACAATATTGTTTTTATTTTGAAGTATAAAGATAAAGAAGTGGCATGCCGTTACCAGTGTTTTATTTTTAGTTTTTGTGTTTAGATCGTCGCTATTCACCTATAGGCTAATTGAATGAAAATGTTTTCTTTGAATTCATATTTCATATTGTGTATATATAAATGTATAAAATATAAATGTAAAATTATTTATCTTAATAACACTATTCATTTTAGAGGTTTAGGGTTAAGCCTTAAGTGTTGCTTTTGAGATGTATTTATTTTGAAAATGGAAATATTCATAAATCAAAATACTGTAAATTATTTTGTTGCAGTGTAGTCTTGACAAGTTTATTTCTTAGCACGCAGCAAGCACATACCTGTTATATTGATATTATGTACATTATTTATTTTTTTATTTTAATTCTCTGCATGCAGCCCCTAGACTTTGAAGAACAAACAGAACATAAACTCACCATCTCTGTAGAGAATGAAGAGCCTTATTTCTCTTGTGAGGTGAAGGCTAAACCTACAGATGGCCTCTGGACTGTCATCACAAATCCATCAAAACCATCCTCTATTAATATTACCATAACAGTGGAAGATTTAAATGACCCTCCATACTTCCCAGACCCAAAAAAGAAAATAGTTATGGAAGAAAATGGTGTTATTGGAGCTTTTGTGGACAGAGTGACAGCAGTCGATCCTGACACCGGACGTCCTCACAAACTAGAGTATGTTTCTCATGTGTTCAATTTCATCAGAATCATTTAACTCCATCTGGACTCTAAAGCAACAGTTAAAAATGTGTGGATGCTGTTGCAGTCTATTACAAAGTATCAAACCATATGGTATTTATTTAAAAGAAAAATAGTACAAAGAAGTTTGTTAGGTTTGAAATAAAACAATAGATATTGGTATTAATGTAATGACCTACACCTGTTTGAAATTTTAGTGTCTGAAATCAGTTCCTCTCTTAAAAATCACCTTGTCACCAGTTGCTTATAAGTCATTAAAAATAAAAATTCTATTTATTATTTTCTATCTAATATAATGACAGATATACATTTTGACTGTGACTTAACTGTCTAAAAGTGTCCAAAAACCTGATCCAGATATATGCTTGTTACAATTATTGTTTCCTCCCATCAGGTATTCTATTGAACAAGATCCTGCAGGTTGGTTCAGAGTAGACAAAACAACCGGGGAAATCTTTGTAAAAGAGACATTGGACAGAGAGTCAAGTCATGTGACCAACGGGACTTATACAGTCACTGTTCTTGTGACAGAGATGGGTAATACAATATGGTTGTTTTGTATTTGGCTTGCAAAAAACTGTGAAAACCTACATCCATCTATTTTCCACACCGCTTGTCCTATGTAGGGTCTTGTTTACATTGGAGCCTATCATAGTGTCTCAGGCCGAATGCACAGACAACACCTTCATAGTTTTCTAAAACTGTTATCCACTCTATATAAGTATTATTTATTTTTTTCTCTCTTTCGAATTACTGATTTTCCACACCAGATGACCATCCTCCAATGACAAGCACTGCAACAATTCAGATATACATCGAAGACAAGAACGATAATATCCCCTTGTTAAAGGAGAACATGATTTCTGTCTGTCAGTCTGATGAAGTGTCAAGTACAGAGATCACAGCCTTTGACCCTGATGGAGATCCGTACAGCGGACCATTCAATTTTGAAGTAATAGGAGATCATAAGGGTGAATGGAGCTTTGACCCCAGCCATGGTAAGTCAACTCACTAGGTGATGATTATTATCATTTATTACATGGCTTGGTTGAATTCTAATGTAGAATGCGGTCTGTTATTTCTTGATAACAGACCGCTGCTAAGTATAACACACCGTTGCCATGAAAAACAGAGTGTTGCTATGGACACAGGATTCTAACCGTAGAGACGGAATGGACTATTTTCTTTAGCGGAAGCAATACAATCGTTTTTAAATCAATAAACTCTTTTTTTAAATCAATATTTTGTGTCAAATTATTGATTTATTTGGTAGGTAGCCATGTAATAAGCGGGATAATGTAGAGCGAGGCGGTTGTTATAGCGAATACATCCCCTTCAGGCTGATTCCTGATCAGCCTGTCGGGGTTGTATTCGCTATAACAACCGCCTCGCTCTACATTATCCCTTACATAGTGTTCTCAACATTTGGTTAGTCTTTTACTAAGCTCTGATGCAAAACCCTTAACCATCACCTTTCGTCTTTTGTTTACTTTGTCTTTTAGGTTTCACAGTGCATTTGGTGAAGGATAAAAGCATTCATGCCAGTCTGTACATACTGATTGTGAAAATCTCTGATAAGCAGGGCAAGTTTGTCCTCCAGAATCTCTCTGTTGCTGCATGTGATTGTGCTGTCTCACCAAACTGCCTGCTGCAGCGCAATACACAGAAAAAAGTAGGAAGTGGTGTGATGGGAATTACCATCTTTGCCGCGCTGATGATTTTGGGTAAGCACTGGATTCTGTTAAATTCCCCATAAAAGTGATAAATAAACACAATTCTTATCCCATGTTGTCCTATTATTATTTGGGCAGGACATACTGAAAACCTTTTTAACAGCCTTTTAGCCTCTGGCACAACGAGGATTTGGTAGTACTTGTGGGAGTGCACTAAGATTTCTAATACTTGATGTTGTTTGTAAGAAAGTTAAATCTTGAATCTAAAAGCCATTTTTCCTATTAGCATGCCTGTTGCTGTCCCTCACTTGCTCTTGTGGGACTGTGAAGTCCTTAGTCGAGGTAGACAATGTCTTTGAAGATGCCCTTCTGCCTTCTAACATTGAGAAACCTGGCAGTGATTGTATGGTAATATCTGACATTAAGATTTCTTTAAGCTTTCCTTTTTTGATTTGGATTTTGGTTTCAAGTCAATTGTTTAAATATAACAAATGACTGTTCATCTATTATTTACATAAATAAAGGTCCCGAATATTCTACTGAAGAAACCATCTGTTAGTCAGTCAAAGGAAGCAACTCTTGTCAATAATGTGGTTCAACAGACATCTGACATTCAGCGGGTATAAACATTTCTATTTGTTGCATAATAAGGTCTTGGAAACACTAAGTTCATATGGCCACTGTCCTTCTTTACACTACATAGAATTATTATTTTTGTTATTTCTTGGCCACAGAAATCAAGCAACGTTACAGCCACTCGAAGTCTCCCAGTTCAAGTGGATGAGTATTGGTCTAGAGACAGATCACAGTATTATATTGAGGTAATACAGCAGTGTTCGTTTACAAAATTGTCATAATCATTTAAAAATGACTAATTTCAAAATAATTCATGTAATGTTTTACATCCTTTCAAAAGTAAAAGTGGAAGTTCAATATTTACTGTATTGTCTTCTGTACCAAAGAAACAGATGTGGAAACAAATACAGAGTGAAAACCGCTACCAGGTAAATCTTAATCATTGTAACACATCTAAACATGTTATTGTTCAGTAAAATGGTTCTCTTGTGAAATCTTAAAGTCAGTAATATACAGGGCTTTCCTTACACCCCTTAGGGTTCAACATTTATCAGGAGGAGCTCACATAGAAGACAGAGTGCCTATTTCATCAGGCGATCGACTCTTCAAAGCTTGCTTTCTCAGGTACTGTAAGTTCCAAAGTAGCCGATTCAGCTTCAGTATTCCACAGACAAGGAACAGATAAATTCAACACTGATTCATTCATTCATTCATTGAACAAATTTCTTTCTCAACTTTCAGAGGCTGCATACAATACAGTCCCTAGAAAATGAGTTGCTTGATTACGAGCCTCAGCTTTACGCCTTTGAGGACAACTCTGAGAACGTTGCAGACCTTGACCCCATAGACCTGCCCATTAATGAGTTTGATCCTGAGCAGTTCTCTGATCTTGGACCAGCATTTAAACATCTGGCTTCTATCTGTAACCAAGGAATGAGGTCAAAAACAGTGACGAAGAATGGGACTAGATAGTCTACAGATCAGGGGCTGGATTCACAAAACATTCTTTAAGAATACAAACTTTCTAACATTCTTGTTATTTTCTTTTCTTAAGTAAAAAAAAAAAAGTTAAGAATATTTTGAATTCCCAATCTTTCTTTAAAGACAAATCTTTAAATACTTAATAATATTCTTTAAAAGCATTGTAAATAACTTCTTAAAGTGATACTTCACCTAAAAACCAAAATGTTGTGTTCATTTTTTCACCCGGATGTGGTTCCAAACCTGCATGACTTTCTTTTATCTGTTGAACAGCAAAGAAAATATTTTGAAGAATTTTGGTAACCAGACAGTTTATGGTACCTGTCGACTTCCATAGTAGGAAAAAATACTGTGGAAGTAAATGACTCCCGTCAACTGTGTGGATACCAACATTCATTAAAATATCTTCTTTTCTAAATGAACACACAATTTTTGGTGGAACTATCCATTTAAAATAAGAATAACCTCCAGCTTGTCTTAAATCCCCAAAGGCATTGGGTTGTTTCAAATTAACTGTTGTAATTAAGCATTAAAACATAACACAAGAGAAATATACATATTACCAGGGATGTGTACGAGTTCTCTGAAGTGACACCAATAATCGATAATATGAACAATGAACAATGACAATCATGATTACAGAAAAACCACATGAATTTCACGTGGACATGCCGCCACGTTTCAATGTGATCACATGAATTTCACATGGGAACTGTTCCAAAACCACGTTTCACGTATGCAAAGTATGAGTTTCACATGTGTTCAAATGTGTTTTTTGGCATGTGAAATTTGTCACAATTCAGTAACAACGTTACAAAAATTAGTCAAATAATGTTATTAATTTTAACCATTTTCGACAGCATTCAGCATACATTAGAGTGGTCATATACAGGACGCTATCACAACGCTAGACACACACATAGGCTACAGGGTGCATAGAGATCGCAAAAAAGGTCAAATCAGGAATGCAACAGACCAATTCATCTTGAGACAGGCTCTTTAAAAAAATAACTATTTCAAATACACATCGCATTAAAAATGTGACGTTGAGTGTTTATCGAGTTGTTGTGCACCTTATGATTATTACAGTAATCTGCAAGAACAGCAAAAACCTTGGCCTTTGATTTTCATCAAGTTGATCAGCAAGTCTTCAAGAAGAATCGCCATTCAATATGATAACACCAAAGTCTGTCATTTTCTTCTCACGAAAAAGATGTTCTTAAAGGGTTAGTTCACCCAAAAATGAAAATTCTGTCAGTAATTACTCACCCTCATGTTGTTCCAACTCTGTAAGACTTTCGTTCATCTTCAGAACACAAATTAAGATATTTTTGATGAAATCTGAGAGCTCCTCCATAGAGACTCCTTCATAGGCTTCTAGGCAATTTCATTCTGCCGGTCCAGAAAAGTTAGTAAAAACATTGTTAAAAAACAAACAAAAATTTAAACGACTTTATTCAACTATTAATTTTCTTCTGTGTGGGACTCTGACGTGAGTTCACAAGAGCACCACGACGCATGCGCGAGAACTGAGAAGATGGGTCTCGATGTAGTGTTTAAAATGGTTCTAAAGTGTGCATTTCCTGGATGTCTGAATCGTGAGAAACCAACGAGAAAACGTAAAAGTGCCTTACCAATGCTGCAAAATGAATGGCTTAATTACTTACTGTATGTTCACACCGCCGCCGGCGAGAGCAGCAAAATTCGCTCTCGCCACCCTGCCACCGACGCCGTAGAAAGATTCGGGGACGCTCTGACGTAGATTAGAATGCGTGATTTTTTTCCTCTCAGGCGGAGGACTTCTACATTCCGATTGGTTGCCGCTAGTTGCCGCCGAACCGCGTCATAGCTTATTACCATAAAGTTGACTTGATTTCAACTCCTCTCGCCGCTCTCGCCGTCCAAGACGCGCCGCGCCGCCCTCGCCGGAGCTCGCCGCCGGCTCTCATTGAAAATGAATGGCTTCCGGCCACTTTGACGCTCTTGCCGCCGGCGGTGTGAACGCACAGTTAGTCTTAGGCTTAGTCTTCTTCTCAGTTCACAAATAATGTATATTTTCTTAAACATTAACCCTTTAAAGGACAACTCCGGTGAAAAATTAACCTGGGGTTAATTAACACATGGTTACTGAGTCGATTGTTCCCTGGAATGCGTTTTCATGATTATAGAATGTAAAGAGTTTTATCTTTAAAAACAGATTAGCTTATAACGCTAGTATATGGGGCACAGAGTAAGTAAAAGTAAATCGCTAGTTAATACCACTAACAAGGCTCAAAATAGCCTCACACTAACACGGTAGCATAATGAGGGTCCCTACATGCAAACCGAAGCATTGAGAACTTTGTAAGTGTACAGACAGTTTAATAAGAAGATACTTTATAAAGACAGTACATTACGCGTTTACAGACAGGATCCATCTTGGATCGACTAATCGAGCCACGAACGAGCAATAAGCACGTCCCAGCCGTCCGTCCGTCACTTATTGGGTTCCCCGGAAACATTTCCGTTGTGTTCTGTCCTATTTGCAGCGCGTTTCTGTATTTGTTTGTGTTGTGAACTTTTGCAGTGCGTTTCTGTATTTGTTTGTGTTGTGAACTTTTGCAGTGCGTTTCTGTATTTGGTTGTGTTGTGAGTATTTGGAGCACATGTGTTGTGAAACTGATGAAGATGTTTTCTTAATTTGCGGGTGTTTTTTCTATTTGCATGTGTTTTCTTCAGTTGCAGCGCGTTGAGCTCTCTCGGCCACCGTAGTTCTGCAAAAACAGAGCAACTGAATGTCGGATTGGAAGCCCTTCTGCCGGCGGAGTTCTCGCCACCTTTCGAAGGTTTTTCCGATGTAAATTCGGGACTCGCGCATTCCTTATCCTTGTCCCTCTTCTTTGCAATTTGTTAATCGGAACGTCGTCTCTTTGGTCGTGTGTCGGCCATAATTCAAACTTCCCTCTTCATGCTTCTCTCTCCTCCACACCCCCTTCATGTGTACACGCACTAACCCCCCAAACCCTACCCCCAAATACTTCTTGCCAGTTATTGGCTGGAACACTGTTTGTTGTGTTTCGTGGTGCGGGTGAGCCCAGTTTGTTTTTGTTGCCGTTTGTGGAGCCTGTGGTGTCCAGAGAGACCGCGGTTTTTTAGTGTGTTCAGGGGACAGGCAGCTAGCGGATAGTGAGGAGATGTTTGCTGTATGTGACAAAAAATGTTTTGGCCTAAAAAACGCGTGACATCACTTAGAGCACCTTTAAGATCTTTTTAAGCAGTGCCCTGAGGAATATTCTTATTAACTTCATGGAATTTATCCTGAAGTTGGCATAAAATGGAAGTTCTGATAGTCCTTCATTCCCTATTGTGACATATATCCAGGTTAAACATCTTCTAGATTCTCAAACAAGATCAAATGTAGGGCGGGACTTGATTGGATTGATTGGATCTTTGTTGTTGCTATTGCTGTAATCTCATGTGAGTGACATGTTGTCATGTGCTCGTGCCAGTAAACAAGAGGGAGGGGAAGTTTTTTTTGATGAAAGATTACGAGGGAACTTGAATATTAAAAAAAATGTTGATGTGCACGGATAATAATTTATAATAAATAGCGGAATATAAGAAAATAGTGGAAAATAAGAATTGTCTATTTTGATTTCATGGTGACTTTTAAAAATTTCTAAAGTTCTTTCTTAAGAAGATTTTTGTGAATCCAGCCTCAGGAGGTTTACATTCTTATACAAGATTGGTTATTTTAAACAGAAGGGCTACTTGTTTCAAAAGGAACAAAAATAAATAAATAGATGGGGTCCCTCATAGGTAAACTGGACAATTTGATTGGGATTGGTATTATTATTATTATTATTTTCCACAATGGATTTTTTTATGCCTGAAATAGTATATAATATTCTGCAAGCATTCAGACACTTGCCTAGGGTTTTCCATTTTATAAAAGAATGCTGAGTGCATATTTTCCTAGCTGTACTGTTTTGTAAGATGATTGGACTATTAAAATGTCATTTTTTATATGTACACATCAAAAATTGGAAAGACAAATATATCTACAAAAATATATAAGAAATCATGAAATTGTCAAAAACAGTGACTTACCTGTAACATTGTATTGTTGCCTTTGACCTAGTGCTTAAGTGGGGAAAAAATTGTGCCTTTTCTTACTTAAAGGGATAGTTCACCCCAAAATTAAAATTCTGTCATTAATTTTATTTCATTTCGTTCATCTTAAGAACACAAATGAAGATATTTGTAATAAAATCTGAACAATTTCTGTGCCTTCATTGACAGCTACGCAACTACCAATCTGACGCTTAAAAAAAGGTTATAAAGAGATTGTAAAACTAATCCATATGAATTGAGTAGTTTGGTCCAAATTTTCTGAAGAGACTCGATCGCTTTATAAGCTGACAAGATTTAATTTAGGTTTTTATTCACTTATAAACATTCATCATTGCACACATCAATTATGATAAACGGAAGCTCAAGCATGTTTGCTTGACGTGCAAGAACCAACGAGGTTCATTCTCATGTTACGCAGCATGTTTGAGCTTCCGCAAGAACCAACGAGGTTCATTCTCATGTTACGCAGCATGTTTGAGCTTCCGCAAGAACCAATGAGGTTCATTCTCGTGTGTTACACAGCATGTTTGAGCTTCCGCAAGAACCAATGAGGTTTGTTCTCACGTGTCAAGAAGGTTCGGTTGAGCTTCTGTTTAAGTTTGCTGATCAATGATTGTATGTGCATAATAGCCTAAACTAAATCTGATTATCAAATAAAGCGATCGTGACTCCTTGTTTTGACTAAACAATACATTTGGACTAAACCTGCATTTCATATTCATAAGGATAAGTTTTATGATTGCTTTATGAACTTTTTGAAGCATCAAAGTGGTAGTTGCGTAGCTGTCAACTAAATAACAAAAGTTATTTTTTATTTTTTTATAAGTGCTTTCTTTTGCAATCTCTACAACCACACAATTGTCTTACATTTTGCTCTTCCAGCTGTCATGTATTCCTTTAAATTGTGAAATTGTGAGTTTTCATGATCATGTGGATATGGATTAATAATAAATGTCAGTGCCAGTCCACATACTTGTTTAAAATAAAAGGACAGCCTTTATATTTTGCCATATGTAAAACTAAATTAAATAAAAATTTATAGTTTTTTCTGTCGTATTTGACATGTTAAGAGACAAGTATGTTAGCGGTGACAGGGAGGATGAAGGAATGGGTAAAGAATTTAGGTAATAGGCATATGGTAGAGAACCATATATCTTTTTTTTTTTTTTTTACCTCAATTAATAGATACTTCCAATGCTAAGTCCATCACTTTATGCTGATGATGTTACACACACACACACACACACATATATATATATATATATATATATATATATATATATATATATATATACTATTTTACATTTAGTGGATAATACTAGAAAAAATGCAGGATGCAATTGAATGTTGGTCCTGAAAATGGGGATTCAGATTCTTTGTTAACAAGGGTAGATGAAAAGGGTAGATGACCTGAACTTAAAGTTATATGGGAATGTAGGGGGAACAATATGGGTGTTCTGTTTTTAAGTCAACTTTTTTTTAACATGGGCCACATGTAATGTTGCCTAGCAGGGTGTAGACAGAAATTCCATTACAGTTTTTTCCAATTGCTAACACACTAAAATGACATGCACAGCACAATTATTTAAACTGACATACAGAGAGCAAACCTCTTCTCAAGTCTCCAAAAGCCTAAACACATTTTCCGCTTTACACACATTTTGCAATTCGAAATGGCACTTTTTAAATGCACTGAACACAGTTCTCTGCATAAGACACAACAATCTGACATAAAGTCACATGTTTGCCATTTCAAGACACTGCCATTCAAAATGACACTACATGAGCTAATTGGCCAATACATGTGCCACCTGGCCAAACACCTCAATGGTTAATTTGTTAACACTTCAATCTTTTTCAGTTTACTGTTTTTGTGAGCATATTTTTGTTCAGTCCAATGTAAATATATCTGCTGTGCATATGATGCACTGACTTGTTTGGTGAAAAATAAAAAAATAAATGTTTCAACAGCATGTGTGTGTATCTGCAAATATTTCTGTGCATGTGAACACTCTGAAAATTTGAAACAATTTGAACTATTTCAGTATTATGGCAAAGCATACTAAAGATGAGACTGCTTTTCATTATGCCCAACAGTGTGTAGTTGGTTAGAATTTTTTTTTTTGATTTTGATAATGCTATATGTAGTTTTGGTTGCAGTGCTTCATTTTGCAGGATATATTAGGTACTTTCCAGTTTGGGTGTGTCTGGTTTTGTGAATTGTCTAGTTTGCAAAATTGTTTGTTTGCAATTGGAAAAAACTATAAAACAGTATATGTGCGGTCCCTTATGAAAAATAAGTTTATTCAAGTGTTCTATTAGTATGCTTCTTTTAAACTAAAAACAAGAAAGTATACTTTCAGTCTACATTTTATATACTTCTAAGAAATATACCTTATGTACTTCTCAGAAATATACTTAAAATTACACTTAAGTGTACTTGACTTGTAGCCTACTGAGAAAAGTCCAAGTATATTTGACCTGTACTTGTACTCAATCTTTTGATTAAGACTTAAAGGTATAATTAAGTATTCAAGTATATTTGGCTTGTAATTGTATTAACTCTTTTGATCGAGTAGCTATTAAATATACTTATTTTACATTGTTTTTCACATACAGTCGTATGAAACTTACATTGTTTGAAAATATTCATTAGAATATTGATATAAAACAGATATGTTTTAATTCTGCGTATCTGAATTTTTGTGTAAGCTAGTCCACTGGTGGTGTACATAGGAATTTACTTTAATTCTACTTCACTCTTTCCCCACCATTGACTGAATTTTCCAGCTATCCATGTTTTCACTCTTATATGGTTGGGGGGCGCTATGACACATCTTCTAGTACAGAATCTCCGGATCAAAAAACACAGGAGAAGAAGGAGCTGAAACCAGGGGGCCAATGTTTCAGAAAACACTGAAGCTTCCCCGAGCGCCGCCATTGATTAGCAGACCCCCACCTGCTGTTAGCATACCATTGACTCCCATTCATTTTGGCATCACTTTGACAGCGAATAACTTTACATCTGAGGTGTTTAAAGACTCCATTTGTCCATTATTTATTTCTAAAGAAACACGAAAATGTATGAAAGGCTCCAATACCTTGTATCTTACGTTATGGCCCCGTAGAAGCAGTTTTTGTAAAAATAGGCTAATGATTGCGTCATAACCACGCGACTCTCTGTCGCACAGTAGAGAGATTACCGTATGGACAGGAGGAGAAGCTCGCAGGCAATCGGGGGGACGTGGAGGCAAAATGACAAAATAATTAATCAGAATACTTAGCAAAAGTTTTTCCTGCTCCTAGCTCATGGACAGCTCCTACTCACGCTCTCCGCCTCTGCAAGTTTCCAGTAGCAAATGATTCAGATTTCTCTTGGCACAGCTACTAGAAGACAGGCAGGTTGCTCACGTCACATCTACGTCATCAAGCTCAGTTTGAGTCTGCGCAGTACGGTCAGCCATCAGGAAGTGAGTGCTTCTAATTGACTTCACTTTTCTCCGTTGAATCCAATGTGTCCGCTGTGTCCATTTCTTTTACTGTCTATGGCTGAAACAAGTGATAGAAGATTGCTCACGCAAATGTAAAATAACGTGATCATCAAACAGCATGTAAATCAAAACTGCTTAATGTTACCCAATGAAATGTCGAATCCATGAAGAGAAAACGACTGTGAAGCTTTGGGGGTTGTTGGACTCGATCCACTCCATCTGTGTTTTGATCATCGTTCTGAATCTGATCAAGGCGTAGTCTTTGACAAAAATGTGATTTTCTCAACTTTTTAGTTTAAAATGTTGCCTTTCTTTATCAAACTTACCGACATTCAAGTGTTGATAAAAAGGGATGCATGAAGCTAATAAAATGTTTTTAAAATTAGTTAAAGTAGCCTACAGTTAAGGGTGTCCGCGGGGTCTTAAAAAAGTATTAAAAATATAAAACCTGTCTCCCTTAATGAAACTTAAAGGAAGCGTATGTCTCAAAATCATTTAGTTATCTTATCAGATAAGTTATCTTATCAGATAAGTTATCATCTCGCTCACTGGGGGTAGGCTACAGCTGCTCTTACCTGTCGTGAATGCAGTGGTAGACAGCTGTCATCACATTCGACTGGTGTTTGGATTTCATGTGATTTCTCATTGTGGTGATGATATTATACTGAGCTATCATATTATGATAGCTCAGTATCATTAATTAATTTGATTAAAAGTAATTCCATTTTGTAATATCATTTAGTAAGATCATTTTCATCCAAGAAATTCCAAACTTCGCGAGGCAGACGACGACGTCATGTGATTAAATACAATCAACACGCTCCACAGCGCCACCCAGTGCATTTATATAACTGCGAGTTAGTGCTGGATTTATCATGGATTCATAGCATTTACTGCCAGCAAAGCAACGTAGTAAAATTCAAAAAGTATTTTAATTTTCGAATAATAATTAAAGATCGAATATTCGTGCACACCCCTAGTAGGCTACTGACATTTGCTCTGGTGCATCAAATCAAGCACTCCGTAATCACAGCTAATTAAACAGGCTATAGGCTATGGCCAGTCAGGTGTTTGTCATGAGAAGTGTTCCACAAAAGAGCTATGGTTTGCATATAGTTATAAGAGCTGATGTTACAAATCTTTTGAATATACTCTGTGAACTCAAGGTTTATTTTCCCACTTCCATAAGTTTTTTTTTTTCAATTGTTTTGTTTATTGGTCTAATCTGGTTTCTCTTTCTAATAAACCTTGCATTTGGGTTATTCACTCAATTAATTCACTTGTGCTTCATTCCCACTTTTCTGAATTATGTTGTATTGATAAGGAGTTATCACAAACTGTTATATAGTATAAACAAGACTGTTTAGTTGTGCTACCTTACAATCAGTATTGTAGGCTAAATGTAAGGTGTCACCGATGTAACGGTTAAAACTTGAAGTGGTGATGAGGGATTAAAATGTATGGAAGGGGTCTTAAAAAAGGTCTTAAAGGGTCTTAAATTTAACTCAATGATTCCTGTATATACCCTGTAAATGTATTTTTCAAGTATAAAGATGTGCAGGTTATGAATCAGCATCAAAAAGACTGGATTTTATATAAGCACAACTGACCAGATGTGTTGTAGGACTTTTAGAATAGCCCCAGCTGCAGCTAAATGTACAGGAATTACATTTAACATTAGTATTATTATTTTGATTAGAAGATATTTCAATAAAATGTTATGAGTTATCCAAGGCTATTTGTTAAATGGAGGGAACTGACTTATTTAAAACGAGTTTCTCATATAATTTCACGAACTTCCTGTTAAAGCCCCGCACACTTTTGGATTTATGCGAATACAGCATACAAAAAACAAACAAACAAAAAATCAGATAGATAGCCTACACACATTGGCTCCGTTGCACACCCCTGGTATGCTTCACTCAGAGATCTAATCTCACCATCATCGAGTCCTACATGCAAAGCAGGAAGCCTACAGACAGCAGAGGCAATTTTTTCTCCGTTTCGAAAGGTGGCGCTAATGTTCCCAATGGTGTTAGTTAATCGTCGTTACACACAGAAGTAGTTGCGAGACGGAAGAAGAGTAGTACGTAATAGCTTGAAAAACAAAAGTGTCCACGATGGGACTAGAGTCTATTTATTCATTTATGATAAAGCGCATGATGGCAGTAGCCGATGAAATATTCGACTCTGTAAAAGACAGTATAATTGAATATGAGAAGGAGATAGAGCGTCTAAAGCAGGAGAACTGTTCTCTGAGGAGCCGAAACTGCAGCTGTGCAGAAACATGCCATGGTCAGTATCACATTCACTATTATAAACCAATAATAAACAAGAACTGAATTCCCTCTATAATTACCTTCTTAAAGAGAGGTATCCAATGTATTAGGCTAACAATATTGAAGTCATATTCCTACAGAGAAAAAATAACGTTGTACACGCACAAAAATGACCATGGTTTTACAATGTTTGGTCATGAAAAATGGTAATACCATTATTTGAAGAACCTTAACGGTTAGTTACGCGAAGGTTTCCAAATAACGATCATAAATATGCTGTAAAGATATTTATCAACACCAACATTTTTAATTGCCTATTATTACATTGTTTTTAATGTAAAGGTGAATAAATCAATATTGTGAGGAAAGAGGAAAGACTCTTTAATCAGTTTCTCATTTTAATGTTCTTTAAAGTAAATTTATGATTTTTCGAAAACTAAACAAATACCTCTTGTTAAGAATAAAATGCATACGATTACTGAAGTAAACTGGGTTGTGATCTGCATTTCACATTAACTTGAACACTGCTGTTTATTGTTTCCCTGTTTTTACAGTTGAAAACTAATCTTATGCCTCATGTCACACAGATACTCAGAGAGATGGATGTCTGCAAGGTCAGACGGGTTCAGAACTGTCAGAAATACGAGTAAAGTTGGAGGTTGCCAATGTGATGTCTCATGAGCCTTTGAGTCAAGCTTCTCCTCTTTCTGAAGCAGTCACAGGGCAGGAACACCACGAGTGCCTCTCACTTCTGCCAGAGGTGATGCCGAAGAATGAAGATACACAGTCATCAATCACAGTTAAGTCAGAGCTGTGTGATAATCAGGCCAGTGAATCGAACTCATCTGCAGTGCAGTCTGGCAGCAATTGTCATGTCGAACTAAAACTAGCTGAACAAGAACCGTCGTCTCTACAACTCGAGCTTGAAACCTTTGATGAGGTGTTACAAAAAGCAAGGCGAAAACACCAGAGTGCATTATGCAAGATTTGCAGCAAGTCTTTCAGGAACAATGGACATTTGCGGAAACACATGTTAGTACACCAAAAAGAGAGACCTTTCTGCTGTGGTTCATGTGTGAGACGTTTTAAAACGAAATCCAGCTTGAAAGAACACGAGAGACTTCATGCAGGTGATTATCGCTACAGCTGCCCAAGATGTGGAAGGGGTTTTTCTCGATCAAATCATGTCAGAAAGCACCTTAAGGCAGCTTACTGCGATACGCCTTAAAAAATGAATTTAAATTTTAATGTTTTATTAGATATACTGTATTGCAAATTAAAATATCAAAACAAATATCTGAGAGAGAACTCTGCTTTTCTTCTGATGATGTAATGTTATTAAATGAAATATTATTTAAAATATTTTGATTGCTTTATGCAGCGGCTGTAACTCCAGACAATTTAAGTAAAATACTTTTAGATTCCCTTTTGATGTGTCCATATTTAAGGCCCTAGTACAGTCCCAGCCATACGAGGTTCTCAGTCTGGCTCCTTGCGTATATTATATTCTACACATTTTTAAAGATTAAAAAGCAAATGTGGGTCACATGGCATGATGCTGCTAGTTTTTCTTATCCAACAAAACAAAGGTCAACAATCCCTTTATTTATTCAACATCACTTAAAAAGCAGTTTTGTAGTTTTAGGTGATGATAGCAGTGATTCTAGTGCATAATCTCTTATACACAGTGGCAGTTTATATTATATTAGAGCCCTGCGCAGACCCTTTTCTTAATCCCGCTCCTTTCTGAATTTCTAACCATTACCGCCCGCACCTGCAAACATTCTGTCACAGCTTGTAGAAAGTGAAACTGTATAAAATGATATCACTGGTGTTTATGTAGCCTAGGTAATTAACATATAGCAAAAAGTAAATAAATACTAAAAAACATTAAACGTACTTTTTCACGAATGAATTAAATAATGAATCGTTTGGCCTAGCCTGCTATGGTGCAAGAGAATGTTAATGATCGACTACGGTGAACTTCATTTGTTGACTCCTTTCTTGTTACACGGTACTGTGGGACCCGTGCTGTATTTTTTGACCGTCCACTCCCACCGCAGCAAAGGTAAAACTGCCCTCTCCCACGAGATTTGCATTGGGACTTGGGACTCGCGGGATCCCAGTCCCAATGCAGCTCTCTATATTGTATGATCTACCACAGCAGATCTGCCTATGTTAACAAGACTGGACAGGAACTACTGTCATGGAAATGCTAAGGATGTCCTGAAAATAAGTTGATTTCAAAACTAAAATATATTAGGTATTCTGGTAGTTTCAGAACTTTCAATGTAATAGACACAACAACTTTGTTTTAAAACATCTGTGTTCTTAACTAGTCTAGTGACTTGTTCACATAAACCTTGAAAAACCACACAAGTTTGCCTCATTTTAATTTAATCTTAATTTCAACACACAATTTATATTAATTGAACACTTCTTTGTCGGATTAATGCACAATTGCATTCTGTACCACAGTGGGTGAAGTGCAAACTGGCTTTGTTGAAAACCTAGCAAGCTGCTGTAGTTATTTAAGGCAGCATCCTACCTGAAATGTAAATATGTGTAGTATGGATGGATTTCCAAGCAATTCCTTGAGCATCTTTATCATGGAGATATGGTGAAACAAGAAATTCCAGTTCCCTCTCTGTGAACCACTAGGTGGCGGCAAAATGCTAATATTGGTGTCTCCATCTTGTGCGAAAGAAACAGAACTTCTGCTAGGGTGAGACGCTGTCAGGGTAGATTCAGCAGAATGTAATCAATCCCTGAGGTATTGAATGAAAGATAAAAAGGATTTCATGAATGAGAGCTTTAGTCCAAAAAATACAAGTAATTTGCCAACATTGTGTTTTTAACTGGTCATCATATTTGTAGACTTCATTACAATAACATTTCTTTTCCTACAGAAGGACAAGCAGAAGATCGGTCAGTAGAACCACTGGACTCACAGCTCTCCCATGTGGAAATAATTCTACAACCAGACTGTGTAAATGTGGACACAAACCCACAGCACTCTCCTAAATTAAGTCTTTCTGATCAGGGCCCTGGAAAATATCATAGGAAATGTGACAGGCCAATCAAGCTTCAGCAGAGCATGAAAAACTACATACGTTTGCCACAAAGTGATCGAAAACACCCCTGTTCATTTTGTGGCAGGAGATTCTATAAGAGATGTCATCTCATAGAGCATTTAAGAATTCACACTGGTGAAAAACCATTTGGGTGCAATAAATGTGGAAAGTGGTTTGTACAATGGAATCAGGTAAAGGCACATATAACTAAGCATCATGAAGGAGATATGTCACAGATATCAAAGAAAAAAAGCCTAAATTTGTAAAACCGGTTTTGTCATCACCTCAAAAGAATTTAGAATAATGTTAGTTGTTAGTAATATTTTATGTTCTACAGAGACTTTCATCTAATTTGTGGAAAGGAAATGGAATTCACATACTGTTTCCACACATCATTTCTGTCAATAAAGGAGATTTCAAAGTGATTTTTAAAAAGTTGCTAACATCTGCACTTATATACGTGTGTGTGTGTGTCTGCGCCTGCGCTTGTGGTTGTTTTTCTATCCCCGTGGGGATTTCAATCTGAATGCACACTGTGGCGAGCAGGACGAGGCCGAGGGCCGTGAGAGAGCGGCGCAAGGCCGGTGGCGTGATTGCTGATGAGCGACACCTGCGCGACCCACCGGTCTCTCACGGAGGAGCGACGATCGTGAAGGACGAGAGAGGACCAGGCCTGGACTATTTTATTTGTTGTTTTGTTTTATTGTGTGTGAATGCAGTCGACCGTAAGGGGCTGCCGTCTTTACTTTCGTTTTTGTATTTGTTTATTTATTATTAAAAGTCTTTGAATGCTCGCCGGTTCCCGCCTCCTCCTTCCCACAACAACGAATTGTGTTACACACACTGACTCATGGGGACTCGTGTTTTGGAAAATTTAGGTCCTCATGAGGGAACAAGCTTATAAATCATACAGAATTATTATTATAATTTTTTTTAAAGGGCTGGTATAATGCCCTTCTCACCAGATGTAAAATAAGTCTTTGATGTCCCCAGAGTGTGTATGTGAAGTTTTAGCTCAAAATACTCGACAGACTTTTTAAAGGTGAGCAAAAATGTGCCATTTTATGTCTGTCCCTTTAAATGCAAATGAGCTGCTGCTCCCAGCACAGAGGGCGGAGCTACAACAGCTTGTGTCCTTTTATCTCACACAGACATGCACTGAAAATTGTTCAAACCGAAGTCAGAAAGATAGAGAGAGACAAGAAGAAGTGAAAACATGTAGACAACATTTCTGAATAGTTGGTGAATTTATGTAGCTTTTGTGTAGTTATCTTCTAGTCATTGATTAGCATATTCTGTCTTGATAGTCTATAAATCGTGTTCCAGGGGCGGGGTTTATGTAAATTTTTGGGGTTCATGATGTCACTAACCCGGGAGGAATGTCGTGTAGTCCTTACCAGCCGTTTGATGTAGTCCTTAAAAAGCTATTTCTTTAAAAGAAAATCTCCCTTTGCTTTGAACTTTGAGCATTGTAACTTTGCAGATGTTGTTTATGCTCAAACAGCAATATTACACACTAACTAAAGTTAGAAAAGTGAAATCATAATCAACACCCCTTTAAATGTAAAACTGCAGAACATTTTCTGTGATGGGTAGGTTTAGGGCTAGGGTTTGTGTAGGGATAGAACATCAGTTTGTACAGTATAAAATGAAAACCATTACGTCTATGGCGAGTCCCCACACAAAGATAGTGAACCAGACGTGTGTGTGTGTGTATTATTTATATAGTGCTTTACAGAAGAATATTGCAGCGCTAATTTCAGAAAATCCAGGTTGTCATTGAGCAGTTCAAGCTTTGTAAATTGCCCATATTTGTTCTTATGCCCTCAGAAAGGAACAAAAACTGTAAGGTGATACAAGATATAGATATATTTAATAGGCTTCACATACAACTGATGAATGTATTAATCAAAAATGTATAAATTATTAATTGATTGATTTTTTTTTTTTTTTTATTGCTTAGTGTTGTTCATCTCACATTGTTTGCTAAGGTGCATAGATGGAATGTACTGCGGTGTTGGTAAAGCCCCATCTAGGATCGCAATTTAAATTGTTCAGTTCGGAGCGTTTCATTTCAGTGAAGTCCATCACCATTTCCTGAAGTTATACATAAAATGATCAGAAACATCCTCAGCTGTCTGGTTGGTGCAGCTGCAAGCAGCATTTTATGAGTAATCAATTATTATTTTATGAGTATTATAATTATAAAGGGCTCACAAACTTTTTGATTGCAAGTCTATTTGATAATTACAAAGAAAGACACAATAACATTAAAAATAACTTTCTGCTTATCAATCTCCTTGTTATGATGGGGTTGAGACAAGAAGAGAGGTGGATCTTGATGCTGCATAGAAGTTAATAAAGAAAGCAGTCTTACAGTCAAACACGTAGGAACAGGGAGAAACTGAAACAAAACTAAACATTACACTCTAGATTTCCAAGTGATTGTCCGGAGTTGGTTACTTTTTTTTTTATTAGGGCTGTCAGTTAATTTAAAATGTAATCAACTTACAGCCTGTGCCAAGTTTTGAAGTAAGCATAATTTATAAGTAAATGAGTTATTGCTGAGTTGTTATTAAAATGTAATCTTGATTAATGTACGTAGGCTAATTGTTTAATATAAAGCATAAAAATACCATCAATAAGTCATGACAACATGTTTTTACATTACTTTAACTTATCAACATAAAAAAAGTGAACATGAAGTGTTATTTTTGTAGTTTCTCCTCCTCGAGACCTTATTTTCGGTTCAGACATCTCCTGGACGCCATCTTTTAGCCTCCACACAGTGGTTAGGTAGCGCTACATTAGGTCAGGACAGGACAGCCTTAACTGATTTATTTGACTCATGTAAGTTATGTCATGTAACTCATGGGTAGGGATTCATTAAATGGGCATTCATTATTCTTATCGGTCCTTTTTGTTATATATATATATATATATATATATTTTTTTTTTTTTTTTTTTATTTAGAAAAAAACAGAAACAGTGTAAGGCCATTGGCCAAATTAGATACGTCTCAATGTAATAGTAATACTAACACTAATACAAATAAATTGTCATCAAAATTCAAAACTTTATTTTTAAAGTAATAATCACAATCTTTCTTCCATGTTTTAATTTTAACTGTAGGCTAAAGCTCATTGTGCAGCACATTGTTTGACAAAAAAGTTTGTTTAATTTCATATGATTAATGTTTTACGTCTTCATTTGATTACCAGAAAAAAAAAAAAAAACACAACACCGAATTTGTGTAAAGAAAAAAAAAAAAATAATAATTCATAGAATTTTTTTATTAAATGTTGTATAGGCTAAGTTATAAAATAATTGCATTAGTTTCATGATTTCAATTAATTAGACCGCGTTCCGTGACTCTATAGTTTCGGGGAGTCTAATAATATAAATGTGTAGGGGGGTGTACAGTGTGTGGTCATTGAAAATGTGTTCAGATATATATTCTTAACAGAAAATGAGCCACGGCCAATGAGTCTGAGTTTGAAAAAATAATTAATCGTATCATTTTTCTACAGACCCGAACACAAGGGTTAAGAGGTATAGGAAAATGTTTTTGAGCTACCTGATGATGGCAGTAATGCACTGTTTAGTGCGGTTGCCAAAGAAAGAAGAAGAAGAAGAAGAAACGGAAGTTTGTACATTGTAACAAAATGATCAAAATGGGACTTGTGTCTATTCATTCGTTTTTGGTGAAGCGCATGACAGCAGTAGCCGAAGAAATATTTGACGCTGTCAAAGACAATATGATTGAATATGAGCAGGAGATAGAGCGCCTAAAGCAAGAGAACTGTTGTCTCAGGAGTACACTGACTCACAGCCGAAACAGCGTCTGTGCAGAAACACGCCATGGTTAGTAAAACATTCACTCTAAACTATTTTATTTTGTCATGGTCAATGGGAATACCATGCTTTTTGGCCATGATCAATGGTAGTACTATAGAATTATCTGAAGTACCCTTTTTCAGGTAACCTTCATGTTACATATCATCAGTCACACGCTGTATATCATCAACGCTCAATCTCAAATATGTTGTTCTCACTTTTATCATATTATAATATAATGGATGTCATGATGATAAGTTGTATTTAAATTGGCATTATTAAATTGTTTTTTATTTAACCATGTAACGCCTGACGTATGAAATAATAGTAAGAAAAGTCTATATGTTTATTTCAAATAAGATTTATGTTTGGTGTCATATTTGGTACATCGGCTTTTCTTGCCCATCTAATGAGAATAGCCTACTCATACCTCGGAGTAGCCTATTCAGTGACCCAAACTGAGCAGTGTTGTGCCGATGTGGTTGTTTATATAGTCAAAAGTTAAGAATATAATAGCTTTGCAATGAAATCATTTTTAACAGAAATTGTTAGGTTTTTTTATATCAGTTTTAGTTTTGAAGGGCAAAACTTACTGTATAATGCAATGCAATAATAATAATGATTGAGAAATGCACAATGCACAAATAAACTATCCTCAAATACAGGTTGTCATTAATTTAACAGAGCTGCAAGATTCAGGATAAATTAAGAATCACAGTTTGTTTCTAAATAGTCAACTAAACAACATGTACATTAATAGAGGCTCTGTTAATGGCTGCAGTCTATTTTAAAAATATTGAATTAAAGGTAGGGTAGGTAGGATTTTTATAAAAAACTTTTTTTCAAATTTGTTTAAACTGTCTTTATATACCAATACATAATTAAAATGTAAGTGCTCTGAAAAAGAGAGTTTAAAAATCGAGTGACTGTAGACCTTTTAATCTGCAATAAACACAGCTCATTATTTCCATCCGGGACGAAACAATTGATTGGTTTGGGCGACTGTCACTCACTCTCGCAACCAAGGCTACCACCACTGTTGCTAGATCTGCCCATATGCGCGCGCACCCGTTTGATTTGAGGGGAGTGCAAGAGAGGCGCGGAACCTACGAAGAGTAAAATTATGGCAGAGAAAAAGAGCATTCAAAATTCAAAGCACCTGCATATAAAGTCAGCGAAGGCAAACAAGGCAAAAACTACTTCCTCGGACCCTGGTTGCCCGCACTCTTGAACGACCTCCTCTGCTTCGCCCTCGACCCCGGACCTGTCCTTGAACCGACGATGCGGTACTTGTCACCGGAGTGTAACGTTAGTCCTCATCAGAGTCAACAATGTTTTCATCATGTAAACTCTTACATGCAAAACACCGTATATGTTATGACTCTTACACGAAATTCACCTTCATCACAGTTTAACTGATGGTAATGGAAAAACGTGTATCAATGCAACCTGTTTTTAGCTTTGCCTTATAAATATAGCTCGTTACCTATAGCCTAAATATAGCTCTTTACCGAATCAAACAAAATATATTTTAAACTTTACCAGTATCGATATGCTAGCTTGATAGTGAGTACTAAAAGCCATCTTATTTGTTTATATTTATAGTGATAAAGTTAGGTATTTTATTACATGTGATTCTGACATGATGTCACTGCATGCACTGCGCTCCTTCCTCTGCACTCCTCTCAGGACCATAACCTGAATGTGGATTTTATTTTGCTTGGAGACGCATGGCAAATGTAAACATGTGATCTAAAGTCGGCTCTCAAAATATCAAGCATGATTGATGTCCTCCGACTGGATAAGATCATAGTCTAAAGCTAAAAAAAAATCAGGGCTGGGTTTCCCGAAACCTTCTTAACGCTACGTCGTTCTTAAGTTACACCTTAAGCTGTACCTTATCGTTAATACGTGTTTCCCGAAACGTTCTTAGTTAAGTATACCTTCTGTAAGGTCTGGACCACTCTTAGCTTTACCTTATCACTGTTGCAGGTCTATACGAATATAATTCTGAAGTTTTAATACACACAGACAGTATTAAATTAGGCTAATTCAAGTGTTTTCATGCAAAGAATAAAATTGTCATTACACTGATTGTTGTTAGAATTTTAATTATATTATTATATATAATAAAATGTTATAAATTTATTTTAATTAAAGAGCGCTTTTAAAGGCCAGTGAAAGCATAGGCTACTGTCAGTTAAGTCCTATTCAGACGCTAATATTGTTTCTCATGGGCTCGTACGGTATTTTAAACATTTACAAGGGTGAGTCGGTGATTTTAGTGCCGTCCGAATCCATAATATCAGTGTTTTTTCTCACCCAACCCACGTAAAAATCCCTGGCCAAATTAGTACCTCCTGTTTTTTGACAAACAGGTCGTGTGGTAATTTAATTGCCGTCTGAATCCACTGTTTCAAAATTCACTGTTTAAATCCTTTTTGATCACTGCCGAGCACCGTACGTATGACGTACACTTTTATTACTGAAATGCTTGAAAGTATTTACAAGAACAATATTTCATCGCAGCTCCACCTCAGCGAACAAAAATGGGAAAGAGAATAAAGCACATAAAAAATTTAAATGGTTATTATGGCAGCAATATATGATACAATTTAAAAATATGTAGGCAATGCTATTATAGGCTATTATAGTTTGGATTATTTTTTATTATATCCCATGAGTCCTAGTAAATGCAATTTCAACTATTTCTGAAGTGCTTCATTTATAAAGATCACCGCTTTCTCACATAAACAGCCCCTGCAAGAGAGAATAATTGATTCTCAAGCCATCGATATCAACCAATTCAGCACCATCGCCACGGACAGCGCCGGGTAACGTCGCACGTAAGAAGGTATATCTTAAGCGGCTTCCTAAGGTATGGTTCGGGGAACACGCCTAGAAATAGTATACCTTCAGTTAAGTTATACCTTAAGAGTCTTCGTAGCGCGCTAAGAGACAACGTTATCGGGAAACTCAGCCCAGTACACTTTGCCTTTTTATTTGAAATGTGTCATCTCTGACTTCACAAACTCTGCAAACTGGCTATTACCTTTGACAACTAGTGTTGACTCCTCCAGACTGTAAATCAGGACAAAAATCTGCCAGTTTTGTATAGTGTATTCCTGTAAATGGTGGTGAATGGCATTTTAAATTGACTTGAACATTATATTTAGCATTTCCCTGTCTTACAAGTAAAAACTAATTTTTTGCTTCATGTCACACAGATACTCGGAGAGATGGATGTCTGCAAGTTCCATTGGGTTCAGAACTGTCAGAAATACAAGTAAAAATGGAGGTTGCCACTGTGATGCCCCATGAGCCTTTGAGACAAGCTTCTACCAATACTTCTCCCCTTTCTGAAGGTTTTAAATGGCAGGGACCCTCTCACTGCCTCACACTTCTGCCAAATGTGCTGTCGAAGAATGAAGATATTGGTGGTACAGATACACAATCATCAATCACAGCTGGTACAGATACACAATCATCAATCACAGTTAAGTCAGAGCTGTGTGAAAATCAGGCTAAACATTCATACCCCTCTGCAGTGCAGTCTGGCAGTGATTGTCATGTTGAAGTTCCAGCACCTGAACAAGACCTGTCGTGTCTTCAACTTTACATTGAAAGTTCTGATGAGATGTCACAAAAGACAATTCAAAGTTACCAAAACACATTCATATGCAAGATTTGCAGAAAAATGTTCAGCACCAAAGGACGTTTGCAGAGACACACTTTAGTGCACCAGAACCAGACACCTTTCTGCTGTGGTTCATGTGGAAGTCGTTTTAAATCGAAATTCCACTTGAAAGAACATGAGAGACTCCATGCAGGTGATTATCATTATAGCTGTCAATCAGATTGTCAAATGACACTATGTTTGCCAGTCTTAATTCTTAATCCTCAAAAAAAAAAAAAAAAAAGGTCTCAAGACGGGTTGAGTTAGGCAGGTCAATGAATTGGGACTTCAGGCCAAAGAATGAAATTAATTTCCATTCTGGGGTAACCCATTTCAACACTGTGTTTTTAATAGAGCTGTAAAAATTAACACATGCCATTAATTTGTTTTGCACAACTCAAATCTGTATTGGTGCGCTATCTGTGAAGCGCTTCTCTGTGAAAAAACACCTGAAACACACGCACAGAGTGTCGCTTCAGACAGCGCGCCAGTGCCACACTGAGTTCTCTTTTACGCTTGGATGGACAAAAAAACAACAACGCACAATTTATTGGCGAGTATCATCGTAAGCAGAGTCTTAAATGAGTTAAAAAGTGTGAACGTATGAACGTAAAGAGTGACACACACCTGTTCTCACCTGGGGCCTCATGTATAAAACTTTCCGTAGTTTTCATCCTAAAAGTGTGCGTACACACAAGCTAGATTTTGCGTACGCACAAAAGTATGCCAGAACCTGCGCAAAATTCCCTTTATAAAACCCAGTCAGCGGAAGATTGTGCGTAGGCTACATGCATCGCCCCCTTAGAAATAACCATATATGGAGCTTACAATGCCTAGTTTTCTGCATCTGCGTATCATCTGCATCTGCATATCATTTCCATGCTTATTCCATCCACGTGATACCATGTTCAACACGGTACAAGGCATTAAGAAAATATGAGATGCGGACTATGTGCAGTCACATTACATTGCTAAAAATCGTTCAGTATTCTTGCCTTGTTTTAGAATAAATAAATAAAAATGTTATAACATTTCAGAGAAAGTTTTCAGAGAAGAGTTATTCTCAATCTTCTCCAAATTTAATTGTATTTAATTAGTATTTAATTGCTTTAAACAAATCAAATTAATGCAATTTAGCCCACAAGGTAAACATATATTTTAGGATGTTTATATATTTGTAATGGAAACAGATAGGCCTTATTTTTTTTAAGTGTAAATAAATGTAAGACTCAGCTCTTCACTGACAAAACATTTAAAAAATAAATCGTGCATATCTTACCGTTTCCTACTGTCAGTCTATGCACGTCTCGACACAAACAGCACAGCTGCGTTCAGCAGAGTTTGTACAGTACTGTGTTATCGGACTTATTCGGGCCAATGGTGTTCGATCACCGTCCTTCTGTGTCTGTTTCTGTTTGGAGTCAAATGTGCATCGATTATTATTCTCTAAAAATAAAATATTTTCTCAGAACATCTGCTATTTAGAACACAAATTAAAGTGGAATTATCATGTGCCAAGCACTTCTCGTTGTGGTTAAAACATTAAAACACTTTTAACGCATTTTAATACCAGGTGTAAACAGGGCCTAAGTGATAGCAGCCTAATAATCCCGTTTGCTGTCTGTCATTAGCCGCATTTCCACTGTCGGACCAGAAGCGGGCGTGCTTTTCCACTGTCACTTCCGGGGCTTGATCGGGCCTCGTTGGGGCTTCCTCTGGGCCAGCGGACAGGGTTTTTTGGGCTTGAGGCTCGGGCTTGATGAGTTGTTTTGAACAGAGGCGGAGTTTATCTGAGTCTGGAGACCGCAGCGCCGCGAATGATTCCTAATCAGCTAATCAGCATTAAAGACTTTTTAAAATAATTTTAGCTCAAAACTCACTTTCAGATTGCAGCGAGTGTTTGAATAACTTCTGTTTGTGATTTTATGTGGATTCTGATTACCGTATAAGGGAGAAACATTTATATGTGATGCAAAAGTGCACAAACCATTACCAAAGTAAACATGCTAAATATAACCGCTTGAAGAAATCAGACAAATAGTTTAGGCCAGGGGTATTCAGTTAATGTTCCAAGAGGTCCGGTCTCTATATTTCCTTCCCAGCCGAGGTTCGGACAATACTTTTTTTGGAACAGTTATACATTTCCATCAAGACAGCAGGAGTATAAAAAATAAAAAAATAAAAAAACCTAAACACTCAAAATAGTCATCAAAGATGAGAATCTTTGGCCCAGAGAGCCAAAACAGTGATTTTTACCAGAAATGTACCCAAAAAAAGTAAATATTTCTCCCATCTGGATATGAGAATTAAAAGGTTCGATCAGATGTTTTAACAGGCTATTTTTATTTATTTATTTACTTATTTATTTTACATTTAGACACCTACGTGTATGGCACATAGCGCAGTGTTTATATCAAAGCAATAAACTACTGAAAAACAATGTACATAATCTAATAATCAAAACTCTCATCATGAGGACAAAACAAAGTTAACTAGTAATAAAAAAAAATTAAAAAAAGTTTCTTTCCTTGTTGCCATCTCTAAATAACTTATTATGAAATGCTCTTCATATGCTGATTAATAATGCTAAATGTAATTAATGTGTAGTCTTAACCTGGTGTAGTTAAACGGTCAGAGTCATCTGTATGACAGATACAAAATAATTGTATCAGCTGCAGTCTTGTTTTCTGCTGTGTTTTAGCGAAAGTATCTATTTTGCTGCTCACCGTGTTTCTGCTACTGTTGTTCTTAAAATAACCGCGTCGTCTGCAGCTCTAGCTTTACGTTTTTAGCAAGGGAGAGAGAGAAGCAACACGGATGGAGCGGAAAGGGCTTGAATCAAGCACTTTTGGCTCTAGATAAAAAATATTATAGATATAGCTCCGAAATATCATTATTATAAACAACACTGAGTGTTTGTGGTGTGGACCGCTCCGTTGTTTTGATGCACTGCTCACTTTAACCTGTAGAAACGTTAAATTTGCGCGATTGTCCCATGGTCCGGACCGCAGTCCGCCATTTGAATAACACTGATTTAGGCTATCACAATCGTGTATTTATTTTATTTTATCTGTCAGTACATCTCGTCTCTTTATACCGTACTGTCTGATATCCATATTTAGCTCCGCACATGTCATAAAAAAAGCGACTCCGGTTTTACAGTTTTACTAAAGCTCCTCAGGTTCAGGTGCAGGTTCCTTTTCTATACCCGTAAGTAAATTAGATTTCAGTGAACAAGTTCAGGCTGTTTCTCATACATGTAGACAATACAATAGACAACACTATAAAAACATTAAGCCCTAAAACATTATACTAAACCCATTGCTTCATCTTATTCATAGAATTCATCAATACAGGGACAAAGCTGTTCTTATAACGTTTTGTTGTACACTGCGGGACTCTAAACCGTTGATTAGACGGAAGGTGCTGGAACTCATAATACAGGGGATGCTGCCTGTCACTTAAAATTGAAACACCCATTCGCTGTACCTGCCTGGTGTACAGTGAAGCAGGGTTAAGTAGCAGCTCCCCAATCAACTTACTGGACCATTTCACAATTTGGTTAATAGAGTTCCGGCTCTTTAAAGATAAATTCCCATACCAGGACACCACAGAAAAAGACTAAATTGATTTGATGAAATAAAACAGAATCATTAGTGTTTTGTCTATTTGAAATTTGCACAGTTTCCTTAAAAAGAACAAACATTGATGCCCCTTTTTAAACACAGCTTCACCGTTCTCAACTTTGAATCAATGATTGTCCCCAAGTATTTATAAGATTGCACACCTTCCACTGTTTGACCCTTAATGGATGTGACTTCATGCATAGAAACCTTCTTTCTAAAATCAATTACCATATCCTTGGTCTTCAATAGATTCAAATGAAGGTGAGACTCCACACACCACTCTACAAAGACAGAAACAACTGGTCCATGACTACTCTCATTATTCTGAAGCAGACTGACAATTACAGTATTGTCTGCATACTTCAAAATAACACGATTTTCAACGTGAGGTTGAATTGTATTAAAAGCAGAGGAAAAATCTACAAATAGAACTCTTGAATGAGACCCCTTCCACTCCAAATGTTTCAAAAGTAAATGTATCAAGGTGATCGTGACATCCTCTACACCTCTTTTAGATCTGTAAGCAAACTGCGTCGGATCTAATAAACCCTCAGTCATCCTCAATATTTCAGATCTCACAAATCTTTCAAGAATTTTTTTTATCTTTCAATAACTCCAACTGAAAGAAAGGCCCTTTCCTCCTCCCTTTGGTCTACAAAAAAGGTTGGCTATCATCAAGCTTGTGACGCAAGTCCTGGGTTTCCTTACTAAAATCAGTTGTATCAAAACGATTATAGAAATCATTCAGGGCGTTCGCAAATTCCAAATCCAAATTATTTCCGTTTAAGACGACCTGATTATTGTGCTATGAACTACCATACCCTAATATACCTTTCATACTGGACCAGGCCAAACCCAAATTATTAGCAGCCATCTGACTCTAATCTCACTTTTATAAAAGGAAACAAGGAATTATGTCTCTACAAAAGGCAACATAAGAACAAGTTACATCAGCAAGTTCATCCAAATCATCACCACAGCTTTCTCTAAACATTTTCCAGTCCATGCAGTCATAACACTCTTGTAAACAGAACACAGATTCTTTGGTCTAAACCTTTACATCCTTTGTTTGTACTTTCTCTCTCCTTAAAACAGTCTTGTATGTAGGCAATAGAAACACACAGTTGTGATTGGCCGAGCCCAATGGAGGTAGTGGAAGTGATTTGTAAGCATCCTTCACTGACCCATAACACAAATCTAGTGTTTTATTCCGTCTGGTTGGGCAGGTGATGTATTGATAATAGTGTGCAAGTGCTTTTGCGACACATGATTAAAATCAACCAATATAAAACACTGTGCTTCAGGTGAAATCGACTCTAGTATTTGTACCACCTCAAAAATGGTACTAGCAGCAGAAACAGCATCTGCCTTCGGATGGATATACACAACTCTCATAACAATTTGTGGAAACTCTTGAGGCAAATAAAAAGGACGCAATGATACTGTTAAAAGTTCGACATCCGAAGTGCAAATCCGTTCTCGAGCAGTCACAGCATGGCAGTATCGTTCGTTATCATACAAACATACCCCACCACCTAGTTTTTTTTCCCGTCACCTCAGCCTTTCGGTTCAAACGAAACGGTGTTCCAAATCTGTCAATGCACAGGTCAGTGTCTAGGTCTTGCTCATTGAACCATGTCGGTAAAAGCCAGGATGCCACAGTTTTTAAAATCCTTCTGGAATCGAACGTACCCCTGAAGTTCATCCATTTTGTTCCTCATGGACTGAACATTCCCCAGGAATCCGGGTCAGATGCTGCTTCCTCAGGCGTAGCTTAACGTCACCTTGTTTTCCCCGCTTCCTTCTCCTTCCCCTCGTTTTTCCTGATTTTTCATAGGGTTGTCTCAAAATAAAGGTCCGGGAGCTGTGAGACAAAATCCAACAACAAAAATGCCAACAAACGGTCACTTTTATCATGATAGTTTTGCGATCTCGCTAGTTTCCAGTGATTTCTTTCTGATAAAACTTCCATTTGGTGGTGAAATGATGGGTTTGTGTGATGTTGTTCCAGAGAGGCGTGTTACGGGTGGGTTTTAGTGTAGCACTGTGGAGCTTCAGGCCTAATGGTGGAAACACAGCGTGGTTTTGGGCTCGTTGCTATAGGTCTGAGGCTATTAGCCCAGCCCAGCCTGTTGAAAGCCCTTACTCGCACTGACAGGGGAAAAGCGGCTATTATTGTTAATCAAAGAACAAAAGACAAAGAGAAAATCTCTTCCTGCTCTTTCAGTTATACTGTAATGTTGAATGGCTATAATTAACCCTTTGGTGTTCTTCTGGGTCTTTTTAACCCGCAAATGACTTTGGCTGAATTTTTTAAAAATGTTCTCTTTGTCCAAATGGCATGAAACTTTGTACGGCTCTCAACCCTATAGATCTACAAAAAAAAAAAAAAAAAAAACATTTGTAATGATATCTGTTTTTATGTTAGCGTGAAAAAAAAAATAGTCACACTCATGGTCTTTGGGGTCTCTGGGGACCCTGCATAGAAAATGGACAACATTCATCATCAAAATCAGAAACAACGCAGAACACACATAGACAGAAATAAAGTGGCACACTTCTAACAGTGCTAAAAACATTCACAATGCAAAATTATCATGCGCACACACACACAGAGGAATACATTGGTGAGACTATAAAAACTGCTCTCTTATAATTTGTCACATAAAATAGTCACACAAATAAATTTGGTGACACTGACACATCGAAAATGTGAACACACACACATACAGAGAGAGAGAGAGAGAGAGGAAGAGACAAAAGTTACTGCTTTATTTGCTCTTTTGTTATACTGTTCAGTTCATTGCATTTTGATGTTCATGTCATGTATTTGTACTCAGTATATAATATAACACTGCATATCTGTTCTGTTACAGTGAGTAACTGAAGTGTAGATTACATTTGTACAATTATATGAAAAAAAGATTTAAATAAATGATAAACTCTAAAAACTCAACTTTTATCTTTTTCAGGTTTGATTGTAATCATAATGTAACATTATTGAAATTATTATTATTATTATTATTATTTGACAAACTTTGTCAAAACTTTGTTTTTTAACTTTGACAAAAAAGTCATTTTTATTGTGATTTCATGATATTTATATATGAATAATCCAGCTGGAAAAAAACTTGTGAAAAGATATATTTCAGTTAGTCAAATAGCAAATAGCATATAGTGGAGCTCTAGTATAGCCATCTAGTGGTTAAAATGATCATTTTTTACTTTTAAAACTACATTTTCCAAAATAAGGGCAAAAATGTTACACTTAACCATGTAAAATTATCCATGTTATTCCCATAAATGAAATCTAGAAATTTGGGTCTTTTATAAAGTGAATTTTACATCAAAAGCTGTTTTTGTATAATTTTTGTATTTTAAATAAAAACCTATTTAAAAAAAAATTTTTTTTAATGTATGTATATAAAATATATCATAACTCCTCCAAAAACTGCACAAATGTGGAGTAAAAACATTAATAAACAGAGAAAAATTACATTTGTTAAAAAACAAACAAAAAAAACCCCTATTTTTCTGTTACAAAATTACATGTTATTGTCTGGGGTCTCAGAAGACCCCAAAGATCACCAGTGTCACTCCAAATGAAGAGTATCGGAGGGTTTAATGGATAAAAAAGTATCTATCTATCTCCATCTATCAGTGATATATATATATATATATTAGGGCTGGGTATTGACACAAATTTCACAATTCGATTCGATTTCGATTCACAAGCTTGCAATTCGATTCGATTCCGATTCGATTCAATATTGATTATTTTGGATATCAAGTGCAATACATGGCAAATTTTCTTAAGGAAAACAAATCTCTTAACTAATGCTGTAAACTATGGGAGTCAGTTGTAGCCTATAGGCTTCATTAGCCTACTATAATATTGAAGGTAAAAATTAACTGATTTGTACAAACACTTAAATTACACTTTTATTTATTTTTATAATAATAAAGTTATATGAAATATACACATTTAAATGGTGGCTGTCATAAAAACCTGCCAGATTTATTCAAACATGCATTAAAAATTGAAGAACATAAAAAATTATAATGAATATGTAATATGGTGCATATATTTAGCAAAATGCTCCTCTCTAGAGTTAATTTTTCTAGCTGACTAACGAGTTTATGGTCACTGGTAAATGTGACGTTTACTGTACATGACATTGTTTACAAGCTGATTTGCTGACATCTTTCCACTGTTGAAAGACTGATTGAGCGATTCCATGTCACATGATACGGATTTCGATAAGTTGTACTCTATCTTTTAACACACTTGCAGATGCTCATTCATGTTTATTTCGCACTGTAACTGGTATTATTAAGGTGAAAGAGAAGATCATGTGCGCTCCGCGCTGCTGCTTCTCTTGAGGTGAGCTGCGCCAGAGCGATCTCATGCCACAGCACCAAAACAGTATTTATGTTTTTGAATTTCGTAAGAAAATGGACGTAATTTGAAATCTGAGACTTTGTTTCGTATCAATTGTAACAAAGCACAAAGATTAATGCGATTCATTGGATGGGATGCGCGCTACAATGTTACATTCATTCATCAACTGAAAACAGGATGACTAATCGATTTTAGGGATTTAAGAATCGATATCGGTTTGTAAAAATGAGTATCGATTAAAATCGAGAAATCGATATTTTTTACCTAGCCCTAATATATATATCGATTGCCAGCACTAGTTTTTAACAGATAATCATATTTGTAGACTTAACTACAATAACATTTATTTCCCTACAGAAAGGCGAGCAGAAGATCAGTCCGAAGAACCACTGGACTCACAGATCTCCCATGTTGAAATAATCCTGCAGCCAGACTGTGTAAATGTGGACACAAACCCACGGCACTCTCCTAAATTAAGTTTTTCTGATCAGGGACCTGGGAAATATCCTTTCTATTGTAAGATTTGTGATAGGCCATTCAAACGTCAAAAGAGCATGAAAAGCCACATGCTTTTACACCAAGGTGATCGAAACTACCCCTGTAAATTTTGTGGCAGAAGATTCTATAAGAGCTGGCATCTTGCAGAGCATTTAAGAATTCACACCGGTGAAAAACCATTTGGGTGCAATAAATGTAGAAAGGGGTTTGTTCAGTGGAATCAGGCAAGATCACATATAATCAAGCACCATGAAGGAGATATGTCACTGTTATCAAAGGAAAAAGCCTAAACCTGTAAATTGGCTTTTGTTATTACCACATCTTTAGCAAGGAAATTAGAATAGTAATGTTAATTTTGAATTTCTGATGTACATTTCTAATAATAAATGATACACGGAGACATTTATCTCAGGTTTTGTAGATGCACATACTCTTCCTACATCCCATGTCTGTCATTTAAAAAATTGTGCAGTTCTTGTTAATGCTTAATTAAACATTATTCATTAATATATTTGTCATTATTCCGCCAACAAGCAAACCAAAGGCAACTTATTTAGGGTGTACTCACATTAGGCGATCAGAACTGTGCCCAAGCACGTTTGACACCCAAAGTCAGGTTTGTTTGACTTGTGTGATTGCTCAGTAACACGTGGAACGCTGAACCGTGCCCTGGTCCGATTGAAGAGGTGGGCTGGGTTTTGGATCGAAAAAATTAATTTCAAAACATCTAGACATCAACTAAGAGTAAAGATGTAAAAGAAAGTGCATAAACTTGTCTGAAATGGTGATTTGTCTCTTTGAAAATCACACTTCTTGATTCGCCCTGTTGATCCGCATGACTGTGTATCCATCTAGTGTGACCAGAGAACAGAACGGCTACTACCTGAATGTGCGCTAATGTCATCATTTCAACAAACACCTTCTATTACTACTTGGATAGTACACTTTTGAATTAATTTGTGTATATTTATTGTTACATAGTTTTGTGTATATTTTGTTTGTTTTTTGCTCTGTTTTTCTGTTCCCTGTTGTTTCTTTATTCCGCTCCTAGGTGTACGATCACTGGACTTCCTGCCTGTCAATCATCATGATGACATTGTTCCACTCAACCAAACCGCTTACATGCCAGCTGCATAAAAGGGCTTGATTTCAAGGTGTGGGTGTGAGCAAAGTCAGCAACCCATGACACTTGAGTTCAAGCTAATTTATACTTCTGTGTTGGACATATGCCGCAGCCTCTACGCCACATGCGTCGGTTTTCATTTATACTTCTGCGTCGTTGTCCGCATCTACATGCAATTGCACATGCTGACCGTTACTAGGCAGTGTCCACAGGCATGTTGATGGTGTAACCCACAGCAGAATTATTTGCCATCTGAGAGTCTTTATAGTTTGACAAAGATGTGTCATACAGATGGACATATCTTCGGACTTCCTCGGCCAGTCGTGAATTTACTACTTTAAGTTGTTGCTTGGCTTTGATTTCTAATTTGGTTGATTTGTGTTTGTGCCGTAATTGAGTATTTATTTGTGGTATTTTCATTATTAGCTTTTATGTTCAGAGTGATCGCAACCCCCAGTACCTTTGGTCTTTATTTAGTGTAGTTCATTTAAGGCTTCGTATGCTAAAATTTTCATTTTCACATTTTCTTTTTTGTAGTTAGTTTAGAGGGTTTGGGTCATTAGTTATGGGAATTGCTTGGTTTTGTTCTTTTTGATTTGGCAACACTCTTTTTCCCCATGGAAGTTTTTTTATTTATTTTTTATTATTATTTCCATAGCATTTTTAAAAAATAAATTATACATGCGTTTCAACTTATCTGTTTCATTGATTGATTCTGCTGTTTGCACACATGGTAACAGTTGTCTCACTTAAATGTTACGTTTAATCCCACCTGTCGTGGAAATTCTCAATACAAATACAACCTACTAAATCTGACTTCTTCACCATGGACAATTCAAACAACTTCCAGTTGTTAATATGATAAAATAATATACTACAATATCTCAAAATAATTCCTTGAATACTTAAAGGAGAACTCTGCAACTCTAGCGAACTCTAGTCACTTCTTCGCTGATTTTCCCTTTTGTTGTCGCGTGTTTTCCCCACGAGCTCCCCCTACAGCTGTGGGGGGGCGTATATTTCACAACACAGTCGTAAAAAACTCACTTGCGGCGGCCTCCTCCCCCTCTCTACCGCTGCTCATGTGCGTTTGTTTTGATCGGAGCAAGCCAACTGTATCGTGTGGAGCTATGTCTACCGAGGTGGGTAATCTGGTAATACATCATACATGCGTGGGTGTTTATGTCGAATTGCCGTAAAGCAATTTGTGTTTCGCGCTCGTTCTAGTTCTCGCTTCTCACGAGACTTCCAATTTCTATCTTGCCGGGACGCGAATTTTTTTTTTG
This sequence comes from Abramis brama, assembly GCF_963993115.1. Classification (NCBI taxonomy): domain Eukaryota; kingdom Metazoa; phylum Chordata; class Actinopteri; order Cypriniformes; family Leuciscidae; genus Abramis; species Abramis brama. Next base: position 23,828,360 of record NC_139985.1, read on the forward strand.
CAGGGTGGTAGCGGAAGACTCATTAATATTCATAGAGAACTCATCCCTGATTGGCTCGCCGCGTAACACAGTGACACAGTGCCCAGAGTGATAGAGAATACATCGCCTCAGATCGTGACAACCTATTTTTTTACAGTCTATGGTGACAACAGACACATTTACGAAGGTAAAGTTTCATTTCATATTTGATTATTTGATCACATATGTGATTCATCTTCTAATAAACTTTTAATGGCTTAGTATTCAAAAACCAACTGAATTAATAGTGAGTTAACCCTTACGTGTCCGTTCGCTCTATTGTCGTTGATATTAAAAAAGGTAAAAGATGTTACATTTCTTAAGAGGATAAAGTGTTGTTAAATCGGTTCTTATCATGTTTTATCTAAATTTTTGCTTCACTTCTAAATGTTTACTTTACTTCTTAAATGTTTACAAGTAAATTGACAGTAATATGCTCTCATTCGTGGTATGAAGAGTTCAGATGCAAAAGCCTCTCAGAAATTTTCTTCTAGAATGATCTTTTTTTTCAAGCTCGTATATTTATAATATTTGATATTTTATATATATATATATCAATATAAATATATATATATATATATATATATATATATACACACACACACACCAGATATATATATATATATATATAGTGTGTGTGTGTGTATTGCACCCAGTGTATAAAAATGTGCTATATAAATAAACATTTACTTTCTTACTTACTCAAGACATAGAACTTTTTATGTGAGGTGGTTATCCAGCACCAACATTGGAATGTTCGGTGCGGGCACGTAAGGGTTATGAACTTTTTGCAGATGTTGACAAAGCCAGTTATTGTTTTAAAGTGTCCATGTCTTGATGATTCCATTTAAGAGTCCATTCTGTTCTGTTTCTAGAATTGGTGTGCATAATGGCAGGATTTATTAAAGCTTGCAACATTTGTCAGACACTTGACAACTTTGAGGAGATGGAGCTGCTGGAGGTTAGGTGTAGATGGATAAGAATAAAACATTAAAACAGTGTTGTTGAAGCGTGGATAATGTTAAACTACTTGTTAGGCTGTTAGCAAACAAATAATTACACTTTGACATTAAGTCAACATCTTGTTGTGTTCCATTGGCTTCCAACCCCTTTTTTCCCCTCCATTAGTACAGAGTGTATAGAAAACCAACTTCTTCTGAGTGGGTTTTAAGTGTATAGGTCCCATTGGCAAAGTTTAGTTCGAAGCTATTGAGCAAAAGCATCACATAAATAATTTAAACAAACAACACTGACATAAGTATTGGAAATATTAGAAAGCCATTTCTACCATCTGTGCATGGAGCACGCTTAACTGACTTAAAGGCAGAGATAGTTTACAGAATGTAGGTGACGGTGTTAATGTTAAATGTTACTTTGGTTAAACCATGCATTTGCCTACTCTTTAAATGTTTTTTGTGCTTTGACAGAAACTCCTCCCCGAGGACTATGAACACCATATCTGTTTATTTGAGCCTCTCGAGGGCAAGAACTGCAACATTTCTCTAAAAGTAAGACTTCACACTGAAGAGGAGGTTCACAGATGGCTTCAAGCCTTTCAAAAGTCATCACAAACGACATGGCGGGTGAACAAAAGCTACCCTGTGGAACAACAAAGGCAGAACATATACAGAGTAAGTGATTTCATAGCAGGTGCATTAATTTATTTTTTCAAGGGTTGAGCCAAAACCTTAATTGAATGTGTTTGAAGGTGGACCTTAGATGCCAACACAACACACGGCATTCTTCCTCGAAAAAAAATACATCCTGCCCTGCTGTGATGTATGTTGTTCTCAAGAGGCAAAGCTTTTCGCAGAACAGAAAGTCCAGGTTAGATCTAAAACCCCCAAAAACAGGCTTGCTGTTTTGTAAAAAAAGTCACTCTCTGTTTCAGTTTCCTAAATAACGCAATAATATATGTAATAATTTTATTGTACTCAGATCTGCTGATTTACACATAGAAGAAGGATTATGTTTGTACATCAACCTGAAACATCAACATAATCACCTGCTCATGTGTGCTGAGGCTATGAGGCAACGAGATGTAGCACCAGAGACAATCAACAAACTACAGACTCTTTTTCAAAGTGGCCACTCTCCCTCCTCTGCTTTAAATACACTGAAATACGACCTTCAGGAAGAGATGGGCGACTCCTACATCTTTGCAGCTGCTGATCGCTCGATTTGTCCTGATCTAAGTTTCTGTTTTAGGTAAGTAAAAGTAAAAAATACAATTGGAACATTCTAAGAATGTGATCACTATTATCAAGTGAAAAATTATGTGATAATGTTGATAATGTCACTGTAAATCCTGTGTGTAATTGTCATTTTAGGCTGTATTACAACATTTTCAAGAGGTCGTACGGGGAGTTATCCGGGGACACAATGCTCACCAGCCTACAAGCATCACTTGATGCATACAACAAAAAGGAGGGGGCTGAGTGCGGGAAGATGTTTGCAGATTCCAAGAACATCATCATTGCCTTATGCAGTCCCCTCATGAGGCGAGTCCATTCAATGATCCCTGAGAGTGCAGAGATGGTCTTTGTGGACTCTTCTGGAAATTGCGACAGAACAAATAGCAGAGTGTTCCTACTTTTGACCCACTCAGCTATTGGAGGACTGCCCTTGGGTGTAATGATAACATCATCTGAGTCTCAGAGTGTCATCACTGCAGGACTACAGCTCCTCAAAAGCATTCTTCCAGAGGATGCATTTTTCCGCAGGGGAGATCTCGGCCCACAAGTGGCAATGACTGATGACTGCCAGGCATTACGACAGGCTCTCAGCGAGTCTTATCCACATACACACCCCATCCTCTGCGTTTTCCACATTTTGCAGGCGATGTGGAGGTGGCTGTGGGATGCCCACAATGCTGTACCAAAGTCTGACCGTCAAACCCTGCTACAGCTCTTCAAGGCTATGGTGTATGCAAGAAATCCAGGAGAACTTGAGGCCTCATACCATCGGGCATTAGAGGACTCCACGGCAAAGCTTCACCCACGATATTGCAAATATCTGACATCTATTTTCAGCAGACGTGAGGCCTGGGCAATTTGTCTCCGCACTCATCTCCCCACACGAGGGAACGACACCAACAATTATGTGGAGAGTGCAATGAGGGTTCTGAAGGACCAGGTCCTCTATAGGCTGAAGGCCTACAACATAACACAGCTGATGGATTTCATAACCACCAGGCTAGAGGCCTACTATTGCCGGAGGCTCATCGACGCAGCAAATAATAGAATAAAGTTGAAGTCGAAAGGGGACACAAGAAGAACCAATGTATGCAATTGTTACATGGTCTATTATTGCCATTTAATTCTCATATGCTGTATGCTATGATTTTTAAAAAAAATGTATGTTATGTCCCCTTTGATGTGAAACTGTAGGAGGATGAGGTGAACTTCATGGTTGATACCCAAGAGCTGCAGGACAAAGACCGGAAACTCACACCAGCTGCCAGGAAGACATTTTATGAAATTGCCACAGGTATAGTATCCTGGTCCATAACTTTGCCTGTGTTGTGGCAAATTTTGTTGTCCCTTGTTCTATGGTGAGGCACATCTCTAAGACAGGGCTATGGGTCAGTTTACACCAGATTTGCCCTTCATCAAATGCTTTATGAGTTTAGATACAGTATAGCAAGTAATAACCTCTTCCTCTGCCCTACAAAGGAAAGAACAACATACCAGGCCAGTGGTACATGGGAATGACTGAAGATCTAAATGCAGACCAGTCTGTCACAGGTAAATAACTTGGAATGAATATGCGGTTCATTTGACAATCAGCCATAGTTTCATAAAAAAATAATAATAATTCTTTTAAATTTTAAATTTACATTTTTATTTAGATCCCCTTTGTGCAGCTGCAGCGGAGAGCCCAGAAAGCCCAGCCCGAGGAGTGGACGAGGCTGGCGGTAGTGATGACTGCTCAGCTGGTGAGGGCTCATCCGAACAATCCAACAGGCAGAGGTGGGCAGAAATCAAATTAAAAGTGTTTTTAATGTTATGTGGTTTTTCACCTAAACAGAACAGCAGAGAAATAATAAAAATAAGTGGGAGAGAGATGGATGGGCTAGGCTTGCTCTGATAGTGACTTTCAGGTCATCTTTATTGTTGGGTGAGCTGTAACACATCTCCCTCACCTCACGACATTATCGTATAGATGTAGTTCAGGTCAGGTGAGTTTACTGGCTAGTGTTGGCAAGAGAGAGAGACGGGGGGATGTGGGTGTTGTTTGCATTCCCTGTTTGGGGGCATAAAAGGTATGCGTTAATGTGTGTGTGTGTGTGTGTGTGTGTTTGTTTGCAGTGACAGAAATTATGTCTGTTTGAGGGGCAGTGGTGACTCTCACACACTCACTCGTACACTCTCTCACACTCACTTACACACACACACACACACACACACACACACACACACACACACACCAGAAGTTACTACCTTAAAGGAGAAGTTTACTTTTAAAAAAACTTTTGCTGATAATTGACTCACCCCCATGTCATCCAAGATGTCCATGTCTTTCTTTCTTCAGTCGAAAAGAAATTTAGATTTTTGATGAAAACATTCCAGGATTTCCCCCCATATTATAGAGTCCAATGGGACCCAAACGGTTCAAGGTCCAAATGACAGTTTCAGTGCAGCTTCAAAGGGCTTTAAACGATACCAGACGATGAATAAGGGTCTTATCTAGCGAAACGATCGGTCATTTCAAAAATAAATAAAAAAGTTTAAGTTTTATAAGCACAAATGTTCGCCTTGCTCTGTTCTGTGATGCGCGTTCGTGACGTCACGTAATGCGCAATTACGTTGAAAAGGTCACGCTTGACGTGTTTACAAATGTGGACCATATACACATTTTCAAATGTATTTGTGTCAGTTTATCGTTTAAAATGCCCATTTCGTGTGCGTATCCTGGGTGTTTTAATATTAAAAAGCCAAAAAGAACATTTTCTTCAGGACAGAAATTTTTCAAGCGTGACCTTTTCAACGTAATTGCGTATTACGTGACGACAAGGTCGTTTGGACCTTGAACCGTTTGGGTCCCATTGGACTCCATAATATGGGGGGAAATCCTGGAATGTTTTCCTCAAAAACCTTAAATTCTTTTCGACTTAAGAAAGAAAGACATGGACATCTTGGATGACATGGGGGTGAGTAAATTATCAGCAAAAGTTTTTTAAAAGTGAACTTCTCCTTTAAAGGATTAGTTCATCCTCAAAAAAATTTTGCTGATAATTGACTCATCCAAGATATCCATGTCTTTCTTTCTTCAATTGAAAAGAAATTAAGGTTTTTGAGGAAAACATTCCAGGATTTATAATGGTCTTCATTGGCAACCAGCTTTACAAATGTTCAAAGAAGGTTCAAATGTCTGTCTTAGTGCAGCTTCAAATGCTCGACACAATCCCAGTCAAGAAATAAGGGTCTTATCCAGTGAAACGATCACTTATTGTCATTAAAAAAAATTAATTAAATACTTTTTACCCACAAATGCCCGTCTTGTACCATCTCTGAGAGCCACGCATTGCGTCATCACGTTGGAAAGGTCGCGAGTCAAGTCATCAAGTTATTTGTCTGTGTACTCTGGATCAAAAAAGTAGGAAAGGGTGAAAAACTCCATCTCATTTTCTCCTCCAACTTCAAAATTGTAACCTTTCCAACGTGATGACGCAATACGTGGCACATCTCAGAGATGGTACAAGACGGGCATTTGTGGGTAAAAAGTATTTAATTAATTTTTTTTAATGACAATAAGTGATCGTTTCACTGGATAAGACCCTTATTTCTTGACCGGGATCGTGTAGAGACTTTGAAGCTGTATTGTGACCGACATTTGAACCTTCTTTGAACATTTGAATAGCTGGTTGCAATTGAAGTCCATTCTGTGTAGAAAAATCCTGGAATGTTTTCCTCAAAAGCCTTAATTTCTTTTCGACTGAAGAAAGACAGACATTGGGGTGAGTAAATTATCAGCAAAACATTTTTTGTAGGTGAACTAATCCTTTAAGAAGTTACTACACATACACACACACACACACACACAGACAGACACACACACACACACACACACACACACACACACACACACACCAGAAGTTACTACCATTTACACACACACACCATCACAAAAAATGTACTTGTTACTAGTAACCATTAACCAATACTTGTTGATGTATGTTGTTGTGCCCATTGTCAGCAGGCTGGAAATTCGAGTCAGGGGGATGATGGAGGGCCTTGTTCAAAAATTACAGGCTGAGCCTGACTTGTACAAGGCTCCCATGGAGAAGATGCTGGCATCTTATGACAGACTGACTACCGACAGCCAGCTAATCTCTGCACTGGCCACATTTGGCCGGCAAAGTGCATCTGCCGGATCAGGTGCTTGGAAGATGGCAAGAAGGGGCATGCAAACGAGCACGAAGATTGGAGTGCAGCCGACAGCAGTGGCTCGTCGGAAAACGCCACTTGGAGGCAGACGTGCCCTCATTACTGGGCGACCAACAAAAAGCTCAAGACGAGAGCACAGCTACGGAAGGGCAAGGGGCAATTCACTTCCGAAAAGGCAGGCACCACATAGACTATCGCAGTGTGTCACTGACTGTGTTGCACTTGCCAAAAAACATAGTAAATAGAAAAGTTATTTTTTTTTCTTTTCTTTTTTTTTTCTTGTTTAAATTTGACAAACTTGACAAACAGAGCACTTGCAGTTACTGTTAGTTCACAATGTCACACACAAAGTCAAATTCAATAAGCTAAGCTAACTTAGTACATTTGAGGACACCGATTGCCTTAATTCTTTTAATTTTAAAAAACAATAGTTATGAGTACTCTGCAATGATTTTAGTTGTGTTTACTAAAAGTAGATATACATTGCAGTCAAGAAATTAAGTGATTAATTAAGTGATGATTGAGCATTAGTGATTAACACCTGCTGTTAACGAGCAGAATCAATGAAGGAAAGAGAAACAAAAGAACTACAACTGAAGAAAATATGAGCATGTGGTTGTGTTTAGATGATAAAACTCATCATTTAGTGACTTCATTCTCTGATCTTTTCCAGAGCCTAATCTCTGATTAGACAGGTAATGTATTACTTGTATTCAGAGGTGGGTAATCCAGGGGCCAGTGAGTAGAAGTCCCGCCATATGTTCATTCCACCCATGAACTCAGTCAGCTGATTTCACTAATTAGTTCTCTCTCCTGTCTGAATTAGCAAATCCAGGTGATTGGAACACAATACTGAGGAGGACTTTTACTTTCTGAACCTGGACTTTACACCTCTGCATAGCAATGCCACATGTCAGCCAAGAGCAAAGAAACAAACCAGAACTGGACCTTATCGAAGCCACACAAAAAAAGTCATTTCAGCCACAGCCTCAGATGAAATCAACTGAAGAGTAAAGAAGACATTAAATCTGTGAAGATCTCGGCAGAGGAGGATTAAACAACTCCACAAACAGCATAACCAGCTTCACTTATTACTAACCAGGGGTGCGTTTCCCAAAAGCATCGTTAGCCAACTATGGTCGCAAGTTTCCTCGTTACCAATAGAGTTCAATGGACATTGCGATGAACTTGCGACCATAGTTGGCTAACGATGCTTTCAGGAAACACACCCCAGACACACCCTTTATTTCTGTCAGATGTCTACAAAAGTTTAATTGAGAATTAACAGAGGATTAACTCTAATGTATTTCATACAAGTCACCATAACAGTGATTAGTATTTCCATTAGTTAGGCTCTTAACTCTAACTAAATATATAATGTCTTTTTTAGTTGCTATGCCAGTGTGTTTGTCAAACACATTTGCAGCAGCAAAGAAAGCTAAAGTGAAAATGAGATTAGGTGATGGTTTCCTGTTGATGGTTTTATAATTGTCATGAAATAGACTGATTCACTGAGGTTTTTTAATCTAACAAGTATGTTGTTCCACTAATATATTCACATCACAAACCCTGTGTTACTGCAGCATGCATTGTAGCAAGGTACTTTTGATTATCATATTGTTCATATGCTGATTGTTGCTGTCTGTGTGTGTCATCATAAACTGACTTTTTCGTACTCAAGTCTTAATTTATTGTTATAATATTGCTAAGATCCCATGCCGCAGTAACACAGGGTTTGTGATGTGAATATATTAAAATGGTGACTTATATGAAATACATTAGAGTTAATCCTCTGTTAATTCTCAATAAAACTTTTGTAGACATCTGACAGAAATAAAGTCAGTCTGGTTAGTAATAAGTGAAGCTGGTTATGCTGTTTGTGGAGTTGTTTAATCCTCCTCTGCCGAGATCTTCACAGATTTAATGTCTTCTTTTCTCTTCAGTGGAGTTCATCTGAGGCTGTGGCTGAAATGACTTTTTTTGTGTGGCTTCGATAAGGTCCAGTTCTGGTTTGTTTCTTTGCTCTTGGCTGACATGTGGCATTGCTATGCAGAGGTGTAAAGTCCAGGTTCAGAAAGTAAAAGTCCTCCTCAGTATTTTGTTCCAATCACCTGGATTTGCTAATTCAGCAGGAGAGAGAACTAATTAGTGAAATCAGCTGACTGAGTTCATGGGTGGAATGAACATATGGCAGGACTTCTACTCACTGGCCCCTGGATTTCCCATCTCTGATTGTATTATTCATTATAATAGAACTGATTCTGCTGTAAGGCCCATTGTTGTGACAATCAGATTTTAAAAACCTCTCCGGTATTATGCTGACTCACACAGACATCAAGAATCAGCATATGAATCTCAACAATGGTGACCATTAACAAATTATTCATACTGCAATGCATGCTGGGAGCCACGGATAAGGTTTGTATTATGCTAGTACCCAGCATGCATTGCAGCATGAATCATTTTTAATGGTCACCATTGTTGAGATCCATATGCTGATTCTTGATGTCTGTGTGAGTCTTAGTAATGCAATTCCTTTTCTGTGAAACTTTTTTGTGCACAACTATTTGTAAAATTCTTCATATTATCTGATGGTCACAACATGGCTAGCTCTTAAGGCCTGTTCACACCGGGACGAATTTCGCGCGCGATATTCGCCGACGTTTAACGCCTCGTGACTAAACAAAGGACGCCAATGTGAGTGTGCACACCGACACGAAAAACGCCACGCGTAAAAGCGTCATTTTTAAAAAAACGCCTCGGGTTCGTTTTTTTGGTTTGACGCGCCGCGTCAAAAACTATCCGACCAATGAGATTGGCGCTTTTGCTCACGTGTTTGGAGCTTCTGAAGTTACAGTAAAACACAACTTGGGGGCGCTCAAACACAAAACGGTCTTGCCGAGCACACATACGTAACGGCGAAGAAGATAAACGCCAAGTAGCGTCTACACTGGGAAGAAATAAGACGAGGAAGATGCAAGGCAAGATGAATGTAGAGCTGCTGGTCTCGTTGGTGTCGGAACATAAAGAACTATATGACAAACGCGACAGTGACTACAAAAATCTTGATAAAAGAGAACTGTTATGGAGTAGTATTGCAGAGCAAATGGACCTTGTGTAACGGGATATTTCTGTTTTACATTAAGCGCCATCTAATGTCATGGAATGAATTTGCATGTTCACTCGGCTCATCGTCAGCGAAAATCGCTTGGGTGTGAACACAAAAAACGCGTTGAAAAACGCTGGCGAATAACGCGAGCCGATATTCGTCCCGGTGTGTACGGCCCTTTATGCTGTAGAATCACAGTTTTGAGTAAAACTAATATGTTGCCCTTTTAATCAGAGATCAGACTTTGAATAAAATCAGTGAATCAAGTCACTAAATGATGATTGTCATCATCAGTCCTTCACCATCAACACCCGATCAGACTTTTCCTTGCCTTTTGTGCAATAACAAATATGTTCTATAAACACTCAATTATAGCAGCCAAAGAAAATCTTAAGTGCAGAAGATAAGGGTCAAGAGCCCAACTAAAGCACTGCAACTAAAACACTGATCTCCATCATGGTGACCTTAAATGAAACTCAAATCATCAACTTCTAAACCTTTGTTAATTCTAATAAGAACTTCTGTAGACGAATGGCAGTAATAAAGTCAAAGTGGTTATTAATACGTTAAGCTGGTAATGCTGTTCATGGAGTTGTTTAATCCTCCTCTGCTGAGATCTTGAGATATTCAGTGTCTTCTTTTATCTCCAGTTGATTGTGCTGTGGCTGGAAGTCAGTTGTAGTTCTTGTGTTTCTCTTTCCTTCAGTGATTCTGCTTGTTAACAGCAGGTGCTCATTACTAATGATCAATCATGACTTAATTAATCACTTACTTATACAATTATCATTCTGTGATCTAGAAATGTTCTATAATTCATTCAGTTTGAGTTCTGTTTCAGTCATTCAAGTTTTGGTAATATTTGAGTGCTGTTAAACTCAGTTTTATTTAGTACATATTACTTTTAGGTTTAAAGTGTATATATAGAAAATGTAATTTTCATATTTGTACATAGTGCACTGACTGAAGTAGGCCCTAATTGCATGGGATATCTGAATAAATGTTTTAAAGTTTGTTTAATGTTTGTTGTCTCCCATTTCATCCACCCCAATGACAGTCTTCCAGCCTGAGAAATAAACTACTTGGTGATGACTCAATTCAATGAAAAACATTTTCTCATTTCTCAAACTCAAGAATGAAATAACTTCAGATAGACTAAATAAATATATCAGTCTACTACTACAGGGACCACAGAATAATCAAGCTGACCATTTTGAACTTTCTATTTTGCATTGGCTCATGAAGGCCAAAAGACTTTGGCAAAGTCCCCACTGTTACAGTTTTTCTCAATTGCTAAAACACAATTTCTGAAACCTTGCTCCTTTTTCTGAAAACATTAAACACTGAACCTCATCTTCAAGCACTATTTACAAAACCTCTGACTCATCTTGCAAAATGAAACTTTTGCCTCAAAACAGTTTTACCTGTGTTCAAAATCAAACGCTGCTCTCAAATCATAAACAAAGTGGTCAAAATGATATACACTATCAAGCAGTCAGTAAACAATACACCAAAAATAGAAACACATTGCTCAAAACATAGTTCTTGAAAGATGTCTATGGACTGCTATTCTGTAGCAGACTTACCCGTGACACCTTACTGTACCATCAAAAAGTTCAGGGAGAAGAACATTTTTAATCTCAAAACAAATTTCATATTTTTCTGTCATTGTCTTTTGATGAACGGAAACATGTTCTATCATTGTAGCTCAAAATTGATCTGAAACTACTACTCTGCTTTGCTCTTTGCAATTTTTTGTGTTCTTCCTCCTCCGTGTACCCCTATTTTTACAGTTTATCAGTTTTGAGAGGTTGTGTTCAATCAATGACATGCGTTCTCTATTTATATTTGATTGTTGCCTCTTGTGTTTACCAGTGTGGATGACATGTGCATTAGAGTGCAGAATGTGTTTTGAGAATGAGAATGTGTTTAAGGTAACTTTATTGACAGCAGACTGCACAATTAGCTAAATGAGTTCAGGCAACTGAGAACTTTGTTCAGCCAATGGGTTTTAGTGTTTTAGCAATTGAGAAAAACTGTAATACAATGAATCGTGTTGGTCAATAACAACACGACTCATTTATTTGCGTTCGTGATTTTCATTGCTAATCCAATTAAATTAATAACATTAATCATGTAGGTCAATCACAATCCATCTCGTCACGTCATCTATCCAAGTTGTTACAGCGATGTGATATCTCATTGTTTTGGGTTACCATGGCTTCTCAGAACATTGGAGTAGTCTTCAGAACGGCGAGCCAATCAGGGATGAGTTCTCTATGAATATTAATGAGTCTTCCGCTACCACCCTGCAAAAAAAAAATTCGCCGGACGGTAGTGCCCAAGTTGCAAGGTTGGTTTTCCACCTGGGGACGCTGGGGGGAGCGGGGAAAGTCACCAATATCACCAGAACAGGTTGTTTAACCATCCAAATGATTTCTAGACAGTTTTATTAAGTTAAAAAAGTTACCAAGTTCTCCTTTAAAATCCAATCCAATACTTTCCTGAAGTATGGTGATGGCGTCCCGTCAAGAAGCTACTATCACTACCTCAATCACACATGCACACAGGTCTTTAGCATCTATACACTCTAACCATCCTTCTCAGGTGTATGCTGGTCTGACACAGGATCATTAATACTAACTCAGAGTATTACAGCCTCACCCCGAGGGCGGCTCTATAGTCTTCCGACACTATCACTGTCTCTGCAGTGGTCTTTTGAGCGTAGAATCTTTAGTACTTCTATTCTTCAGCTGTGCAGCCTATATCTGACACAACTCCCAAGTTGCTCTTTGCAGAAATGAAGTTTTATTCACGGCTGGGAGATCACTGGCCACATCAACCAAGTGAGTCTCTTGAACAAAAGATACATGTACATTTAAATCTTACAGTTGAGTAAAAATCAGTATCACTCAAGTCTTCTTCACTGTGATTTGTTCTGGTGATTAGTTAAAAATGATCTAAGCTAATCATATGACTGTTAGTTCTACTGTGTTAAGCACTTTTTGGGTAAATGTATATGATCTTTGACCTGGGCATCCTTAGTCTGCATTTCTCTGTACATTTAATATTGAAAATACCCATTACATGAAATATTTATATCACACACTATAACATCAAGCATGTAACATCGGGTTTATTACGTGTTTGGTTCTCACCTTATTGCTGAACAGGAATTGTAATTTGCGAATAAAGCTGCATATTCCTCCCTTAACCTCAGCTGCCCCATAATAATCTTGTGCTGCGTGCAGCATGAGAAAAATCACTGATAGGCTATATAAGTGATAGGCTAAATATATTATGCAGCCTATTAGCAAGAGCATGTTTCTGTTTTCTTCAAAACAAAGTTGCATCAGAATGACTTAAGCGTGCCCTGTCCTGGAACCATAGACTGGAATGCTAAAATGCAATGTGAGTGCAGGCCATTGAGGGAGTCAGGAGGGGTGACAATCAGGCTCGTTATGAGGCAACCCTGCCTAGTGCGAGTACATTTTTAGCAGAGGTGGACAAAGTACATAACTTCCTTACTTGAGTGAAAGTACAGATACTACTGGTCAAATATTACTCCGTTACAAGTACAAGTTGTAAAGACCAATTTTGACTTAAGTAAAAGCACAGAAGTACTTGTTTTTAAAAGTACTTAAGTATCAAAAGTAAATGTCAATGCATTGTTTTATTATTGTTGCATTGTTGTGTGTAATACTTACAGTACCTTATGCCTCTGAATCTATGCCTGCCTACCCTCATATCAATATCACATTTATTTCTAGAACACAGTTCCAGTAGTGGGATTGAATGTGAGATTTAATAAGTGCACTCAATAACGTCCACAATGGTTTCGGACACCCAAATGGCTGTTCCCTCAAATAGTGCCCTATTTAAAGTTTTTTGGCTTGTAGTATGAATATGTTAACCTTACTGTTATCTATAAGCTAGTGTGCACCAAAACAGTGACAACATTTGCATTTAGAAGACCAAACCCAACGTTGAAAATGAAAATCAGGTTGATGTTAGAATCCAACGCCGGATTGACATTAATCTCCAACGTTGGACAGACGTTGTATTGTGGTTGAAAATGAAAATCGGGTTGACGTCAGAAACCGACGTCAGTCCGACTTTCATTTCCAACCAAAATGCAACCCCTGCAACCAAAATCATCCACTGACTGACATTACTACTTTCTACTCAAGGACCTTGACAGAATTGTAGTGGAGTAAAAAGTACGATATTTGTCTTTCAAATGTAGTGAAGTTAAAGTAAAAAGTTTCCAGAAAAAATAATACTAAAGTAAAGTACAGATACTCAAAAAGTGTACTTAAGTACAGTACTCAAGTAAATCGAGGTGTGGTAGATGGCAAAGAATTATCTGGATGTTGTCTAGCTTGTCCCTAGATAGACATTATACTTGTATGACTGTATCTGCTATATTATGTTACCAGTATGGCTGCAGAGTTAACTGGTTTGGCTTAAAGAATTTTAATTTGTAGTTATTTATTTATTTTTTGATACCTGGGGCCCATTCTTTGTATGTGTATTACTCATCACCTTGCTGTTGATGATTTGACATGATCCAGGATTGTTAGGTGTTTCGAAGCTCATCCTGGAGTTGCTGTCATAGCAGCAGGTCTGTAATTTTAAAATTAATTTTAAAATAGTTATAATGTTGTGTAGTCTATAATAATTCACAGCCAATTTTACTCATTTATTAGATTTATTTGTGAGTGAATAATTATCTCATAATTTTACTGGAGTCGTACACACATCACCTACAGTTAGTCTGAACCATACATTGATTTGAAAAGTGACTGATGGAACACGTTTTGTAGATTATCAGGACAGAATATTCTAATCAATGACTAGAAGATAACTACACATAAGCTACATAAATTCATCAACTAACCATTCAGAAATGTCCTGTTGCATTATACATGTTGTCACCTCTTCTTGAGTCTCTCCATCATTGTCTGAATCCAGTTTGAACATAAATGGCTAAAAGTTTTTGAAATTTTCAGTGCATTCAGTCTGTGTGAGTGCAAGCTGTTGAAGCTCCGCCCCCTCTGTGCTGGGAGTAGAAGCTCATTTGCATTTAAAGGAACAGACACAAACGTTGTGTTTTTGCCCACCCTCAAAAATTGTCAATTTTAACATGCTATATAAAAATATCTGAGGGATATTTTGAGCTTAAACTTTGCATACACACTGTGAAAACCTTACATCTGTGAAAAGGGCATTATACCACCCCTTTAATTGTAATGAGTGTTTTTTGTAATTCACTGTATGTTAATGATAATGCAATGGAGAGAGAGAGAGTTTGTGGATGAGACGTTAATGTGCACTTCTTGTACTTTGTTTGTACAGCTCTTACGGTGATTTTTGGAGTGGAAATGGACGCAATAAAACATCAGTAAAGTTTTGGCCATCATTCAGGCGGGGTCCGCTACAGTAAATACTTCACCTTTGCTGGTTCAGATCCCCTTCAGAAGTGCTTGTTCGTTCCCTGTTGTTTCTTTATTCCGCTCCTAGGTGTACGATCACTGGACTTCCTGCCTGTCAATCATCATGATGACATTGTTCCACTCAACCAACCCGCTGACATGCCAGCTGCATAAACAGGATGGATTGCAGCACGTTGGAATCAATGTGATGGTCGAAGGAGCTGAAACGCCATAAAAGTGAGTTCACTATGGACATTGATATTGAAGATCAAGAATCTGAAAGCCTGCTTCAGATGGAATCAGAAGGTAAAAAGGAAAAGGATGGAAAAGGAGCAGTTAAACATAAAGATAAAAATACATCTGAACTCCCTCAACGTTCAGAACTAGGGATGTCAATTTTAACAAATTCCCATGATCGATCGTCGTTTAAATTAACGATCAATTAATCGATTAATCGTTAGCCGTAACACTGCATTATAAGTCTGCTGCAGTGGCATATGGCCAACAGCATGACAGGGTGTGCAAATACTGCACAAAACGCTATGTTCCTCACCAAATGAATGAGAATGGTTTTTAATCTAAATAAAGGGCTAGTAGGATTGTAAAATGTTTCAATGTGATTGATCATTTAATTAAATTAATTATTTAATAATCAAATATAACGACTAATGAAAAGTGTCACCAACGCCTCAGATGCGTGCTTGGAATATGTGACTGTTGTGGACGTGCTCTTCCTGGAACAACGCGCTGAAAATGGCAACTAAACCCAATTAATTCACAACGATTTAATAAAACAGTGTTCTCATGTTATGTAATATGACAGTCCTAGTCATAGTTATTATTAATCGTGCATTGCTGTTTGAGCTGCGCGCTGAATGAATACAGTAAAACTGGAGCACTTTGCTAGCGCGTTATTTAACTCAAAGAAATGCATCCTATATGAGATTAATCAGATATATACAAAATAAACAGAATATTACAAATGATATCTGCACAAAATGAAGGGAATGCACAAGTGAACTTGAACTAAGTTACGTGCCAATCAGAATGTTGTGGAGCAACGCGACTATGGCAACTAAACCCAAATAATTCACAATATTTTATTACAATATTGTTCTCTTTATAATGTTATGTAATATGACAGTCCAATGGTCATTATTAGTCGTGCATTGCCGTTTGAGCTGCGCGCACTGAAAAGGTTTACTAATCGGCTACAACTGCCCCAGAGTGCTAGCTCCCAGGTAAGTCATACTAGGTAAAGATGATGAACCTTATGCTATTCTAACTGACTTAGGATGGAGTATTGTGGGCTACTCCACACCAGGAATCAACGAATCAACAGCAGTCAGTCTTTGTCACAGAATAGCTAACAAAGGAGATCGTTGAAAGAGGTGATGTAGAAACAGTGAATGATGTGGAACTGATGGTGAAAGGGGGTACATACCTCATCATGGCATCTACCATCCAAAAAAGCCAGACAAGCAACTTGTCGTTTTTGATTGTTCCGCGAAATTTAGGTATAAGTCTCAATGAACATTTGTTACCAGGACCAGACATGATAAACAATCTCACATGAGTTTTTATTTTTAGGTTCAGAAGGCATCCTATAGCTGTAATATGTGACATCAAAAACATTTTCCACCAGTTCCATGTCCAAGAAAAATGACCGGGATTATCTGCGCTTCTTATGGTGGAAAAACGGAGACACAAATTCAGCGCTTCAAGATTACAGAATGAAAGTGCATCTTTTCGGTGCAGTTTCTTCACCAGGTTGCGCAAACTATGGACTAAGATATCTAGCCAGTGAGCATAGTCAATCACACTCATTAGCCACTCATCATAAGAGGCTTGATGATGGAGTCTCAAGTGTAGAGACAGTGGAAAAGGCCATTCAGCTGGCAAAAGAAACACGGGAGTTGTGTGCAAAAGGTGGTCTTCGACTTCACAAGTTTATATCAAATGAAAACACTGTTCTGCAGAGCATACCAGCATCGGAACGTGCTGTAAACTTGGAAACAAAGGTTCTTACCTTCAATGACATGCCACTCGAGAGAGCTTTGGGAATTCATTGGAACATACAAAGTGATAGCTTCAAATTCCATATCCCACTAAAACGTCAAAATACAACACGTTGTGGCATATTGTCAACTGTTGCCTCCATATATGATCCTTTGGGCTTTGTAGCTCCCTATATTCTCAATGGTAAGAGGATCCTACAAGAAATGTGTCACCAGGGTACAGGCTGGGATGATCCACTTTCCCTTGCACTTAGCCCACGGTGTGAGAGATGGCAGAATGACTTTGTCAATCTGGAAAAGGGGAATTACCACGATGTTATGTACCTGCTGATTTCTCCAAGATTGTAAAAACATAAATACATGATTTCTCTGATGCAAGTACCTGTGGTTATGGTCAGTGTTCTTATCTGAGAATGATCAGTGAGAAGAATGAGATTCATTGTACTTTTCTCATTGGCAAAGCCCGGGTTACTCCTGTAAAGATTACTACAATACCGAGATTAGAGTTGACCGCAGCCATGGTATCAGTCAAATTGAGCAAACTGCATTCAGCATTATGGGCCGATCTTATTACAAATCGCCCTGAGCCTCTTGTTGCATTTCTTTAAGTACTCAGACCGAAACAGAAACTTCTTTCACATGGAAACATTTGCTAACAATGGGAATTTGCATTCAGAGTTTACACCTTTTGAGGGCAGGATGCCATTTGCCTGGAGGATGCGTAGGTGAGACTTGCGTCTCAAATGGTGATGCTAATTTCACAAGAGAGAGTTCAAATGTTAATTTCCAGAAAGGTCCTTTCTTCTCAGGGAGCAATTTCTCACAGATTTCTTACAGATTGCTTTGGTCCTTTCATGACTAAAGAAGTCAAGTCAAGTCACCTTTATTTATATAGTGTGTGTTTTTTTTTTACAATACATACAGATTGTTTCAAAGCAGATTTACAGTGATAACAGGAAAATAATGCAACAGAGTTTGTTTCTAGAAGAAAATAGCCTCATTGTGATGGCTACGGCCACACAGGGTAACATCACCTCAGTTCTAAACATTTGATTACCGTTTTATTTCACCTCTTTAGTTTGTTGCACTGATTATTATGTACAGTCATCTAAACTATGATATCTAAATAACGAACACAACAGTTTTTTGATTTGGTTTATTTTGCTTTACCTTTACATTGATTTACAGGGAGTGCACGAATCACATGTTTCTTTGTGTTGAGTTACCTGGACTGTTGGGGGCGGTCCCTTCCTGGTTGGGCGGAAGGAGTGGCTAAGGGCTGAGGAGACCTATATCTGGGAGCCAGCTCATTAGGCCATACCATGTCTCACCATGTGCCAGGGGGGATTTTGTCCTTAGTTAGCTCTTGAGTTTTCAAGTGTTAGTTTGTTTACCCCTTCTATGTTATTTGGTTTTGTCAAGCCGTTATATAAGCTCCCTTCTGTGTCTTTTTTTGACAGGTCAGTTTTTTTGTTCAGTTAACCTTGTGTTATGAGTTTATGTATTTGAGCCTATGTTCAGTTACTTTTTTGTTGACCTCTTTTTAAGGCCTAGTTATTAAATTTGGGTCCTTATGTAACTTTTTCAATATTTTGGGTAATAAACCCTCCTTTTTTGAAAAACAGTCTCCTGTGTCCTCTTGCCTCACTGCCTTGGTCCCTGACACTCATAGTCCAGCTTAAGTTAAGTTCAGTGATGGTTCATTTTTGTTGAAAAAAAGTTATTAATTTAGTTAATTTATATACATAGCCGCTCTGGAGAAAAACGTGATGTCATCGTCCAGCTCAGCTCAGTTCTCAAATAATGGTGTCAATGCAGGCAGATCAATAATATTGTTGAATATTAAATGTCCCCAACTAAGCAAGCCAAAAGCCAAAGGCTAA
Organism: Abramis brama; assembly: GCF_963993115.1. Lineage (NCBI taxonomy): Eukaryota > Metazoa > Chordata > Actinopteri > Cypriniformes > Leuciscidae > Abramis > Abramis brama. The sequence continues at coordinate 23,847,209 of NC_139985.1, forward strand.
AAAAGGCGACAGTGGCGACTGGCAAGGAACCAAAATTCCATCAGGTGACAGAATGGAGAAAAAAACCTTGGGAGAAACCAGGCTCAGTCAGGTGGCCAGTTCTCCTCTGGCCAACGAACTAGCAGTATATGATTATGATTCAGGCAGCATTACAGGTCAGAAGTCAGATTGGATTGAACATTCATAATATTTATCCAGTTGCATCTGGTTGAAGGTCGGAGTCATCACGCCGGTATGGAGACGGGTTTGTTGAGGATCAGTGCCGATGACTATCGTATCGATGAGGTCTTCACAGGGGAGAGTCTAGTTGACATAATTTCTGCTGACACTTCAGGGATGCGTTGTGGTCATGTCTAGGCGCAGGTCCACCATCTGATCTGGATACGGCCTGGATCCGGCTGATTACAGTAAACAGAAAGACTAACATTATTGTACATGCCATTCTTCTTATGATGTAACGAGTACATCGGATGTTATAGGAAGTGTTCCCGGTTCCGGCTTACCTAGTTTATGCAGCCTAATAATCATTTAACTGATTTGAATAATAGAAATGTATAATGTTCTATGTGTATGCCAGGTTAAAGAGATGTGTTTTTAGTCTAGATTTAAACTGACAGAGTGTGTCTGCTTCTAGAACAATGCTGGGAAGACTATTCCAAAGTTTAGGTGCTAAATACATTTACATTTAGTCATTTAGCAGATGCTTTTGTCCAAAGCGACTTACAATTTAGGACTAAATTAAGCGAGTCATTGTGAAAAGGCAAAAACAACACAAGAATTGCTCAAAATACAAAGGTCAGGCATTGTTCAAAGTAGTATAAGCCCGATAAGGAAAGTTTAAGGGAAAAGGAAAGAATCTTTTTTTTATTAATATTATTTTTATGAGGTTAAGTGCTCATGGAAGAGATGAGTTTTCAGTTGTCTTTTGAATGTTGTTAGGGACATTCTGCAATTCTGCATTCCGGATGAGGGTGGGGAGAGCATTCCACCAGCATGGAACCATGAATGAGAATGTTCTGGAAAGTGATTTTGTGGCTCTCTGTGATGGAACCACGAGCCGTCGCTCGTTGACCGATCGTAGGCTTCTGGTAGGGATGTAGACACGTAGGAGTGAGTGAAAATAGGATTGGAGCTGACCCTTTGATAGATCTGTAAGCAAGCGTCAATGCCTTGAACTTGATGCGAGTGGTAGCCAGTGCAGAGAGATGAACAGAGGAGTGATGTGGGCACTTTTTGGCTCGTTGAAGACAAGACGAGCTGCAGCATTCTGATTCATTTGTAGAGGTTTAGTTGCACATGATGGAAGTCCAGCCAGAAGAGCATTGCAGTAGTCAAGCCTAGATATGACCAGGGCCTGGACGAGAAGTTGTGTTGCATGCTCAGTTAGGAAAGGCCTAATCTTCCTGATGTTGTGCAGTACAAACCTGCATGATCAAGCTGTCTTTGAAATGTGATCTGTGAAGGTCAGCTGGTCATCCAATATTACTCCAAGATTTCTGACCGACCTTGATGGGGTGATTGATGATGAATCTAGCTGGATAGTGAAGTTGTGCTGTAGAGATGGATTGGCAGGGAGGCAGAGAAGCTCAGTCTTTGCCAGGTTGAGATGCAGGTGATGTTCCTTCATCCATGCCGAGATGTCCGCCAGACAGCTTGAGATCTGTGCAGCTACTGTGGGATCATCTGGTTGAAATGAGAGGAAGAGCTGTGTGTCATCAGCATAGCAATGGTAAGAGTAGGTAATAGTTTAAGAATGTTAAAATAGGAAAAGGATCTAACGCCAGCAGTTGATTTTGATATTTTAGGTATTATCAACTGGCCAGAATTTTGAGATCGCAATAGACGTGAAGGACTATAATGCGTTAAGAGCTTGCTCAAGTACTGGGGAGCTAAACCATTTAGTGCTTAGTAGGTAATCAGCAATATTAAAAAAAATTATATGATGTTTAATAGGGAGCCAATGCAGTGTCGACAGATCTGGGCTAATATGGTCTTACATCCTGGTTCTGGTAAGAACTCTAGCTGCTGCGTTTTTTGGCAGTGTGGGCAGGTGCAAATCCTGCTGGAAAATGAAGTCAGCATCTCCATAAAGCTTGTCTGCTGAAGGAAGCATGAAGTGCTCTGAAAATGTCCTGGTAGACGGCTGCGTTGAGTGGACAGCACAGTGGACCAACACCAGCCGATGACATGGCTCCCCAAACCAACACAGACTGTGGAAACTTCACACTGGACTTCAAGCATCTTGGATTGTGTTCCTCTCCATTCTTCCTCCAGACTCTGGGACCTTGGTTTCCAAATGAGATGCAAAATTTGCTCTCATCAGAAAAGAGGACTTTGGTCCACTGTGCTTTATTAAATCCAGAGTCAACGCAGCCGTCTACCAGGACATTTTCAGAGCACTTCATGCTTCCTTCATTTTCCAGCAGGATTTGCACCTGCCCACACTGCCAAAAGAACCAAAACCTGGTTCAATGACCATGGTATCACTGTGTAATTACTGTGTGATTTCATGTAATATTCAAATTTTTTGAAATCCTGTTTTCGTGGGTTTTATGAGCTGGAAGCCCAAATTATGTACAAATAAACAACTAAATACTTAAAATCGTTTAAGTTGTGGGCCCTGAATCTGTAATCTATGGAAGTTTAACATTTTGAATGGAATTATGGAAATAAATAAACTTTTCCATGATATTCTAATTTTTTGGAAAGGGTCTGTACAGTATCGCATCAGGCTGTGCATTGTAGTCTCCCTAAGGAAAAATTCGATTCATTCATTGCTATAGAAGAGGAAGAATTTTCTAAACTCGTTAAATCATCTAAATCGACAACATGTATGTTAGACCCTATACCAACTAAGCTATTGAAAGAGATGCTTCCAGAGGTCATATATCCTCTTCTTAATATTATTAATTCATCTTTGTCATTAGGATACGTACCAAAAACTTTTAAGCTGGCTATGATTGAATTGATGATGATGACAGAATTAGTCAATTACAGGCAGATCCTGAATCTACCTTTTCTGTCAAAGATACTAGAAAAGGCAGTATCCTCACAACTATGATCCTTTTTTAGAAAGAAATGGTATCTGCAAGGATTTCCATTCAGGATTTAGACCGTACCATAGTACTGAAACAGCTCTCAGAGTCACAAATGATTTGCTCTTGTCATCCGATCATGGTTGTATCTCTCTATTAAGGCGGGCATACACTGTGATTTTCGTCCGATTTTGAGCCGAATTCTGACTCGTGCGACTCCTTTTCGGGTCGGGCTGATTTTCAGCTTTGTCGTGCGTCGTTTGTCATGCAGGGTTCGTGCAGTGTACAGGGGGAAACGAGAGGCGATTAACCTTTCCCGACCGGCAATCGGATGGTCGGATGAATTTCTGGCATGTTCGAAAATTTGGTCGCTCCTCGTGACTATATCGCACAGTTGAAGCAGAGCTACGAACCGATTGCCCTAAACTCTGTGTTTTTTCCCTCACTGCGCCTGCGCGAAAACAGAATTAAGTTTCATCTGCAGCAAAAAAAAAAAAAAACGAAAAGAGGGAGATCTTTAAGTTCTGTAGTTCAAACTAGCTGCATATTACTGTTGCTTACCTCCAGTTCGTGTTCCAAAATGGATTAACCATTACCCACTTCTTCCAAGCCACCTGCGATGTACACTTTGCCTCTTTTATTAATTTGTTAAACAATGTTTTTGAAATAAAGCTGTTTTTAATTTTCATTGATGAATTATTGCAGTGTTCGGACATATTATAGACTGTTAATAATTAATTATATGCCTATAATTCATTGTAATCAACCTAAATGTTTTAGACAATTTTCAATGAGGACGAGTAAGCTTCTATGTAATATTTTATTATCTTCACAGCGCGTTGGTTATGCGGTGATGCGCTATGAAATTATTGCGTGGCAATTTAATTATAATAGCCTATCAATTTAATAATAAAAGTAGCCTAGGCCTTCCCTAATAATAATACTAATAATAATAATAATAAAATACAATAATACTAATAATAATTTAATACATAAATTGGAAATGCTAAATCATCTTGATATTGATAGCTGATGTTTGTTTTGACAATATCTCTGGATACATGATATCGTCTATAGGCGCAACCCGGCACAAGGGTTTATCATGCTGATTCGCGCATATTTCACACGTATAATGTGAGCAGTGAAGTCGCAGCTCAACGTTCGGACCGTATAGTGTGAGCACATAAATCCTGAGCTTTGGCTTTACATCGCATGCGATCTACTCGTTCAGTGTGAGTAGGTACCTTGCTGAAATCGCACAGTGTATGCCCGCCTTTAGTGTTACTCGATCTTAGTGCTGCATTTGGTACCTATTGACCACAACATTCTTTTAAATAGACTCGAAAATTAGAAAAATAGAAAATTATGTTGGCATTAGTGGAATTGCATTAGCATGGTTTAAATCATACTTATCTGACCGTTATCAGTTTGTAGCAGTAAATGAAGAGGTGTCTTATCGATCACAAGTTCAGTATGGAATACCACAAGGCTCAGTACTAGGACCGTTGCTGTTAACTCTGTACATGCTACCCTTGGGAGATATCATTAGGAAGCATGGCATTAGTTATTATGCTGATGATACTTAGCTCTATATTTCTTCACGCCCTGACGAAACTTACCAATTCACAAAATTAACGGAATGCATAGCTGTTATAAAAAACTGGATGACTAGTAATTTCTTAACTTAATTACTTAACTGAAAAAACAGAGATTCTAATTATTGGACTAAAAACTTCGTCACGTAATAACCTAGAATACTCTCTAACACTTGATGGCTGTTCTGTCAAACCTTCGTCGTTGGTTAGCAACCTTGGTGTGCACTTTGAAATCAATCTTTAATTCTCATTCTAGTATCTGTAAACCTGCATTCTTCCATCTTAAAAATATATCTAAATTACGTCATATGCTCTGAATGACAAATGCGGAACAATTAGTTAATGCGTTCATGACATCAAGGATAGATTATTGTAATGCTCTTATGGGTGGTTGCCCTGCACAGCATCAGTGTCTGCAGCATCATCTCCAGCCCCTCCTGTCTCCAGCTACATGTCATCACTGTCTGTGGTCCCTCCATGACCAGTGACATCTGTCACCAGCTCCATGTCATCACTGTCTGTGCTACCTCCATCACCAGTGACATCTCCTGTCACCAGCTCCATTTCATCACTGTCTGTGGTCCCTCCATCACCATTGACATCTCCTGTCACCAGCTCACAGCGCAGTCATTCAAAGCCAGGACTCTCTCCAGGAGCACATAGCTGTGAGTTTTACCAAAGTATACATAGAGGTTTCCTTAACTGTTGTCACACTAACTCTAAATGTATATTTGTCATATTGAAAGGCAAAAATACAAATTTAAACTAAATGTTTATGTCACGGGCCGAGACGAGCCCCTATTTGATATACCACCTCAAGGAGTTACCCAGAGACACCACAGACGGACAACAAGGTAAGTAATAAAAGTTTGTTTTTTATTGAATAAATATCCTAAACACGTAGTGGTTAAAACACGTAGTGGAAGAGGTCCAACTCCGTTCTGGTACAGAACTGGTAAGTAATTTCTTTTCGGGACAGCCGATGGTCAATACCTGCATAGACAATGGCAAGGGATTCTCACAGCGGTTCGAGTGGCTTCTCTTCAGGGCAGGAAGCGGCAGGCAATGGAACAAACTGTGGTAAGAGACTTCCACACAGCGGCTTATCTCCAGAGCAGACAGCAGTTAATAGAACAGGCAATGGTAAGAGATCTACTCACAGCGGCTTCTCTTCAGAGCAGGCAACGGCAGACAATGGAACCGACTGTGGTGAGAGACTTCCACACAGCGGTTTATCTCCAGAGCAGACAGCAGATAATGGAACCAGCAATGGTAAGAGATCTACTCACAGCGGCTTCTCTTCAGAGCAGGCAGCGGCAGGCAGTGGAACAAACTGTGGTAAGGGACTTTCACACAGCGGCTTATCTCCAGAGCAGGTAGCAGATAATGGAACAAGCAATGGTAAGAGATCCACTCACAGTGGCTTCTCTTCAGAGCAGACAGCAGCAGACAATGGAACAGACTGTGTTAAAAGATTTCCACACAGCGGCTTCTTTTCAGAGCAGGCAGCGGCAGACAATGGAACAGGCTGTGGTAAGAGACTTCCACACAGCGGTTTATCTCCAGAGCAGACAGCAGATAATCTTTATCCCTCTCTCCAGCATCTCCACTTCTGTGCTTCTCACAGAAAATGGAAGAACTGGTGTATGCTGGAACCAAACTATCCCACTCTTTTGCTGCAAGCCCCCAGATATCAACCAAAAAACGGCAGGCACCGCAACCACCAAAGCCTGCGGGCCCAGCTTGCCCTCCTCCTCCTCCTGTGAGAGCTCTTCGGCCTCTGCCACAACGCCAGGGCCCACACCCTCCTCCATCTGCTCGAGGTGAACCAAAAACAACTGATACCAGCTCTCAGTGATATGTGTTGGGTCCCTGCTATGATAACAGTAACTTTCTCAAATGTTTACAGAACAAGCGGGAACCCAGTGTGCCTGTATCTTTCTCTATTGCTCTTCTATTACAAGATAGAAAGTCTAAGGCCTTAAATAGCCGTACAGCAAACCCAACTAATCTGGTGCCTATTACACGTCAAACTAAGATTGCTGTGGGGACAAAAAGTAAGACTGTTAAGTTAGCACTTTTAAACATCCGCTCACTTAAAAATAAATCACTTCTAGTCAACGACTTAATAACCACAAACTGGATTTTATGCTTCTAAATAAAACCTGGCTAGAAGACAGCTGCAGTGCAACAATCCTCAACTTTACTTTTATGAGTGTCTGCAGAGCTGTTAAGAGAGGTGGGGGTCTAGCTGCTCTTTTTAAAGATATCTATCAATGTAAGCAAAAATCATTTGGGAATTACCCGTCTTTCGAATATCTGGGTATTGTGTTAAAAGGTGCTCCACACATTTTACTTATCATTATTTACAAGCCTCCAAAATACTCTCCAGCCTTTGCTGAGGACTTTACAGAACTGTTATCAACAATTACCTCAGAGTTTGACTGTTTTGCCATTGCTGGAGATTTTAACATTCACATAGATAATGCAGAAACCAATATGGCAAAAGAAATCAAAATTGTTTTAAAAACTTTTGATCTGACTCAGCATGTACATGGACCCACACACAATCGCGGACACACTCTAGATTTACTTATCAGTAAGGGTCTAAACATTTCATTGATTGCTATTAAGGATGTAGCACTGTCCGATCATTTTTGTATTTTCTTTGATATATTGATCTCTCCTGCCATTGAAGCTAGATATGTGTCTGTCAAGAAGAGATGCTTAAATGAGAACACTAGTGTACTATTTATGAAGGCTATATCCTTAACACCAAGCATATCTGCTGACTGTTGATTTTCTCCTTGATTCTTTTAACTCAAAAGTTAAAAGTGTAATTGATGATATTACAGAAGAAGAGTGGCAGACAAAAACCACCTTGGAGAAACTCAACAGCAGTGCAAAATATGAGAAGACAGAAAAGCAGAGTGCATGTGGCGGAAGACACAACTTGTAGTCCATTATAACATCTACAAAGACAGCATCCATGCTTTCAATATGGAACTAGGCAAAGCTAGAAAGACTTTCTTCTCAAATATTATAAACAGCAATTTAAACAACACACACACACTTTTTGCTACTGTAGAGAGACTGACAAACCCCCCAAGCCAGATTCCCATTGAAATGCTCTCAGGCAGCAAGTGCAGTGCGTTTGCTTCTTTCTTCTCTGAGAAAATCAGTAATATCAGAAAGGTGAACAGCACATCATTGAGTTGCGCTGAGGTCAGACAGATCAGACCACAACCTGAGAAAGTAGTTACTATGTCTGATTTCAAAGAAATTGATAGCAGAAAAAAAAAAAATTGGAAGAAACCGTACAGCACCTTAAAACATCAACCTGTGCTCTTGACACACTTCCCACATCTTTTTTCAAAAGTGTGTTAAACAGTTTAGAAGCAGATCTTCTAGAAGTGGTAAATGCCTCACTTCTCTCTGGGAGTTTTCCAAACTCCCTTAAAACTGCAGTTGTCAAGCCCCTCCTGAAAAAGAGCAATCTGGATAAGAGCATATTAGGCAACTATAGATCGATCTCAAATCTTCCTTTCATAGGCAAGATCATTGAAAAAGTTGTCTTCAATCAGCTGAACAAATTCTTAAGCTCGAATGGATACTTTGACAATTTTCAATCTGGTTTCCGACCACACCACAGCACAGAGACAGCGCTCATAAAGATAATAAATGATATTCGCTTAAATACTGATACAGGCAAATTATCAGTGCTGGTACTACTCGACCTCAGTACTGCATTTGACACTGTCGATCACAACATACTTCTTGACAGGCTGGAAAACTGGGTGGGGCTTTCTGGGATAGTCCTAAAATGGTTCAGGTCATACTTAGGAGGGAGAGGTTATTATGTGAGTATAGGAGACCATAAGTCTGAGTGGACATCCATGACATGCGGAGTCTCTTAAGGCTCAATTCTTGTGCCACTCCCTCCTGTTCAACCTGTACACTCACCTAAAGGATTATTAGGAACACCTGTTCAATTTCTCATTAATGCAATTATCTAATCAACCAATCACATGGCAGTTGCTTCAATGCATTTAGGGGTGTGGTCCTGGTCAAGACAATCTCCTGAACTCCAAACTGAATGTCAGAATGGGAAAGAAAGGTGATTTAAGCAATTTTGAGCGTGGCATGGTTGTTGGTGCCAGACGGGCCGGTCTGAGTATTTCACAATCTGATTTTCACGCACAACCATTTCTAGGGTTTACAAAGAATGGTGTGAAAAGGGAAAAACATCCAGTATGCGGCAGTCCTGTGGGCGAAAATGCCTTGTTGATGCTAGAGGTCAGAGGAGAATGGGCCGACTGATTCAAGCTGATAGAAGAGTAACTTTGACTGAAATAACCACTCGTTACAACCGAGGTATGCAGCAAAGCATTCGTGAAGCCACAACACGCACAACCTTGAGGCGGATGGGCTACAACAGCAGAAGACCCCACCGGGTACCACTAATCTCCACTACAAATAGGAAAAAGAGGCTACAATTTGCACAAGCTCACCAAAATTGGACAGTTGAAGACTGGAAAAATGTTGCCTGGTCTGATGAGTCTCGATTTCTGTTGAGACATTCAGATGGTAGAGTCAGAATTTGGCATAAACAGAATGAGAACATGGATCCATCATGCCTTGTTACCACTGTGCAGGCTGGTGGTGGTGGTGTAATGGTGTGAGGGACGTTTTCTTGGCAAACTTTAGGCCCCTTAGTGCCAATTGGGCATCGTTTAAATGCCACGGCCTACCTGAGCATTGTTTCTGACCATGTCCATCCCTTTATGACCACCATGTACCCATCCTCTGATGGCTACTTCCAGCAGGATAATGCACCATGTCACAAAGCTCGAATCATTTCAAATTGGTTTCTTGAACATGACAATGAGTTCACTGTACTAAAATGGCCCCCACAGTCACCAGATCTCAACCCAATAGAGCATCTTTGGGATGTGGTGGAACGGGAGCTTCGTGCCCTGGATGTGCATCCCACAAATCTCCATCAACTGCAAGATGCTATCCTATCAATATGGGCCAACATTTCTAAAGAATGCTTTCAGCACCTTGTTGAATCAATGCCACATAGAATTAAGGCAGTTCTGAAGGCGAAAGTGGGTCAAACACAGTATTAGTATGGTGTTCCTAATAATCCTTTAGGTGAGTGTATATGCTCCCAATGAGTCAAATAATGAAAAATAACCATATTGCTTACCACAGCTATGCAGATGACACACAGATCTAATTAGACCCTATCGCCTAACGATTACAGCCCCATTGACTCCCTGTGCCAATGCATTGAAGAAGTCAACAGTTGGATGTGCCAAAACTGTCTTCAGTTAAACAAAGACGAAACTGAAGTCATTGTGTTTGGAAACCAAGATGAAGTTCTCAAGGTGAACGCATACCTTCACTCTAGGGGTCAAACAACTAAAAATCAAGTCAGGAATGTTGGTGTGTCACTAGAGTCAGACCTTAGTTTCAGTAGTCATGTCAAAGCAATAACTAAATCAGCATACTATCGTCTGAAAAATATTGCAAGAATTAGATGCTTTGTTTGTTTCCAGACGAGACTTAGAGAAACTTGTGCATGCTTTCATCACCAGCAGGGTGGATTATTGTAATGGACTCCTCACTGACCTTCCCAAAAAGACCATAAGACAGTTGCAGCTAATACAGAACGCTGCTGCCAGGATTCTGAGCAGAACCAGAAAATATGAACATATAACACCAGTCCTCAGGTCTTTACACTGGCTCCCAGTTAGATTTAGGATTGATTTTAAAGTATTATTACTGGTATATAAATCATCAGATATGCTCAATGAATATAAACCCAACAGATCACTCAGATCATTAGGTTCACATCAGCTAGAAATACCAAGGGTTCACTCTAAGCATGGCGAGTCCGCTTTTAGCTATTATACCAGCCGCAGCTGGAACCAGCTTCCAGAAGAGATCAGATGTGCTCCTACAGTAGTCACATTCAAATCCAGACTCAAAACACATCTGTTTAGCTGTGCATTTAATGAATGAGCACTGTGCCACTGTTCGTCTGACTGTTTGTACTGTACTGTACTGTGCTGTACTGTATTTATTTTATTTTTTATCCTAAACTGTTTTAATTATTATTATTTCTTTTTTTATTATTTTAATTTCTTTTATGTAAAGCACTTTGAATTGCCATTGTGTATGAAATGTGCTATATAAATAAACTTGCCTTGCCTTGCCTAAAGTGAATACGGAATGCCATGGGCTACCTAGTAAAGGTCATGAAGCAGAGGAGTAATGTGAGCAGAACGCCTGGTGGAGGTGAGAACTCTTGCTGCTAAGTTTTGAACATACTGTAATCTTGCAATTTTGGGCAGACCAAGAAATAGAGCATTGCAATGATCCAGATGTGATGTGATTAATGCATGAATCAAGGTTTCAGCATCAGCTAAAGTGAGAGAAGATCGAAGACGTGCAATATTACGAAGATGGAAAAAAGAGTTTTTAACAAGAGAAGAAATATGAGAGCCAAAAGATAGAGTTGAGTCGATTAAGACACCAAGGTTACGAATAGATGACGAAGGCTTAACATCAACTCTATCAATATCAAAGGACAGGTCCATCCTTTTGACTGAGTCAGCAGAGCCAATCACTAATATCTCAGTTTTTTTATTATTTAATTTGAGGAAATTCAGGGACGTCCAGTGCTTGATGTCCCTGATACATGCAATGAGTGAGTCAGGCAGGGATGGCCTATCAGAGCTGGTGGTAAAATACATTTGAATGTCATCAGCTTAGCAATTAAACTGAAGTCCCTGCCTGTGTATGATGTCACCAAGTGGATATATATAGATGATGAACAATAGTGGGCCAAGAACTGAACCTTGAGGAACACCCTGTGTAAGCGAAGCAGTGGCAGATCTATTCCCTTGTATGGTGATATAGTACTTTCTGTTGCTGATGTAAGAAATGAGCCAGGAAAGAGCGGAACCAGTGATGCCGATATCAGAAAGCCGAGAGATCAGTATTTCATGGCAGATTATGTCAAATTCGGCGTTTAGATTGAGAAGCATCAAGATGTTTGTTAACCCTGAATCCACAGACAAAAGAATACTGTTAACCAACCGAAGAAGAGCAGTTTCAGTGCTATGATATGAGCGAAATCCTGTTCACAATGAGTCCAGTGCACAATGAGTCCAGTTTTCCTTTATAGTCTCTCTAGGCGGTGACCCTCGGTTTTCATCGTTCAAAGTTCAGGAGTGAAACAGGGTAAGGCACGAGTAGATGGAACCAGTCTGGTCTGAACAGGAGCATGCCTCTCAAGTATTTGAGAAAAAAACATTACTGTAAATACAGCAGATTTCTGACGGACAGTTAGATTGTAAATATTCTGACAAGGTTGAAGCCAAAGAAGATGGATTCACAAAATTGATTTTATGATAGGTGAGCATTTTCTTCAGTGGTGATATAGATATTTGAAAACTAAAACTGAAGTTTATGAGTTTGTGACCTAAGAAAGCAAAATCAGAGCCACTAACAAGAATATTATATAAGCCAGATGTACATATGAGATCCAGTATATGACCCCTGGAGTGAGTTGCAAAAGTTACATGTTGATTTAAGTTGAAACAGTCTAGCACAGACATCAATTCTTTGATTGTGCAGTGTTTTCATGTATATTAAAATCACCAAGCAAAATAACAGATGAATGACTACTACAGACAAGAGTAAGTAACTCACTAATCTTAGAGAAAAAGTCAGAGGGAAATTTTGGAGGTCGGTAAATTAAAATTACAGCCAGTAACGTTTGGCCAGTCATTTTCAGTGCTAGGTATTCAAATGCTGCAGCATCATGAAACTCGATCTTGGATATTTTAATAGTCTCACGGCAAACTACAGCCAGCCCTCCACCTCTACGATGAAGACGTGGTTGAGAGAAATAGATGTACCCAGGTGGTGTTAAAAGGTTAAAGTTGAAAAGGTCATTAGGCACCTGCCAGGTTTCCATGAAAAGTAGCATGTCCAGGTTTGTATCAATGATTATGTCATTCAACACTGATGCTTTATCAGTTAAAGAGCGAGTGTTCAACAGCGCACATCGCAAGTCTGAAGATGTGCGTCTGCAGGTTCCGAGGTCGGGATCAAAACGCTATGATCTTAGATTTCCAAAGTTGATAAGTCGATTTTCCTGCTGTGTTTTACCCGAAGCATGTGTAACTGGAATATTATTTGAAGACGAGCAGTGATAATGATAATTCGTCTTATGCGAACGGTGTATGTAGCGCGGTTGGCGTAAAACTCCAAGATGTTCACACCATTTATAAGTGTCCGGAGCCAAGTGGAAAGATCCTTTTAATGTTCTGATTTGAGCAGCAGAAACAAAACCTGCAAGTGGATACGCAACGACATGACCAGTGATGACCAATGTGACCCACACAACATTTTATTGGTTTAACTACGTTAGCCAGAACCGTATCGGATCCACAATCCACACAATCCACAGAAGGGAAGGCTACCCAACCATACCAAGGATTGACACCACAAAAAAGATAAAGAAAGTGGAGACTCACTGTATGAGATGTCGAGAGGGACATAAGGATAGGAATAGAGAGGGCTCGCAGCCGATCTGTGTGACAGGATCACGGAGACTGCAGGGTCAGTTATCCAAAACTTTTTGAGTGTGTAAAGTAGTCCAGGAAATAATCCAAGAATATCGATTCCCAGAAAAAATATATCCAAAAACAAACGTAACAGTCAACAATAGCAGACAGACAGGTACCAGAGTGAAGCGGCAGCACAAGCAAGCCTAGCGTTCTCACACCGGAAGTCGCACAGAGTCACACAGTAAGTGACAAACTAGACAAATTAATGTAAATAACATTAATTATCATTAATTGTCATAAAAAGTTGTGGACGAGCAGGATTCGATCTGACGATCTCCGGGTCTATTTCACGCAGGTTGTGATAGCATTGATAGACGTATGCGCACCGTACTTGATGAAATGGATAACGCGTCTGACTACAGATCAGAAGATTCTAGGTTCGACTTCTGGTTGGTTCGCTCTTCCTCTTATGCTATGCTGTCAGCCCATAGCCATTTTATTATTTCCTTTTATTAGCCAATAGTTTTTGTTATTATTATTATTAGATTGGTTTATTAATATTTTAAATTGACAGTCCAACAATAGGCTGTCAGTGGGATAACGGTTACTATAGAATACCATGCGTCTTTTCAAAAGCATTGGATAAATACTGTCACAAGGAACCCCTGGGTGAGGCAAATAAGAGCTCCCTCCGATGAGCTTAATAAAATTGAAATCAGTAAACAATCCCTGATAATTCCCATATTCTTAAAGGGGGCAGTCACACACTAAAAGCAAAAGGGCCTGCTTAAGAAAGTTCCCATATGGTCTAGCGGTCAGGATTCCTGATTTTCAACCTGGTTGTCCCAGATCGGTGTGCCAAATCCTAACCACTAGACCACCCGGGAAGGTCTGATGATTCCACCCCCTCCAGCCTGGCTTTGTGCCTCTACCAGATTTTGCAGCAACTGCTCAAGCAAGACCACTAAGGCTTGTATTTTCCTCCAGGAGAGGAGACATCTCTGACCCTGGATCACAGTTCTTCCACTGAGAAACTGTCACAGACTCTGTAGGAATATCCTAACAACACCACAACTTGCCATGAAAACAAAGCAAACGAGATCCCCAACATGCGACGCCTCCAGATCCCCAACATCGGTGTGCCTTCAAGAGCTATCGAAGGCACACCAATCTGGGACAGAACCTAAACCTATCAGGTTTCGGAAGCTCCGCCGCTGGCTACAAGAGCTACTGGCACAGGCAGACGTGCTGGCATAAGTAAAGCACAGACAACACAAACTTCCCATACCGGGAGTCGAACCCGGGCCGCCTGGGTGAAAACCAGGAATCCTCACCGCTAGACCATATGGGAACTTCCTCACACCTTGAGCAGGCCCTTTGGCTTTTAGTGTGTGACCGCCCCCTTTAAGAATATGGGAATGATCCGAAGGGATTGTTTACTGATTTCAATTTCATCAGGCTCATCAGAGGGAGCTCTCATTTGCCTCGCCCAGGGTGTTCAGTTTCCTCCCAATCCTGTGATGGCATAATAGATACTATAAACTGGTCGCAAAGCAAGGTACTTGTGACAGTACTTATGCAGTGCATGTGAAAAGACTCATGGTAATTTATGGTAACCGTTATCCCACTGATAAAGCAGCCTATTGTTGGACTGTCAATTTACAATATTAATCAACCAATCCAAAAATAATAATAACAAAAACTATGGGCTAATAAAAGGAAATAATAAAACGTCTGTGGGCTGACAGTGAAGCAAAAGAGACGAAGACACTTGTTGGTGTTTGACTGGACAGAGACCTGTCTTGACATCTACTTTCTTTTTTGCCCTTCACGATTGCAAACTACGAACTCAAGCGCTGACGTCCTCGTCTAGAAGCACGGCCAATGAAATGTTTGCGTGTGAAAAAGAGCTCCTTCGAGCCGGAGTCGAACCAGCGACCTAAGGATTGCCAATTTGCCACCTACAGTCCTCCGCTCTACCAGCTGAGCTATCGAAGGCACACCGGTCTGGGACAGAACCTAAACCTGTCAGGTTTCGGAAGCTCCGCCTCTGGCCAAAAGTGCTACTGGCACAGGCAGACGTGCTGGCATAAGTAAAGCGCAGACAACACAATCTTCCCATACCGGGAGTCGAACCCGGGCCGCCTGGGTGAAAACCAGGAATCCTCACCGCTAGACCATATGGGAACTTCCTCACACCTTGAGCAGGCCCTTTGGCTTTTAGTGTGTGACCGCCCCCTTTAAGAATTCATGACAAGTTGTGGTGTTTTTAGGATATTCCTACAGTCGCAAAGCAAGATACTTGTGACAGTACTTATGCAGTGCATGTGAAAAGACGCATGGTATTGTATGGTAACCGTTATCCCACTGATAAAGCAGCCTATTGTTGGACTGTCAATTTAAAATATTAATCAACCAATCCAATAATAATAATAACAAAAACTATGGGCTAATAAAAGGAAATAATAAAACGTTTGTGGGCTGACAGTGAAGCAAAAGAGACGAAGACACTTGTTGGTGTTTGACTGGACAGAGACCTGTCTTGACATCTACTTTTTCTCATGCTATTAACAGGCCTGGAGCCAACGTCAGGAAGGGGTCCGATGAGGGGCCTGCTATAAAAAGCTTTGAGGTGGAGGCGTCACATGTTGGGGATCTCGTTTGCTTTGTTTTCATGACAAGTTGTGGTGTTGTTAGGATATTCCTACAGAGCCTGTGACAGTTTCTCAGTGGAAGAGCTGTGATCCAGGGTCAGAGATGTCTCCTCTCCTGGAGGAAAATACAAGCCTTAGTGGTCTTGTTTGAGCAGTTGCTGCAAAATCTGGTAGAGGCACAAAGCCAGGCTGGAGGGGATGGGGCCATCAGACCTTCCCTGGTGGTCTAGTGGTTAGGATTCGGCGCTCTCACTTCCGCGGCCCGGGTTCGATTCCCGGTTAGGGAATGAGCTTTTGTCCTCCAAATTTGCCCTTCACGATTGCAAACTACGAACTCAAGCGCTGACGTCCTTGTCTAGAAGCACGGCCAATGAAATGTTTGCGTGTGAAAAAGAGCTCCTTCGAGCCAAAGTCGAACCAGCGACCTAAGGATAGCCAATTTGCCACCTACAGTCCTCCGCTCTACCAGCTGAGCTATCGAAGGCACACTGATCTGGGACAGAACCTAAACCTATCAGGTTTCGGAAGCTCCGCCGCTGGCTAAAAGTGCTACTGGCACAGGCAGATGTACTGGCATAAGTAAAGCGCAGACAACACAAACTTCCCATACCGGGAGTCGAACCCGGGCCGCCTGGGTGAAAACCAGGAATCCTCACCGCTAGACCAAATGGGAACTTCCTCACACCTTGAGCAGGCCCTTTGGCTTTTAGTGTGTGACCGCCCCCTTTAAGAATATGGGAATGATCCGAAGGGATTGTTTACTGATTTCAATTTCATCAGGCTCATCGGAGGGAGCTCTCATTTGCCTCGCCCAGGGTGTTCAGTTTCCTTCCAATCCTGTGATGGCATAATAGACACTATAAACTGGTCGCAAAGCAAGGTACTTGTGACAGTACTTATGCAGTGCATGTGAAAAGACGCATGGTATTGTATGGTAACCGTTATCCCACTGATAAAACAGCCTGTTGTTGGACTGTCAATTTAAAATATTAATCAACCAATCCAATAATAATAATAACAAAAACTATGGGCTAATAAAAGGAAATAATAAAACGTCTGTGGGCTGACAGTGAAGCAAAAGAGACGAAGACACTTGTTGGTGTTTGACTGGGCAGAGACCTGTCTTGACATCTACTTTTTCTCATGCTGTTAACAGGCCTGGAGCCAACGTCAGGAAGGGGTCCGATGAGGGGCCTGCTATAAAAAGCTTTGAGGTGGAGGCGTCACATGTTGGGGATCTCGTTTGCTTTGTTTTCATGACAAGTTGTGGTGTTGTTAGGATATTCCTACAGAGCCTGTGACAGTTTCTCAGTGGAAGAACTGTGATCCAGGGTCAGAGATGTCTCCTCTCCTGGAGGAAAATACAAGCCTTAGTGGTCTTGCTTGAGCAGTTGCTGCAAAATCTGGTAGAGGCACAAAGCCAGGCTGGAGGGGGTGGAATCATCAGACCTTCCCTGGTGGTCTAGTGGTTAGGATTCGAAGGGATTGTTTACTGATTTCAATTTCATCAGGCTCATCGGAGGGAGCTCTCATTTGCCTCGCCCAGGGTGTTCAGTTTCCTCCCATTCCTGTGATGGCATAATAGACACTATAAACTGGTCGCAAAGCAAGGTACTTGTGACAGTACTTATGCAGTGCATGTGAAAAGACTCATGGTAATTTATGGTAACCGTTATCCCACTGATAAAGCACCCTATTGTTGGACTGTCAATTTAAAATATTAATCAACCAATCCAATAATAATAATAACAAAAACTATGGGCTAATAAAAGGAAATAATAAAACGTCTGTGGGCTGACAGTGAAGCAAAAGAGACGAAGACACTTGTTGGTGTTTGACTGGGCAGAGACATGTCTTGACATCTACTTTTTCTCATGCTATTAACAGACCTGGAGCCAACGTCAGGAAGGGGTCCGATGAGGGGACTGCTATAAAAAGCTTTGAGGTGGAGGCGTCACATGTTGGGGATCTCGTTTGCTTTGTTTTCATGACAAGTTGTGGTGTTTTTAGGATATTCCTACAGAGCCTGTGACAGTTTCTCAGTGGAAGAACTGTGATCCAGGGTCAGAGATGTCTCCTCTCCTGGAGGAAAATACAAGCCTTAGTGGTCTTGCTTGAGCAGTTGCTGCAAAATCTGGTAGAGGCACAAAGCCAGGCTGGAGGGGGTGGAATCATCAGACCTTCCCTGGTGGTCTAGTGGTTAGGATTCGAAGGGATTGTTTACTGATTTCAATTTCATCAGGCTCATCGGAGGGAGCTCTCATTTGCCTCGCCCAGGGTGTTCAGTTTCCTCCCATTCCTGTGATGGCATAATAGACACTATAAACTGGTCGCAAAGCAAGATACTTGTGACAGTACTTATGCAGTGCATGTGAAAAGACGCATGGTATTGTATGGTAACCGTTATCCCACTGATAAAGCAGCCTATTGTTGGACTGTCAATTTACAATATTAATCAACCAATCCAAAAATAATAATAACAAAAACTATGGGCTAATAAAAGGAAATAATAAAACGTCTGTGGGCTGACAGTGAAGCAAAAGAGACGAAGACACTTGTTGGTGTTTGACTGGACAGAGACCTGTCTTGACATCTACTTTTTTTTTTGCCCTTCACGATTGCAAACTACGAACTCAAGCGCTGACATCCTCGTCTAGAAGCACAGCCAATTAAATGTTTGCGTGTGAAAAAGAGCTCCTTCGAGCCGGAGTCGAACCAGCGACCTAAGGATTGCCAATTTGCCACCTACAGTCCTCCACTCTACCAGCTGAGCTATCGAAGGCACACCGATCTGGGACAGAACCTAAACCTGTCAGGTTTCGGAAGCTCCGCCTCTGGCCAAAAGTGCTACTGGCACAGGCAGACGTGCTGGCATAAGTAAAGCGCAGACAACACAATCTTCCCATACCGGGAGTCAAACCCGGGCCGCCTGGGTGAAAACCAGGAATCCTCACCGCTAGACCATATGGGAACTTCCTCACACCTTGAGCAGGCCCTTTGGCTTTTAGTGTGTGACCGCCCCCTTTAAGAATTCATGACAAGTTGTGGTGTTTTTAGGATATTCCTACAGTCGCAAAGCAAGATACTTGTGACAGTACTTATGCAGTGCATGTGAAAAGACGCATGGTATTGTATGGTAACCGTTATCCCACTGATAAAGCAGCCTATTGTTGGACTGTCAATTTACAATATTAATCAACCAATCCAAAAATAATAATAACAAAAACTATGGGCTAATAAAAGGAAATAATAAAACGTCTGTGGGCTGACAGTGAAGCAAAAGAGACGAAGACACTTGTTGGTGTTTGACTGGGCAGAGACCTGTCTTGACATCTACTTTTTCTCATGCTGGAGGCCTGGAGCCAACGTCAGGAAGGGGTCCGATGAGGGGCCTGCTATAAAAAGCTTTGAGGTGGAGGCGTCACATGTTGGGGATCTCGTTTGCTTTGTTTTCATGACAAGTTGTGGTGTTGTTAGGATATTCCTACAGAGCCTGTGACAGTTTCTCAGTGGAAGAACTGTGATCCAGGGTCAGAGATGTCTCCTCTCCTGGAGGAAAATACAAGCCTTAGTGGTCTTGCTTGAGCAGTTGCTGCAAAATCTGGTAGAGGCACAAAGCCAGGCTGGAGGGGGTGGAATCATCAGACCTTCCCTGGTGGTCTAGTGGTTAGGATTCGAAGGGATTGTTTACTGATTTCAATTTCATCAGGCTCATCGGAGGGAGCTCTCATTTGCCTCGCCCAGGGTGTTCAGTTTCCTCCCATTCCTGTGATGGCATAATAGACACTATAAACTGGTCGCAAAGCAAGGTACTTGTGACAGTACTTATGCAGTGCATGTGAAAAGACTCATGGTAATTTATGGTAACCGTTATCCCACTGATAAAGCACCCTATTGTTGGACTGTCAATTTAAAATATTAATCAACCAATCCAATAATAATAATAACAAAAACTATGGGCTAATAAAAGGAAATAATAAAACGTCTGTGGGCTGACAGTGAAGCAAAAGAGACGAAGACACTTGTTGGTGTTTGACTGGGCAGAGACATGTCTTGACATCTACTTTTTCTCATGCTATTAACAGACCTGGAGCCAACGTCAGGAAGGGGTCCGATGAGGGGCCTGCTATAAAAAGCTTTGAGGTGGAGGCATCACATGTTGGGGATCTCGTTTGCTTTGTTTTCATGACAAGTTGTGGTGTTTTTAGGATATTCCTACAGAGCCTGTGACAGTTTCTCAGTGGAAGAACTGTGATCCAGGGTCAGAGATGTCTCCTCTCCTGGAGGAAAATACAAGCCTTAGTGGTCTTGCTTGAGCAGTTGCTGCAAAATCTGGTAGAGGCACAAAGCCAGGCTGGAGGGGGTGGAATCATCAGACCTTCCCTGGTGGTCTAGTGGTTAGGATTCGAAGGGATTGTTTACTGATTTCAATTTCATCAGGCTCATCGGAGGGAGCTCTCATTTGCCTCGCCCAGGGTGTTCAGTTTCCTCCCATTCCTGTGATGGCATAATAGACACTATAAACTGGTCGCAAAGCAAGATACTTGTGACAGTACTTATGCAGTGCATGTGAAAAGACGCATGGTATTGTATGGTAACCGTTATCCCACTGATAAAGCAGCCTATTGTTGGACTGTCAATTTACAATATTAATCAACCAATCCAAAAATAATAATAACAAAAACTATGGGCTAATAAAAGGAAATAATAAAACGTCTGTGGGCTGACAGTGAAGCAAAAGAGACGAAGACACTTGTTGGTGTTTGACTGGACAGAGACCTGTCTTGACATCTACTTTTTTTTTTGCCCTTCACGATTGCAAACTACGAACTCAAGCGCTGACATCCTCGTCTAGAAGCACGGCCAATGAAATGTTTGCGTGTGAAAAAGAGCTCCTTCCAGCCGGAGTCGAACCAGCGACCTAAGGATTGCCAATTTGCCACCTACAGTCCTCCGCTCTACCAGCTGAGCTATCGAAGGCACACCGATTTGGGACAGAACCTAAACCTGTCAGGTTTCGGAAGCTCCGCCTCTGGCCAAAAGTGCTACTGGCACAGGCAGACGTGCTGGCATAAGTAAAGCGCAGACAACACAATCTTCCCATACCGGGAGTCGAACCCGGGCCGCCTGGGTGAAAACCAGGAATCCTCACCGCTAGACCATTTGGGAACTTCCTCACACCTTGAGCAGGCCCTTTGGCTTTTAGTGTGTGACCGCCCCCTTTAAGAATTCATGACAAGTTGTGGTGTTTTTAGGATATTCCTACAGTCGCAAAGCAAGATACTTGTGACAGTACTTATGCAGTGCATGTGAAAAGACGCATGGTATTGTATGGTAACCGTTATCCCACTGATAAAGCAGCCTATTGTTGGACTGTCAATTTAAAATATTAATCAACCAATCCAATAATAATAATAACAAAAACTATGGGCTAATAAAAGGAAATAATAAAACGTTTGTGGGCTGACAGTGAAGCAAAAGAGACGAAGACACTTGTTGGTGTTTGACTGGACAGAGACCTGTCTTGACATCTACTTTTTCTCATGCTATTAACAGGCCTGGAGCCAACGTCAGGGAGGGGTCCGATGAGGGGCCTGCTATAAAAAGCTTTGAGGTGGAGGCGTCACATGTTGGGGATCTCGTTTGCTTTGTTTTCATGACAAGTTGTGGTGTTGTTAGGATATTCCTACAGAGCCTGTGACAGTTTCTCAGTGGAAGAACTGTGATTCAGGGTCAGAGATGTCTCCTCTCCTGGAGGAAAATACAAGCCTTAGTGGTCTTGTTTGAGCAGTTGCTGCAAAATCTGGTAGAGGCACAAAGCCAGGCTGGAGGGGATGGGGCCATCAGACCTTCCCTGGTGGTCTAGTGGTTAGGATTCGGCGCTCTCACTGCCGCGGCCCGGGTTCGATTCCCGGTTAGGGAATGAGCTTTTGTCCTCCAAATTTGCCCTTCACGATTGCAAACTACGAACTCAAGCGCTGACGTCCTTGTCTAGAAGCACGGCCAATGAAATGTTTGCGTGTGAAAAAGAGCTCCTTCGAGCCGGAGTCGAACCAGCGACCTAAGGATTGCCAATTTGCCACCTACAGTCCTCCGCTCTACCAGCTGAGCTATCGTTTCGGAAGCTCCGCCACTGGCCAAAAGTGCTACTGGCACAGGCAGACGTGCTGGCATAAGTAAAGCGCAGACAACACAATCTGGTAACCCTTCCTTTTACGGTCCCCTAATTACTAGGTATTTACCTGGTAAATATATGGTAAGTTATAGTTGGTTATTGGTAATTACCAAAGGTAACAAGTATGTAAATGCAGAGAAACTACAAACTAATTACTAGGTATTTACCGGGTAAATAAATGGTAAGTTATAGTTGGTTATTGGTAATTACCACAGGTAACAAGTATGTAAATGTCACAGTGTGAGACTGTGTTTTGTGTTTATTGTATTGTATTAGTGGTGTTCCCTGAGTTGCCACCAGATGTCTCTTCCCCTCACTGTCATATGTATCATGAACTGCATTTCCCATACTCCTGTCTGTTAATCACTGATCATTTGTCACCAGCTGTTTCCCATTAACCTGCATATATAAGCTGTGTCTTTGTGTGTGTCTTTTGCTGGTTCATTGTTTGATGTCACTGGTTGTTCTGTGGCCTTCTCTGTGTCACCTGTTTGGATTATCATTTTGTGTACGGCTGTGAGTTTTCTGTTTTTATTAAACACTGTTAACCTGCAAATCCTTCTCTTCATTTGATACCGTGACAGTAAATGCAGAGAAACTACAAACTAATTGCTAAGTATTTACCTGGTAAGCATATGGTAAATTATAGTATTTTAGTGTGTAACTTAAGGTGATTAGTATGCAGTTACAGAGAAACTACCAGGGGAAAAAAACACCACTGTTAAATATCAACTCAACAAAGTACTGTGTACTTGTTACCGGTTTAGGTTGGTAATAACTCAGATTTAATTGTGTACTTCCTCAGAATGTAGGCAGCCAATTTTTAGAAACACCTCCAGTATTACCCATCAATTCAAGTTAGATTTGTAGTTATCCTAGGGTTATGTTGGTAACAGTCCATGTTTATTTATTACTATCTTGAAATTAAGACGGAAGTTTCCAATAAATTACCTTGTCTTACATAGTTGTTGTTCAGTGCTACATCCATTTATAGAGGGTTTATCAAATAATTTACCTTACACTTACCTGGTAACTACCCCGCAGGAACAGTTTTCCCTAATGTCATGGCACATCTTAAATACTGGGTATGTTCTTGCAGATGTTTTTAGAATGTACTCAGTAAGTAAAGTGCAACTGTACTGTAAAATGAAGCCTTGTTTATTTCCATGGTATTACCGGAATTGTACCATATAACCTGATCATTCCCTTTTCCATATAGTCACAATTTTTTACCTCGTATGTCCTGCAACGTTACCAAGGAAAACATGACAATTTATTCGGTAAGTAAAGTGTAACTGTACTGTAAAATGAAGCCTTGTTTATTTCCATGGTATTACCGGAATTGTACCATATAACCTGATCATTCCCTTTTCCATATAGTCACAATTTTTTACCTCGTATGTCCTGCAACGTTACCAAGGAAAACGTGACAATTTATTCGGTAAGTAAAGTGTAACTGTACTGTAAAATGAAGCCTTGTTTATTTCCATGGTATTACCGGAATTGTACCATATAACCTGATCATTCCCTTTTCCATATAGTCACAATTTTTTACCTCGTATGTCCTGCAACGTTACCAAGGAAAACATGACAATTTACTCGGTAAGTAAAGTGCAACTGTACTGTAAAAGGAA
Source organism: Abramis brama (assembly GCF_963993115.1). Taxonomy (NCBI): domain Eukaryota; kingdom Metazoa; phylum Chordata; class Actinopteri; order Cypriniformes; family Leuciscidae; genus Abramis; species Abramis brama. The sequence goes on from NC_139985.1 coordinate 23,870,890, forward strand.
GCCTTTTTGTTTCCATGGAATTACTGGGATCTTACCCTATAATCTGTAATAGCTACGTAACTGTAGCTATTACAGATTATTAGGTAAGATCCCAGTAATTCCATGGAAATAAAAAGGTTTCCTTTTATAGTACAGTTGCACTTTACTTACTGAGAATGTTCAACGTGATCTCATGAGAATACGTGTATTTTTACGCAAAGTGTAATTCTACCGTACATTTACTTACGTTTTATACACACAGAAACGTATAATACTGACGTATTTACAGCACTAAAATGTAAAATGTTTACGTATTAACAGCACAAAAACGATTAGCCTACATGCAGTTAAACAAGAATACACTTTAAAACCTTAAAAATACCTTATTTAATCGTTTAACCATTTTAATATTTAGTTTATTTACAGTGAGACACAAAATGCGTTTTCTCCAATAGAACAATAATACACCAAAACCCAACATAAATTCACAAAAGACATCAATTTTATTATACTTGATATAACGTTAATCCAAATCTTTAGAATCCATACGTTTGCAAGAAAGAGATCCAAATTCAGCCCTTTATCCAGTGAGTGATCTTCATCTCCATTTCACAGGCTATCACAGCAGCGCAGTCCGTAACTGTCAAATCCCGCGCTCGTGATGAATTCAAATTCAAAAATTGCGCCCTCAAGAAGCGCTACGACATGTTTTACGGCAGTGATATCAAACGCTCATTGGCTCTCGCCTGTTCGTCCATGTTCGTCACAGATTGCGACATGCCGTATTTCAGTCGGTAAACTACATTTGAAATGGAGAAGCGCACGCCTTCACACAGAGCGAAGCCGGATTAACATTTTCATGGATTAATATATTAAATTCTGCTCTGTACCTCATTCAAAACTATTATATACTGAAAGAGAGGACTGTGACTGCAACACATCATCATGTGAACGACTTCTGGTACCGGTTTTGACATTTTCGCAATAAATAAATTATTGTGATTACACATATGTTGTTTTTCTTCATAATTGTAGCCTATGTAGTTTTCTATCTTTGAAAATTACGTATTAATACTACGTATTAATGAGACCAGGCTGGAATGTTTTAGTTAAGTTGCAGAACACACATGGTAAAAGTTTGTGATTTCAAAAATGTTTAAGCAGTAGCAAAGGATGTGGTAAGAGTCTGGTAATACAATAGAAATAAACAAGGCTTCCTTTTACAGTACAGTTGCACTTTACTTACCGAGTAAATTGTCATGTTTTCCTTGGTAACGTTGCAGGACATACGAGGTAAAAAATTGTGACTATATGGAAAAGGGAATGATCAGGTTATATGGTACAATTCCGGTAATACCATGGAAATAAACAAGGCTTCATTTTACAGTACAGTTACACTTTACTTACCGAATAAATTGTCATGTTTTCCTTGGTAACGTTGCAGGACATACGAGGTAAAAAATTGTGACTATATGGAAAAGGGAATGATCAGGTTATATGGTACAATTCTGGTAATACCATGGAAATAAACAAGGCTTCATTTTACAGTACAGTTGCACTTTACTTACTGAGTAAATTCTAAAAACATCTGCAAGAACATACCCAGTATTTAAGATGTGCCATGACATTAGGGAAAACTGTTCCTGCGGGGTAGTTACCAGGTAAGTGTAAGGTAAATTATTTGATAAACCCTCTATAAATGGGTGTAGCACTGAACAACAACTATGTAAGACAAGGTAATTTATTGGAAACTACCGTCTTAATTTCAAGATAGTAATAAATAAACATGGACTGTTACCAACATAACCCTAGGATAACTACAAACCTAACTTGAATTGATGGGTAATACTGGAGGTGTTTCTAAAAATTGGCTGCCTACATTCTGAGGAAGTACACAATTAAATCTGAGTTATTACCAACCTAAACCGGTAACAAGTACACAGTACTTTGTTGAGTTGATATTTAACAGTTTTTTTTTTTTTTCTGGTAGTTTCTCTGTAATTGCATACTAATCACTTTAAGTAATTACACACTAAAATACTATAATTTACCATATGCTTACCAGGTAAATACTTAGTAATTAGTTTGTAGTTTCTCTGCATTTACATATTTGTTACCTGTGGTAATTACCAATAACCAACTATAACTTACCATATATTTACCCAATAAATACCTAGTAATTAGTTTGTAGTTTCTCTGCATTTACATTCTTGTTACCTGTGGTAATTACCAATAACCAACTATAACTTACCATATATTTACCAGGTAAATACCTAGTAATTAGGGGACTGTAAAAGGAAGGGTTACCCACAATCTTCCCATACCGGGAGTCGAACCCAGGCCGCCTGGGTGAAAACCAGGAATCCTCACCGCTAGACCATATGGGAACTTCCTCACACCTTGAGCAGCCCCTTTGGCTTTTAGTGTGTGACCGCCCCCTTTAAGAATTCATGACAAGTTGTGGTGTTTTTAGGATATTCCTACAGTCGCAAAGCAAGATACTTGTGACAGTACTTATGCAGTGCATGTGAAAAGACGCATGGTATTGTATGGTAACCGTTATCCCACTGATAAAGCAGCCTATTGTTGGACTGTCAATTTAAAATATTAATCAACCAATCCAATAATAATAATAACAAAAACTATGGGCTAATAAAAGGAAATAATAAAACGTTTGTGGGCTGACAGTGAAGCAAAAGAGACGAAGACACTTGTTGGTGTTTGACTGGGCAGAGACATGTCTTGACATCTACTTTTTCTCATGCTATTAACAGGCCTGGAGCCAACGTCAGGAAGGGGTCCGATGAGGGGCCTGCTATAAAAAGCTTTGAGGTGGAGGCGTCACATGTTGGGGATCTCGTTTGCTTTGTTTTCATGACAAGTTGTGGTGTTGTTAGGAAATTCCTACAGAGCCTGTGACAGTTTCTCAGTGGAAGAACTGTGATCCAGGGTCAGAGATGTCTCCTCTCCTGGAGGAAAATACAAGCCTTAGTGGTCTTGTTTGAGCAGTTGCTGCAAAATCTGGTAGAGGCACAAAGCCAGGCTGGAGGGGATGGGGCCATCAGACCTTCCCTGGTGGTCTAGTGGTTAGGATTCGGCGCTCTCACTGCCGCGGCCTGGGTTCGATTCCTGGTTAGGGAATGAGCTTTTGTCCTCCAAATTTGCCCTTCACGATTGCAAACTACGAACTCAAGCGCTGACGTCCTTGTCTAGAAGCACGGCCAATGAAATGTTTGCGTGTGAAAAAGAGCTCCTTCGAGCCGGAGTCGAACCAGCGACCTAAGGATTGCCAATTTGCCACCTACAGTCCTCCGCTCTACCAGCTGAGCTATCGAAGGCACACCGATCTGGGACAGAACCTAAACCTATCAGGTTTCGGAAGCTCCGCCGCTGGCTAAAAGTGCTACTGGCACAGGCAGACGTGCTGGCATAAGTAAAGCGCAGACAACACAAACTTCCCATACCGGGAGTCGAACCCGGGCCGCCTGGGTGAAAACCAGGAATCCTCACCGCTAGACCATATGGGAACTTCCTCACACCTTGAGCAGGCCCTTTGGCTTTTAGTGTGTGACCGCCCCCTTTAAGAATATGGGAATGATCCGAAGGGATTGTTTACTGATTTCAATTTCATCAGGCTCATCGGAGGGAGCTCTCATTTGCCTCGCCCAGGGTGTTCAGTTTCCTTCCAATCCTGTGATGGCATAATAGACACTATAAACTGGTCGCAAAGCAAGGTACTTGTGACAGTACTTATGCAGTGCATGTGAAAGACGCATGGTATTGTATGGTAACCGTTATCCCACTGATAAAACAGCCTGTTGTTGGACTGTCAATTTAAAATATTAATCAACCAATCCAATAATAATAATAACAAAAACTATGGGCTAATAAAAGGAAATAATAAAACGTCTGTGAGCTGACAGTGAAGCAAAAGAGACGAAGACACTTGTTGGTGTTTGACTGGGCAGAGACCTGTCTTGACATCTACTTTTTCTCATGCTATTAACAGGCCTGGAGCCAACGTCAGGAAGGGGTCCGATGAGGGGCCTGCTATAAAAAGCTTTGAGGTGGAGGCGTCACATGTTGGGGATCTCGTTTGCTTTGTTTTCATGACAAGTTGTGGTGTTTTTAGGATATTCCTACAGAGCCTGTGACAGTTTCTCAGTGGAAGAACTGTGATCCAGGGTCAGAGATGTCTCCTCTCCTGGAGGAAAATACAAGCCTTAGTGGTCTTGCTTGAGCAGTTGCTGCAAAATCTGGTAGAGGCACAAAGCCAGGCTGGAGGGGGTGGAATCATCAGACCTTCCCTGGTGGTCTAGTGGTTAGGATTCGAAGGGATTGTTTACTGATTTCAATTTCATCAGGCTCATCGGAGGGAGCTCTCATTTGCCTCGCCCAGGGTGTTCAGTTTCCTCCCAATCCTGTGATGGCATAATAGACACTATAAACTGGTCGCAAAGCAAGGTACTTGTGACAGTACTTATGCAGTGCATGTGAAAAGACGCATGGTATTGTATGGTAACCGTTATCCCACTGATAAAGCAGCCTATTGTTGGACTGTCAATTTAAAATATTAATCAACCAATCCAATAATAATAATAACAAAAACTATGGGCTAATAAAAGGAAATAATAAAACGTCTGTGGGCTGACAGTGAAGCAAAAGAGACGAAGACACTTGTTGGTGTTTGACTGGGCAGAGACCTGTCTTGACATCTACTTTTTCTCATGCTGGAGGCCTGGAGCCAACGTCAGGAAGGGGTCCGATGAGGGGCCTGCTATAAAAAGCTTTGAGGTGGAGGCGTCACATGTTGGGGATCTCGTTTGCTTTGTTTTCATGACAAGTTGTGGTGTTGTTAGGATATTCCTACAGAGCCTGTGACAGTTTCTCAGTGGAAGAACTGTGATCCAGGGTCAGAGATGTCTCCTCTCCTGGAGGAAAATACAAGCCTTAGTGGTCTTGCTTGAGCAGTTGCTGCAAAATCTGGTAGAGGCACAAAGCCAGGCTGGAGGGGGTGGAATCATCAGACCTTCCCTGGTGGTCTAGTGGTTAGGATTCGAAGGGATTGTTTACTGATTTCAATTTCATCAGGCTCATCGGAGGGAGCTCTCATTTGCCTCGCCCAGGGTGTTCAGTTTCCTCCCAATCCTGTGATGGCATAATAGACACTATAAACTGGTCGCAAAGCAAGGTACTTGTGACAGTACTTATGCAGTGCATGTGAAAAGACGCATGGTATTGTATGGTAACCGTTATCCCACTGATAAAGCAGCCTATTGTTGGACTGTCAATTTAAAATATTAATCAACCAATCCAATAATAATAATAACAAAAACTATGGGCTAATAAAAGGAAATAATAAAACGTCTGTGGGCTGACAGTGAAGCAAAAGAGACGAAGACACTTGTTGGTGTTTGACTGGGCAGAGACCTGTCTTGACATCTACTTTTTCTCATGCTGGAGGCCTGGAGCCAACGTCAGGAAGGGGTCCGATGAGGGGCCTGCTATAAAAAGCTTTGAGGTGGAGGCGTCACATGTTGGGGATCTCGTTTGCTTTGTTTTCATGACAAGTTGTGGTGTTGTTAGGATATTCCTACAGAGCCTGTGACAGTTTCTCAGTGGAAGAACTGTGATCCAGGGTCAGAGATGTCTCCTCTCCTGGAGGAAAATACAAGCCTTAGTGGTCTTGCTTGAGCAGTTGCTGCAAAATCTGGTAGAGGCACAAAGCCAGGCTGGAGGGGGTGGAATCATCAGACCTTCCCTGGTGGTCTAGTGGTTAGGATTCGAAGGGATTGTTTACTGATTTCAATTTCATCAGGCTCATCGGAGGGAGCTCTCATTTGCCTCGCCCAGGGTGTTCAGTTTCCTCCCATTCCTGTGATGGCATAATAGACACTATAAACTGGTCGCAAAGCAAGGTACTTGTGACAGTACTTATGCAGTGCATGTGAAAAGACTCATGGTATTGTATGGTAACTGTTATCCCACTGATAAAGCAGCCTATTGTTGGACTATCAATTTAAAATATTAATCAACCAATCCAATAATAATTAAAGCTGCAAGCAGCATTTATCGGGGTTCAAGCAGTTAAGGCCTTTAAGCACACAAGCATCAAAAGACATTACGTTTTATTTAGCAAGCATTTAACAACTGCCATCATAGATGAAAAAGTCAATTTACAGCCAATACATGCAGTTTGCCATAGGAAATATATGGTTTTAAAGCGTTTTTACAGTTATAGCACCTTTTTGCCTGAGTCTTCTTACAGTCTTGCCTGATCTCCACCACTTTTATTAGTAGTACTCAAAGTGTGCCTATATATATATGTGTCAAATTTGTTGTAAATATGTAATTTTGATAAGGAGTTTAGACAATTATATTCAGTGGCGTAACGAGCCAACACCGGGCACTTAAGTAGGATTATCAAGGCGGGCCCCTTGATGACGCAATTGATGACATTGATGATGCAATGTCCGCGAGTAGGCTACCATGAATAGGGCAGGATATGATCATACACAGCATATAAGAGATGAGATGACTAACAAAATCAGGAGGAGCCTACGCTCACCAAAAAAACACAAAAAAAACCCACTGGTGACAGCGCACCATAACACATTGTTAGGCCTAGGTCCAAATACATAAAAAAGATGCTCTCTTACATTATAGCGGGATTTTCCGGGCTTTCCTATGTGCAACTGCAAAGTTGTCGATTAGATCAGGATTGTGCGCACGGGCATTCTCAATTGACCCTTCGCAGGGAGTTTGATTGACAGGTGATCTGACTAATCAAAATCCGCCATTTTGTCCCACAAAGCAGTCAGGAGAGTTAGTAGATTAACTTTGGAGGATTTAAATTAGAAAAACAAAGTGTACTGACGTCTTAGAACTTTAAAACAAAATTCCTTTTATGTTCATTCATGTTTATTTTAATGCTATAAATTAACTAGAAGGAAGAGATGATCGGTTCACGAGCAGCTTCAACTGAGCCTTGAGTCTACAGCGATCTGTCAGACACATTAAAGAGTCACAAAGCGGTATTTATTGTTTAAATGTCTCTAAAAAATGACTACATTTGAAAGGTGAGACTTTTGGCGCTTTTCCATTACCAGTACCAGCTCAACTCAACTCAACTCAACTCAACTCAACTCAACTCGACTCGACTCGACTCGACTCGGCTCGCTTTTCGCTCCGTTTTCCATTGCAGATAGTACCTCCACAATAGTACCTGGTCGTCATAGCAACGCCGCAGGAAACTGCCGTGACTTAATCTTCTACGCGAGATACATCCGCTGCCACACACAATGGACAATGGAGGAAATCGAGTGTATGCTGTTTTTGGATGTTTTTGTTTTATTCAGGATACTCCGTCTGGCGCGTGCAATGATGACGCAGTGAATAGTGACGATTCTCTCTGACCAATCAGCAGTCTGCCGTGTTTTCACGTCACATTTTAGTATCGCCTCAGCTTGCCCCAGCTCACTTAGAACCTCGCCGGAGGTGGTACGAAAAAAAGTACCTGGAAGCAGGTACAGGTACAACTTTTACACAGTGGAAAACCAAACAAAGCCGAGTCAAGTCGAGCCGAGCCGAGCCGAGCCGAGCTGGCTGTAGTGGAAAAGCGCCATTTGTTTCATATCAAAAGTACTTGTCTGTCAGCGCGCAGTCTCCTCTCTGATCCGCAATGTATTTTTCACTGCATGAGAACTTGGTGTGGTGTGAGAGTGGCGTCGCTTGTCAGACATAGCAACAGTAACTAAAGTGGGCGGGTCTTTGCGAATGGTCATTGACAGTATGGACGGGGATTCGCCAGTCCCAATTCAAAACAAATTTCATGACAATCCATCATTGTTTGTTTCAAACATGTGAGAGCATCAAAATGGTCCATGGGTGAAATTGATTGGATTTAATTCATTTTTTTGTCAGTTCCTATCATAATTTTAACATTTTGGCGTTATTGTTTAGCTATTTACCTATGTTTTCAAATTTCCTGTGTTTTTTTGTTGTTGTCTCGATCGGACTAACGGCTTTGAAGATAAACACAATTTTTTAAAGCTCTAAATGACACTTACAAAAACCATAAGGCGAAACCTGGCATGTTTGGTATTGTTGGACTCTGCAAGGATTCAGGAGTCTTAGGAGGTCACTCCTGTGAAAAAACACTGTCTTGAAACTTCTAAGGCTCCTTCAAGGCATTGTGCCAATGACGTATACTGAGTTTTTTGAGATACACCAATGTTCTCATAGACTATCATGGCACCCTGGACAAAGACACTGCGTGCCAATTTTCAGTAGACTAACAGTTGGGTGCGCTTATAGTTATTTTCATGATTTTTTTCACTGTTATAGCGCCACCAAGTGGCCAATTGTCATGATTTTTTTCATGTCAACTCAGATTGATCTTATGAACATGTGCCAAGTTTAGCGAAAATATCTCTTTCCGCTCACAAGTTATAACCATTTTATAGTGCCACCAAGTGGCCAATTGTCATGATTTTTTTTTCACGTGACCTCAGAATGAGCTCATGAACATGTGTCCCAAGTTTTGCGAAAATATCTCTTTCCGTTCACAAGTTATAACCGTTTTATAGTGTCACCAAGTGGCCAATTGTTGCGATTGTTTTCAAGTGATCTCAGGTTGAGCTCAGGAAGATGTATCCCAAGTTTAGCAAAAAAATCTCTTTCCGTTCACAATTTATAACCGTTTTAGTAAAAGTGGCCCTGGTGCCATCAAATATTTTGGTTCCCCTTATCGACCGTTAATTTAAATTTTGAATTTTTTGGATGATTATTGATTGTCAGACTCCAGAGAATATTCTTGCAGTGGTTTGGTTCCGATCGGGCCAAAAACCTAGGAGAAGTTTGCAAAAATAGGTTTTTCAAAAAAATGCGATTTACTCGAAATTGGCGCCTGAAAGGCGAACAAATCGGAGATAGCCATTTTGTCCGCCTTGAGCCAAGGATTCCAATGATATAAGACACTTGATCCCGGGACAAACGGTCTAAGAGTTATGAGCGATTTTGAACTTTTGGTTGCTGTAGCGCCGCCTATGGGCCAATCGGGGTCATACTCTGATAGGTTGTCCCCAAATTGAGGCCTACCATCTGGCCAGGTTTCAAGTCTCTAGGCCTTACTGTTTGTCCTGCACGATGCGTTTTACGAATCCTTACAATTACAATAGGGTTTCAGCATTTCATGCTTGAACCCCTAATAATAACAAAAACTATGGGCTAATAAAAGGAAATAATAAAACGTCTGTGGGCTGACAGTGAAGCAAAAGAGACGAAGACACTTGTTGGTGTTTGACTGGGCAGAGACATGTCTTGACATCTACTTTTTCTCATGCCATTAACAGGCCTGGAGCCAACGTCAGGAAGGGGTCCGATGAGGGGCCTGCTATAAAAAGCCTTGAGGTGGAGGCGTCACATGTTGGGGATCTCGTTTGCTTTGTTTTCATGACAAGTTGTGGTGTTGTTAGGATATTCCTACAGAGCCTGTGACAGTTTCTCAGTGGAAGAACTGTGATCCAGAGTCAGAGATGTATCCCCTCCTGGAGGAAAATACAAGCCTTAGTGGTCTTGCTTGAGCAGTTGCTGCAAATTCTGGTAAAGGCACAAAGCCAGGCTGGAGGGGGTGGGGCCATCAGACTTTCTCTGGTGGTCTAGTGGTTAGGATTCGGCGCTCTCACTGCCGCGGCCCGGGTTCGATTCCCGGTTAGGGAATGAGCTTTTGTCTTCCAAATTTGCCCTTCACGATTGCAAACTACGAACTCAAGCGCTGACGTCCTTGTCTAGAAGCACGGCCAATGAAATGTTTGCGTGTGAAAAAGAGCTCCATCGAGCCGGAGTCAAACCAGCGACCTAAGGATTGCCAATTTGCCACCTACAGTCCACCCCTCTACCAGCTGAGCTATCGAAGGCACACCGATCTGGGACAGAACCTAAACCTATCAGGTTTCGGAAGCTCCGCCACTGGCTAAAAGTGCTACTGGCACAGGCAGACGTGCTGGCATAAGTAAAGCGCAGACAACACAAACTTCCCATACCGGGAGTCGAACCCGGGCCACCTGGGTGAAAACCAGGAATCCTCACCGCTAGACCATATGGGAACTTCCTCACACCTTGAGCAGGCCCTTTGGCTTTTAGTGTGTGACCGCCCCCTTTAAGAATATGGGAATGGTCCGAAGGGATTGTTTACTGATTTCAATTTCATCAGGCTCATCAGAGGGAGCTCTCATTTGCCTCGCCCAGGGTGTTCAGTTTCCTTCCAATCCTGTGATGGCATAATAGACACTATAAACTGGTCGCAAAGCAAAATACTTGTGACAGTACTTATGCAGTGCATGTGAAAAGACGCATGGTATTGTATGGTAGCCGTTATCCCACTGATAAAACAGCCTGTTGTTGGACTGTCAATTTTAAATATTAATCAACCAATCCAATAATAATAATAACAAAAACTATGGGCTAATAAAAGGAAATAATAAAACGTCTGTGGGCTGACAGTGAAGCAAAAGAGACGAAGACACTTGTTGGTGTTTGACTGGGCAGAGACCTGTCTTGACATCTACTTTTTCTCATGCTATTAACAGGCCTGGAGCCAACGTCAGGAAGGGGTCCGATGAGGGGCCTGCTATAAAAAGCTTTGAGGTGGAGGCGTCACATGTTGGGGATCTCGTTTGCTTTGTTTTCATGACAAGTTGTGGTGTTGTTAGGATATTCCTACAGAGCCTGTGACAGTTTCTCAGTGGAAGAACTGTGATCCAGGGTCAGACATGTCTCCTCTCCTGGAGGAAAATACAAGCCTTAGTGGTCTTGCTTGAGCAGTTGCTGCAAAATCTGGTAGAGGCACAAAGCCAGGCTGGAGGGGGTGGAATCATCAGACCTTCCCTGGTGGTCTAGTGGTTAGGATTCAAAGGGATTGTTTACTGATTTCAATTTCATCAGGCTCATCGGAGGGAGCTCTCATTTGCCTCGCCCAGGGTGTTCAGTTTCCTCCCATTCCTGTGATGGCATAATAGACACTATAAACTGGTCGCAAAGCAAGGTACTTGTGACAGTACTTATGCAGTGCATGTGAAAAGACTCATGGTATTGTATGGTAACTGTTATCCCACTGATAAAGCAGCCTATTGTTGGACTGTCAATTTAAAATATTAATCAACCAATCCAATAATAATAATAACAAAAACTATGGGCTAATAAAAGGAAATAATAAAACGTCTGTGGGCTGACAGTGAAGCAAAAGAGACGAAGACACTTGTTCTAGACGAGGACGTCAGTGCTTGAGTTCGTAGTTTGCAATCGTGAAGGGCAAATTTGGAGGACAAAAGCTCATTCCCTAACCGGGAATCGAACCCGGGCCGCAGCAGTGAGAGTGCCGAATCCTAACCACTAGACCACCAGGGAAGGTCTGATGGCCCCACCCCCTCCAGCCTGGGTTTTTGCCTCTACCAGATTTTGCAGCAACTGCTCAAGCAAGACCACTAAGGCTTGTATTTTCCTCCAGGAGAGGAGACATCTCTGACCCTGGATCACAGTTCTTCCACTGAGAAACTGTCACAGGCTCTGTAGGAATATCCTAACAACACCACAACTTGTCACGAAAACAAAGCAAACGAGATCCCCAACATGTGACGCCTCCACCTCAAAGCTTTTTATAGCAGGCCCCTCATCGGACCCCTTCCTGACGTCGGCTCCAGGCCTGTTAATGGCATGAGAAAAAGTAGATGTCAAGACATGTCTCTGCCCAGTCAAACACCAACAAGTGTCTTCGTCTCTTTTGCTTCACTGTCAGCCCACAGACGTTTTATTATTTCCTTTTATTAGCCCATAGTTTTTGTTATTATTATTATTGGATTGGTTGATTAATATTTTAAATTGACAGTCCAACAATAGGCTGCTTTATCAGTGGGATAATGGTTACCATACAATACCATGAGTCTTTTCACATGCACTGCATAAGTACTGTCACAAGTACCTTGCTTTGCGACCAGTTTTTAGTGTCTATTATGCCATCACAGGAATGGGAGGAAACTGAACACCCTGGGCAAGGCAAATGAGAGCTCCCTCCGATGAGCCTGATGAAATTGAAATCAGTAAACAATCCCTTCGAATCCTAACCACTAGACCACCAGGGAAGGTCTGATGATTCCACCCCCTCCAGCCTGGCTTTGTGTCTCTACCAGATTTTGCAGCAACTGCTCAAGCAAGACCACTAAGGCTTGTATTTTCCTCCAGGAGAGGAGACATCTCTGACCCTGGATCACAGTTCTTCCACTGAGAAACTGTCACAGGCACTGTAGGAATATCCTAACAACACCACAACTTGTCATGAAAACAAAGCAAACGAGATCCCCAACATGTGACGCCTCCACCTCAAAGCTTTTTATAGCAGGCCCCTCATCGAACCCCTTCCTGACGTTGGCTCCAGGCCTGTTAATAGCATGAGAAAAAGTAGATGTCAAGACAGGTCTCTGCCCAGTCAAACACCAACAAGTGTCTTCGTTTATTTTGCTTCACTGTCAGCCCACAGACGTTTTATTATTTCCTTTTATTAGCCCATAGTTTTTGTTATTATTATTATTGGATTGGTTGATTAATATTTAAAATTGACAGTTCAACAATAGGCTGCTTTATCAGTGGGATAACGGTTACCATACAATACCATGCGTCTTTTCACATGCACTGCATAAGTACTGTCACAAGTATCTTGCTTTGCGACTGTAGGAATATCCTAAAAACACCACAACTTGTCATGAATTCTTAAAGGGGGCGGTCACACACTAAAAGCCAAAGGGCCTGCTCAAGGTGTGAGGAAGTTCCCATATGGTCTAGCGGTGAGGATTCCTGGTTTTCACCCAGGCGGTAGTGTTGTTTTTGGCGGCCTGTTTTAATTTTAGTTTTAGTCTAGTCTTTGTGTCAAGCTGTCGTTTTAGTTTTTATTAGTTTTAGTCACGTTCATACTCTTTTTAGTCTAGTCAAGTTTTAGTCGACGAAAACTGATGACATTTTAGTCTAGTTTTAGTCGACGAAAACTGATGACATTTTAGTCTAGTTTTAGTCGACGAAAACTGATGACATTTTAGTCTAGTTTTAGTCGACGAAAATTGTATTTTAGTCTCTTTTTAGTAATGCAATTCTATTTAACCCAGTCAATATAGAATTTCAAACAAGGTTATCTTATTATATTTACTATATTTAGGGCTGTGACGGTGGCAGTTTTTTTTTACCACCGCGGTAATGGACCAACTACCGGCGGTGGTTGGGGGGTTATTTAAAAAAAAAAAAAAAAAAAAACTCGTTTTATATTTCCACACAAAGACACGTGATATAGCCTACCACTCTGCGCTCTGAGAGGGATGTGGGACACGAGCAGGAAAGACCATCGATCTCTTTATGATATCTTCGTGTTTTCTACTTGATGTAAATTGGTCTGAAGAGCGAATTTTATCCTCCACAAGGGCGAGATATTTAGGCTGTGTTTGAGATTGCGCTGCCAGAGAAAGTGAAACTAAAAATCACCCGCGCGTGTGAAACGCGCTTTACAACTAAACTTGACGCACCCTATGTCTAATATAACAAGCACAAACTGTGTTAAAAAGAATTTGACATGCAAGTACAAATGTAGGCTATCTGTCCTACAGCGTTTTTCTACTTTACCACAGTAAAGAATACGAATATAATAGGCCTAATTAAAAGCGAACCAATGAAGAAACGTTTATAATCCCTTTAGAAAATGGGTGAGACGTGAGTGAAGATTTGGGAAAAGAAACTAGAGATTCCATGCAGGGATGAGTCACGATTTTTGGATATTCGATTAGTTTATTTAATTATAGAATATCGAATAGGTTGTGCGATTATTCTCTAAAATAAAATCTCCATGTTCTGGTGCTGATGCGGTGACGCGTTCATGTAACCGGAGGGTGACGCTGCCAATAACGCACATAACAGCTGTCACAAAGAACCGGCAAAAGTAATGATTATGAATGTGTCAAATATATCAATGAGACATTTTAATAGAATAACTAATGGAGTAATATTGTTAAATTCGCTGATAATCGGGTGACCAGATCGCAAACCAGAATTTAAACCCGACAAAGCTATGGGTTCACGCACAACTCTCTCATTCGTCGTGACGTTATGACATTTCGTCTCGTCTCGTTTTGGTCAACGAAAATGAAGAGACATTTTAGCATAGTTTTTATTTTGTAAACCACAATTAAGTCTCGTTTTTATTCGTCAACGATAATGCATTATACATGTATTTTAGTCATCGTCACATGACGAGCATTTACGTCTCGTCTCGTCTCGTTTTCGTCAGGTGATAACGGTTCGTTGACGACAATATTTCGTCATAATTTTCGTTGACGAAAGCAACACTACCAGGCGGCCCGGGTTTGACTCCCGGTATGGGAAGATTGTGTTGTCTGCGCTTTACTTATGCCAGCACGTCTGCCTGTGCCAGTAGCACTTTTGGCCAGAGGCGGAGCTTCCGAAACCTGATAGGTTTAGGTTCTGTCCCAGATCGGTGTGCCTTCGATACCGGTCTCCCCCTCCTCAAACAGACTATTGTTCCCCAGCTTTAGCGGAGCTGGTAGAGCGGAGGACTGTAGGTGGCAAATTGGCAATTCTTAGGTTGCTGGTTTGACTCCGGCCCGAAGTAGCTCTTTTTCACACGCAAACATTTCATTGGACGGAATTTTGAGATCGCAATAGACGTGAACTATAATGCGTTAAGAGCTCGCTCAAGTACTGCGGAGCTTAACCATTTAGTGCTTTGTAAGTAATCAGCAATATTTTAAAATTTATACAATGTTTAATAGGGAGCCAATGCAGTGTTAACAGAACTTGGCTAATGTGGTAATACTTCTTGGTTCTGGTAAGAACTCGAGCTGCTGCGTTTTGGATCAGTTGTAGTTTGTTTATTAAGCGTGCAGGGCAACCACCCATAATAGCATTACAATAATCTAGCCTTGATGTCATGACCGCATGAACTAATTTTTCCGCATTTGTCAATGAGAACATATCTCGTAATTTAGATATATTTTTAAGATTGAAAATGCAGTTTTACAGATATTAGACACGTGACTTTCAAATGAAAGATTGGTATCAAAGAGCACACCCAGGTTCCTAACTGACGACGAAGACTTGACAGAGCAGCCATCAAGTGTTAGACAGTATTCTAGGTTATTACATGAGGAAGTTTTTTGTCTGATAATTAGAATCTCTGTGTTTTCTGAATTAAGTAGTAGCAAATTACTAGTCATCCAATTTTTTAAATCAGCTATGCATTCCATTAATTTTGTGAATTGGTAAGTTTCGTCAGGGCGTGAGGAAACATACAGCTGAGTATCATCAGCATAACAGTGAAAACTAATGCCATGCTTCCTAATGATATCTCCCAAGGGTAGCATGTACAGAGTGAACAGCAGCGGTCCTAGTACTGAGCCTTGTGGTACACCATAATTAACTTTTGATCGATAAGACATCTCTTCATTTACCGCTACAAACCGATAACGGTCAGATAAGTATGATTTAAACCATGCTAATTAAGGGTGTCAAAATTTATCGTTTCTACGATGCATCGTGATGCAGACGAGGACGATTCGGTATCGGTTCAGTAATAGACCATAACCGATTGTAATGTACTGACGCTTTTCTGGCGTCATTTGTCGCATACGTGCTTTGTTGCGGTAGCATACAATGGCAGAGGGAGGTGAGACGCGAGTGCGAGTAATTAAAAATGCTCCAACAACTTTTAAAGCCTACATCTGGGCACATTTCGGCTTTTATGAACAACCTGGTAAGCACGACCTGCAGAAGACACGAGCTGTGTGTGCTCATGTCACGCACAAATAGAATATGCAGGAGGTAATACCACTAACTTGATAAACCACGTTAGACGTTTTCACCCAGAGCTGTTAACGCCTGGCAGAGTCTGACTGCTTTAGAGTAAGCGGATGAGCTCCAATGTCTCCCGAATCCGTAGCCAAAAATAAATCATCCACCCGCCCCAATAACTTTCTCTGACTTAAGTATCCGCAGCCTATGGTCAAATTACAATTATTCTGTGTTGTTATGCGTGATTATAAATGGATGATCGTCACCTTCAACAGCGGATTCGGCGACGGTTGATGCACGCATCTTTAATGGTAACATAATACACTGATTAATGAGCGCTGCTTTTAAATGAACATTTCTTTAAAACAAAATTTTATTTGACAGATTTTCCTTTTCTTAATGGCATAAACAAGCTTTACTCCCTTGAAACTTAAACTGGAATGTCACTGTTTGAACAGGCGAGCACACACACGCGCGCGCACACATTACTTTTGAAGAAAAATTTAAAATTGAGGATGCGGTGCATCGCGATGCATTGTGATATCGAATTGAACTGAATCGATGACATGATAATCGTAATCGAACCGAACTGTAAGACCAGTGTCGGTTCACACCCCTAATGCTAATGCAATTCCACTAATGCCAACATAATTTTCGAGTCTATTTAAAAGAATGTTGTGGTCAGTAGTATCAAATGCAGCACTAAGATCGAGTAACACTAATGGCGAGATACAACCATAATCGGATGATAAGAGCAAATCATTTGTGACTCTAATAAGAGCTGTCTCAGTACTATGTTGCGGTCTAAATTCTGACTGAAAATCCTTACAGATACCATTTCTTTCTAAAAAGGAACATAGTTGTGAGGATACTGCCTTTTCTAGTATCTTTGACAGAAAAGGTAGATTCGAGATTGGCCTGTAATTGACTAATTCTGTAGGATCAAGTTGCGTTTTTTTAACAAGCGGTTTAATCATAGCCAGCTTAAAAAATTTTGGTACGTATCCTAATGACAAAGATGACAAAGATGACGTAATCATATTAAGAAGAGGATTTATGACCTCTGGAAGCATCTCTTTCAATAGCTTTCAATAGTCGGTGAACATACATACATGTTGTCGATTTAGATGATTTAACAAGTTTAGAATATTCTTCCTCTCCTATAGCAATGAATGAATAAAAATTTTCCTCAAGGAGACTACAATACGCTTCCTGATGTGATACTGTATCAGCCCCATTTTCGATCATGAGCCCATGCAGGTGGGTAGAGCTCGGCTTTCCCGGGAGGAGAGAGAGAGGTGGAGGTTTGCCTCTATTGTGGAGGAGCGGGCCATTTCCTATACTCCTGCCCAGTAAAAGATTGAGCCCGGTAGTGAAGATGAGGCTACTATCGGGTGGGATCTCTGCTGAGAAGACCTCATCATCTACTCTCCTCCCGGTAAGACTGAGATGGGCAACCCGATCTCACAACTGTCAAGTCTTACTGGACTCAGGAGCAGAAGGTAACTTTATGGACCTTACTTTTGCTCACAAGCTTCAGATTCCCATTACATCACTTACTCACAAGATTTCTGTCAACGCTCTCAACGGATAAGAACTTCCTAACATTTCTCTCACCACCGGACCTATCACACTTATCACATCAGGAAACCACACAGAAACACTGTCATTTCTACTTATGGACTCTCCCTTAGCACCCATAGTTCTTGGTCACCCATGGCTGGTGCAGCACAATCCCAGGGTTGACTGGGGCCAGAGTTCTATTTCCACCTGGAGCAATCAATGTTATGCTTCTTGTCTAGTGTCTGCTTGTTCGTCTGTGTCTGGTTCTGTGTTTCAGGAGGAGGCAGTGAATTTGTCAAACGTGCCCGTTGAGTACCTTGACCTGAAGGAAGTGTTCAGTAAGTCCCGTGCTGCTTCTCTTCCTCCGCATCGTCCCTATGACTGTGCCATAGATTTACTGACAGGTAAGTATCCGCCTAAGGGCAAGTTATACTCGCTTTCTGCTCCAGAAAGGGAGGCCATGGAGAAATATATTTCTGATTCCCTTGCAGCGGGGTTCATCCGTCCTTCCTCTTCTCCAGCGGGGGCGGGGGTCTTTTTTGTAGGGAAGAAAGATGGTTCTCTGCAACCGTGTATTGATTACCGGGGGTTGAACAACATCACGGTAAAGAATACTTACCCTTTGCCGTTGATGTCTTCAGCCTTCGAGCGATTGCAGGGAGCATCTGTCTTCACAAAATTGGATTTACACAATGCTTATAATTTGGTTCGTATAAGGAAGGGGGATGAGTGGAAAACCGCGTTTAACACCCCCAGGGGTCATTTTGAATATTTGGTCATGACCTTCGGGCTGTCCAACTCCCCAGCGGTTTTCCAGGCACTCGTCAATGACGTGCTGAGAGATATGGTAGACTAGTTCATATATGTCTACCTGGATGGCATATTGATTTTTTTTGTCTTCTCTCCAGGAACACGTTCAATACGTCAGACGAGTGCTTCAGAGGTTGCTAGAAAATGGTCTTTTTGTCAAGGCGGAGAAATGCGCTTTTCATGCACAGTCTGTACCTCTCCTAGGTTACATCATCTCGTCTGAGGGAGTGCGCATGGATCCTGACAAGGTTAAGGCTGTGGTAGATTGGCCAAGTCCAGATTCCCGTAAGGCCTGTGGAAGAAATTTAATATGTTCTATATGTTTGCATTTTCTTATATTCATAGAATCTTAGAAATATGATGATAATCAGATGAATGTAGTGTCGATACATACCCTTATGAATATACGTATGTGTATGTCCTTGTATATGACCTGACAAAAGTTAATGTGACTGAATGTATGACCGAGACAGAGAGTCTTCATTCAAGGGTGTAATATGATTAAATATGATAGACAAATCTAAACAATATGTTAGTTATGGCTAAGATGTATCTTGATGTAGCCTCGGGAAAACAACCTTTGGGGAGGAACAACTATAAAGAATGAAGGATACCCCCCACTCGTTGTCACACTCTGCAGGCACTTTGTATGGCTGTATGACTGCTGACCTTTCCTTGCAAGGGAATAAATAATTGTTAAAGACAATTGATACCTGTTTGTCTCTTATTCAGTATTAGAAAATTGTTTGCCACCACAGGCCCTACAGAGGTTTCTGGGGTTCGGCAATTTCTAACGCCGTTTTATTCGCAACTTCAGCCAACTAGCTGCTCCTCTGACTGCCTTGACCTCCCCCAGAACAACATTCAGGTGGTCCGATACAGCCGAAGCTGTATTCGCCAAACTGAAGAGCCGCTTTGTTTCGGCTCCCATCCTGATAGCCCCTGATCCTTCATGTCAGTTCGTGGTGGAGGTGCGGTTCTTTCCCAACACTCTTCCACAGACGACAAGGTGCATCCTTGCGCGTTTTTGTCCCACCGTTTATCACCTGCCGAACGTAACTATGACTTTGGTAACAGAGAGTTGTTAGCATTGGAAGAATGGCGTCATTGTTTAGAAGGGTCGGGGATACCTTTTATCGTTTGGACCAATCACAAGAACCTGGAATATATTAGATCCGCCAAAAGACTCAACTCCAGGCAGGCTCGGTGGGCCCTTTTTTTCGGTCGTTTTGATTTTTCTCTCTCGTACCGCCCGGGTTCCAAAAACATCAAACTCGATTCCTTATCTCGTATTTTTTATCAATCCGAATGCCCGTCCACTCCCGAGTGCATTTTACCCGAGACACTATTTATCTCCACACTCACATGGGAGATCGAACAGAAGGTCAAGACGGCCTTAGAAGAGGTAACGCCTCCGCCCGGTTGACCACCAAGTTGGTTGTTTGTGCCGGAGGGATTATGGTCTGACATTATTCGATGGGGTCATTGTTCCAATGTGGCATGTCATCCAGGAGTAAACTGCACCATTGTTTTGGTAAAGCAACGATTCTGGTGGCCATTAATGGCTCGCGACATTCACAGTTTTGTCTTGGCTTGCTCGGTTTGTGCCAATGGTAAGACTTCCAATCGACCCCCAGATGGGTTACTCCAACCGCTGCCTGTCCCTTCAAGACCCTGGTCCCACACAGCGCTAGACTCAATGGTTGAGTACGCTCATAACTCGTTACCAGTGTCATCCACGGGCCTCTCTCCGTTTGAGTGTAGCTTAGGTTACCAGCCACCAATTTTTCCAAGTCCGGAATCCGAAGTCGCGGTCCCCTCCGCCCACGCCTTCGTCCGGTCACCACAGGTCGAAGCCTCCCGTGTACGTCGTAGGTCAAAAATTGTGGCTTTCAAGAACATTCCACTCCGCTCCGTTTCTAACAAGCTAGCTTCCAAATTCATCGGCCCGCTCACTGTCACCAAAGTCCGTAGACTCGAGACGGAGGGGACGCGGATTTCAATACCTGGACGACTTGGAAGGAAACGGTCCAGATGAGAGAAGTTGGGTACCTGCTAGAGACATTCTGGATCACTCTCTTATTGATGATTACAAATGACAGGTACGTTCATCTGGGAGCGTCAGGAGGCGCTCCTAGGGGGAGGAATTCACTGTCTCTCTTTCCTCCCGTATGTTAGTGTGTGCTTGTGGGTGTGATTGCTAACCACCGTATTATCAGCAGCGCCAGCTGATACCTATCAGCTGCGCCTATGTATGTTCATTGCCTGGTCTTTTGTGTTGTCAGATTGTTGGGGGATTTCCTGATGTTGTGTCCTGCTTCCTGTTTGCCTAGCTGCCTTTGCCTGTGTTGGATTCTAGTTCCTGAGTTTCTGCATTCCTGCCTGGGATTATTTCTCATCTAGAGTTCTATTGCTTTGTGCCTGGATTCACGTGGATTACTCACTTCACTTCTGCCATGGCTGATCGGGTTGCCTGTCAACGTCCCTGCGCCATTCTATTTGACCTGCACCAGACTGTTTGGATATTACATCTCACTTTCTCTATTAAAAACTGTTGTTACTTGCATCTTGTATCCTCTGTTATTTATCATGACATGTTCAGGATTGATTCAGTTATTAAAATTAGTAAATTAATTAGTCAAATTAATCAATTGTGCATGCATACTGTATATACAGTGTATTTGTGCATATGCATGTACTTGTTAGTGCTATGAAAAACTCCTGTACACTTCCCTGCACACTAAACAAGCAAAAGACATAATATAGAACTGTTTTACATGTTTCACTTCTGTGTGTAGTTTGGCATATATGTGGCTAATCATTTGATGTTTGTGTGTTGTCACATCCACCATCTGTCTTCCTCATCTGTCTTTGCATTACACTCCCCAGAATCCTCCTTGGCGCACACCTGCATTCACTCTCCTCTAAGTAATTATCATCATCACCTGTACCTCGTCATCTCACCCCTTTATATTCAGCACTCAACCTTCAGTCATCGTCTGGTCTCGTCTATACAAGACACACAGACTCCCTTCCTACACCTACCTGCATACTTACCGTCGATCCCGATCTTCTTCAGCCTGTCTTCAGTCCATCTTCATCATCTGCATCTGCAAGAGAAAGAGAGACTTTGTTATCATTCAGTTAAGCTTCATCCAATTATCTACTTCCTGTTTACTCACCTTTCGCGCCGTGTCCGATCCATTCTGCTATTAAAATATCAAACTTACCATCTTGCCTGCTTTGTTTGTACGAAACCTGACATACATGTGTAGAGTTACTACGCAAAAAAAAATTTTTTAGAATAGTTAAAATAGGTTTGGATGAAGAGTTTCCTTTTGAAAGATATGTGTGACGTTTTGTATGTTGTGTGCGTGTTTTTTTTTTTGGTTTTGTGTGTAGTTTCTTTTGAGAAATAGAGCCATAGTTTCAAAAACTGCATGTAAGCATTTTTTTTTTTTTTACCTTCTTGTACCTTCCTGTTATACCATTATTATTATTATTATTATTATTATTATTATTATTACTACTATTATTATTCAGATGTGTGGTGTTCAGGACTTTGAGGCCCATAGAAGAGGGGCATGGATGTCAGGTGCAGAAATTGCTGTTTGCCATACAACTCATTGTGGCTTCTATAACATCAATGGGTGGATGAAGAAGACGAAGGTAGAGCGAAGATACTAAATACTCAATATTTCGATAGGCAAATATCCAAACAAACACAAAACAGTGTGCGTGCACAAACAGAGTGCTAACTACACAAACAATAACCAGCAATGAAAAGGAGTGAGAGGGGAACTTAAATACACAGATAATGACAAAGACAACAGGTGACGGTGATGATTATGATGAGGGTGATGAGGAGCAGGTGCAGGTGATGATGACAGAGGATTCTGGGAAGTGTAGTGAAGACACAGACGATGAAGAAGGCAGTGAATGTGACATAACTCCCCCCTCCCGCTAGGCGCGACCCGCGCCGTACAAGACAGAACACGGGAGGGGGGGTGGGCATCCTGGAGTCCGTGGCGGGAAGGCGGACCGGGTGCAGCTGGACGGACTCCAGGATGGTCCAGGCGGTGACCTCCCTTCGGTTGGTCGAGGAAGAGAAGACTGAGCAGGAGACCACCCCTCGGGCGGTCCAGGCGGAGCAGGCTGGTCAGGGGACCATGGCGGTGCAGGCTGAGGAGGTGGCCATGGTGAAGCAGGCTGAGGAGGTGACCACGGCGGAGAGGACCCTTCAGGTGACCATGGCGGAGAGGACCCTTCGGGTGGCCATGGCGGAGAGGACTTATTGGACTATGGATGAGGATGGATGGCGTGGCGAAGATGGCTGGAGACGGTGGCGTTCCGGACCAGGACGCAACACTCACCAGACACTGGAACACAGTCTCTCTCCAAGATAGTCTGGTGGTGTCTGGGAAGTCGAGGGGACGATGGAATGTGATCCCGATCCGGAACAGGGTGCTGAGGGTTTCATCCTCCAGGGAACTGCTGAGGGCAAGATGAGAAAACTTTCTGGAGAAGTCCAGGATATCGTGGTTCCCCTGAGCCAGGTTGATGAACTGGATGCGTTCCTCCATATTTGTGGCTGGTTATTCTGTAACGTCAACGGGTGGATGAAGAAGACGAAGGTAGAGCAAAGATACTAAATACTCAATATTTATTTCCATAGGCAAAAATCCAAACAAACACGAAACAGTGTGCGTGCACAGAGTGCTAACTACACAAACAATAACCAGCAATGAAAAGGTGAGAGGGGAGAGGGGAACTTAAATACACAGATAATGACAAAGACAACAGGTGACGGTGATGATGATGATGAGGGTGATGAGGAGCAGGTGCAGGTGATGATGACAGAGGATTCTGGGAAGTGTAGTGAAGACACAGACGATGAAGAAGGCGGTGAATGTGACAGCTTCCTTCCTCATTCTATAAAAAAAGAAATTGACTTCCAGCATTCCTTTAAAGGGACACTTTACCTCTGGAAAGATGAATGTATATTTAAAATAGGTCATTTATGTAGAACAAATGTGAAATTATTTTTGAATTTGGAGCTTTCTAGACTAAGAAAAGCCAGAAAATGTATTTTTGGCTTATGTGGATGAAAGACAACAACTCCCAGAATGCACTTGCTTCGCTGCCCTAGGAGGCCACTCCCAAGCCACGCCTACCGGTAAGAGAGGGCAGTTGACAACAACAAAGCTAAGCTACTAGCGAGTCTCCGTGATGAGTTTGCCCTGGATTTCGAGATCGCCCAAAATGTCCGGGATTCGGCTTTTGCGTTCTACAGTCGCCATTCATCATGTTTACTGTGGCGAGCAGGACGAGGCTGAAGGCCACGGGAGAACGGCGCGAGGCCGGTGGCGTCATTACTGAGACGCACCGGTCTCACATCTCTCACGGAGGAGCGGGAATTTTCTTAGCAATGTTAAAACGCACATCAACCGATCACTTGTTTAGCATTCATGTAAACACTACATTCAGATTCACCAATCGGAATGAATTCAGCTAGATTGAAACAAAAGGTGTGCATGTAAACAATGAATGGCGACCGCAGAAAGCAAAAGCCGCATCCCGGACATTTTGGACGATCTCGACGGCTGGACATGTCCGGGAAAAAGAGGATGGCATTGGAAATCAAACGCACTGGAAACTGATCTGTGATAGGTCTGTTAGCGCATTAGGTCCAACCCCCTATGGGCGGGTTTGAAAGGGTGGGAACTAGTGCTTGTAGTCTCAACAGAAATCCCCCCCTCTTACACTTCCTCCGACAATGACGCAAAATGACGATTTTTGCGTCATTGTGGGAGGAAGTGTTAAGAGGTAAATACGGATTTATCCCGTCTCAGGGGAAAATGAGAGAGTGTTGCACGACCATTCAATAGTATGACTGGGTTTCTAACAATGCAAAGCTTAATGCAAATGGGTGGAGTGTTCCTTTAACATACTAAAAACCCAGCTCAACAACTCACATTGGAGTGATGTCTGCTGTAGTCTGTTGTATTTGCAACATGGTAAACACATTTTAATATCAAAACAAGATAGGAATAATGCAGAAGATAGGTTTGTTGTGTATTGCATGCTAGTAAGTATGTATAGAACAAATATAATGATCAATGTAGGGCAAGGCAAGGTTAAATTAAACCAGTAATTAATGTAATGGACATTGAATGTGAAAGTTATTTTCTTTCTTTCTTTCTTTCTTTCTTTCTTTCTTTCTTTCTTTCTTTCTTTCTTTCAGAGTTTTTCCAAATTGCTAAAACACTAAACCCCATTCTCTGAACCAAATTCTCAATAGCCTAAACCAATTTGTCAAATAAATCACTCTTTCTGTAAAACATTACACAAGTTCAAGTTCAGGTAAGTTACACTGTTTGCAAATCTCATGCACTCTTTTTTGCAAAACTCTAAACACATTCTCACTCAGTAAAACACATTTTTCACTATGAAGCACTTGTGTTTTAAAACACTAAACACAGGCAGGCAATAGTTACAGTTTTTCTCAATTGCTAAAACACAATTTCTGAAACCTTTTCTGAAAACATTAAACACAAAACCTCATCTTCAAGCACTATTTACAAAACCTCTGATTCCTCTTGCAAAATGAAACTTTCGCCTCAAAACAGTTTTACCTGTGTTCAAAATTTCTCATACTCTTAAAGAGAGAATTATTTTGTATATATATAGACGTTAAATACTTTAGCTCCTAGAGGCCTCAATGAAGAATTTGATATCAGACCTTTTTTAGGGTAATTTGTTATGTGAGTAGTATTGCTGGTGCTCTGAGACTCTATTGTTGTCTACATTTCTCTATCTTTATAGTTATTTATTTTATAAATATGGACTGGTATAATCTCACTGAATATTTGGTCCTCATTGTCTAATGATGCAATTTTGAGAGAATAACAGATGCCTCTAACTTGTCTTATAGAGTGGATAAAATGGTTCACCTTTTTATTTTATTTTTTACTTTTTACTTTACCTGATTATGTTGTTAATTTAAATACGGTAAAGATATGTATTGGATTTGTGATTTCATACACTCATATTAAGAGTAAGATTGTAACGTGTTTTAATGTTAATGTGTATATGATATGTGATTATATGTATATATGGTGGATACACGGACATGATATAATAGTTGATATGTCCATTCTTTGATGGATGTTAGTTTTACATGGACAATGTGCAATAACCCATATGCATGTTTATTTGTTTATATTTAGATATTTATATATTGATATATTGATATGTATATTTATTCCCTGTATATATTTTTGCTTGATGAGTGTTTTGTGTATACATGGGCACGGTGCAATATTGGATGTGAATGTATTTATAAAAATGAATCCGGTAATTTTGTGGTGTAATCACATGACACAGAGACTAGAAAAGGGCAATTGTATTGTACTTCCTGTTAGTCTGAGGAAGGGCTGAAACGTCACACATTTTTTTTCAGTCACTAACAAGCGTTTGTCCAACCAGTTGTCACATTTTCAAAACACAATTAGCACAGCATCAGTCTTTTGTGGCCATACCATTCACACATTTCTTGTCGTTTTCACACAATATGCAGTCAGTGAACACATTTCCATAATGCTTACATTTTCTTAACAGACAAGCTATACCTCCCAACAAAATTATGGATTGTTTTTGTAGTATTTACGAATGTTACAGTTTTTCTCAATTGCTAAGACACATTTCTTGAAAGCTGCTCTCCTTTTCTCTAAACTGTGAACACAAAACCCAATTTTCAAGCTACATTCACAAAACCTCAGACTCTTCTTGCAAAACCAAACTTTCACCTCAAAACAGTTCAATCTGTGCTCAAAACTGAACTATGTTGTCAAATCGTGCCCCGAGTCAATCAAAATTAAAAACACTACTGAACAGTCACTAAACACTACGTAGAAAAATAGAAAACACAATGCTCAGGACATGAAGCTGGAGAAATAAATGTTTATTGTTCACTGTAGTCTAAATGCATGTTGCAAAACAAAAAAAACTGTGCATTTAGCACTTGTATAAAAAGACAAAACAGAAATCTTGTGCATTTACACGTAGCACTTGTAAAAACAAACAGAAATCTTATGCGTTTGCCACTTGTGTACAGTAAGCCCATGTAAAAATAAAGTACAAAAATATACAAATAAGTGCATTACTCAGCCACAGCATCATGTCTCCGTACTGGGTCAGGCCACAGGACTTCATTCACATCACAGGCCACATTTTGTCTGGCCAGGCAACAGGGGAAAAAAACCCTGGCATGCCGTATCCAGGCTTGGCATGCCTCCACAGGCAAGTCCCATGGCTTGCAGGAGATTTACCCTGGTGTAAGGTTGGCGTTCATATACCTTCCACCGCCATGAGGAGAAGAATTCCTTAATGGGGTTTAAGAAAGGGGAGTACGGTGGAAGGCATAGATTGATAAAACCTTGGTTCATATTGAACCACTCTCTAACCTGGAGGGCTCTGTGAAAACTCACATTGTCCCAAACAACAACATAGATGGGATGCTCATCCTGCTGCCCTAACAGAGCATCTCGCATGTGATTGAGGAAAATGAGGAGCTGGTGAGTGTTGTAGAGCCCCAGGTTGGCATGATGGTGGACAACCCCATGATTGCTGATGGCAGCACATAATGTGACATTGCCACCACGCTGCCCAGGAACACCAACAATGGCCCGATGGCCAATCACATTACGGCCTCTCCTTCTCCTTTTGGTGAGATTAAACCCAGCTTCATCCATGTAGATGTATTCATGGGATCTTTCCATTGCATCCAGTTGAAAAACCCTCTGTAGAAATAGATACAGTTTTGTAATTGATACGGAAAAAGTGATTTAGGCCACTACAGTAAATCACTACTTAGAGTAATCAACATTGAATATGTCTGGATATATGCCAACCTGTACATACTGGAATCTTTGCTCTTTGACTCTGTCTGAGTTGCGATCAAAGGGCACTCTGTATAGCTGTTTCATGCGCAGTCTGTTGCGCTTGAGGACATGATCAACAGTAGAGAGGCTGACACTGTTGATACCCTCAAAATTTACATGGTCCTCAATGATCTTCTGCTGAATTTCACTCAGTTTAATGGCATTGTTCTCACGGACTATATCAACAATTAGGGTCTCTTGGTGTGGGGAGAACATACCTGTCCTCCCACCCCCATGTGGCAGTCTTTCAATTCTACAAAAAGAGAACATGGAGTTTCAAAAAATATACATGGAATACTAGGCCTACAAACAGTTAGACCAACCCTCCATTACAATACTACAGTACATTGGTACAGTGATGTACTGAAACATATATTTACTTACAGTATACTGTGGTACAGTATATAGTATGTCATACAGTAATTGCTGTCAACATTTACATACTGTACTATAATGTCAAAAAAAGGTAATTACCTGTTCTTCAGATCTTCAGATTATGGTGGACACAGTGAATCTGCTGATGTTTGGTGGTACCCTTTGTCCAGCCTCCCTCATGCTCATACCATGGACAAGAACATGGTCAATCACAGTAGCTCTGATTTCATCATATATTACTGTTCTTTGTCTTCGCTGACCACCTCGACCTCCTCTCACACGAACTCTTCCTTTCAGATTTCTATCCATTGTAGGGCCTCACAAACCAGTGCTCTCTGAACTGGCTTACTGTATATGTTCCCTCACATCATTAGCCACAAGAGTGATCAATTTTGAGTTGTGTTCAAGTGGTGACACCTGTGCTTTAATTGTATTTGACTTTTGTCACCATGTGCTCACCTTTATGCAGCACGGGTGCATCACAATGAAAATGTGTTGGCAAGTTGTGTCTAAACAGGTGAAAGGTGCTTATGGTTTTGCCAAAAGAGTGATTGATTCAATCAGTGGGTTCAGGCAATTGGCAACTGAGCATTTGGTTCAGACAATAGGGTTTAGTGTTTTAGCAATTGAGAAAAACTGTAACACACAACATCCCACAATAGCAAAAACAATATTCCAAACCTTAGATACAGTATAAAAACCTCTGCTTCTGCAATGATATCAGTTCAAAAACAATATATCAGTGAGAGAGTCAAGGAGCTACGATGACAATATGTCCAGGTATAGTGTACTGTATATTCAATTCAATGTCCAGTTCTATAAGCTTTGCACTTTGCAAGAAGGTAACCTACACAGTAATAGGTTACAGTACAGTATAGTATAGCTTGATGGTGTTTTAAGCCCCCAATGGCTCCTTAGAGGCAGCTAACCCTACCCTACCCTCAACCTTAAACCTACCCATCCCCTCGCTGCCTGGAAGGCGCTGTTGGGGGCTTAAAACACCAAACACCTATAGTATACAGTAATGACATGATTTACATAAACTTTGTTTTGAGAGTTATGGAATTGGAGGCCAACCAGGCCCCTCATGAATTCATATACATAGATGAGGCAGGATTCAATCTGGCCAAAAGGCGTCGACCTGGACGAAATGTAATGTGGAGGTGGAAGGTTTATGACCATCAGCCACATGACCAGATGTCCCTCCTTGAAGCCATGGATGCTGGCTCCAAGGGTGGATCCGACATACCAAGCAGTTTTATCCCAGGTGCATCGCCTTGGATGATATCAGATATGATCTTGATGAAAACATGTGGCCTAACCCTGAAGATCGCAGAGATTAGATACAGTAATTTTGTGCTTTTTTTTTATTTTGTATCTTTGTATCTTTGAGTCTGTGTTAAGAGCAGGTTAAGAGTTTAGAAAAAGTATCTGAAGTATGGGTAAGCGCTTGTTAGCGATTGAAAAAAACTAATAAATCATGTAAATGGGAGCTCTCCAGTGTGCGGATCTTTACTTTGTTACTTGCATTATATATGAGATCCAGCCCCCGTACTTGACTGGGATGTGCGTGATTAAACTGCTCCTTAGACTTACCCGTGATACCTTACTGTACCATCAAAAAGTTCATTTGTGACATACTGTATGACTGCACTTGATAAAAGGAAATAAAAAGAAAAGTAAAAAAAAAAACATATAGTTCTCAGGGAGAAGTAAATTTTTAATTTCAGAACAAATGTAATATTTTTCCGTCATTGTCTTTTGATGAACGAAAACATGTTCTATATCATAGTTGCTCAAACTTGATCAGAAATTACTACTCTGCTTTGCTCTTTGCAATTTTATTTTTTGTTCTTCCTCCTCCTTGTACCCCTATTTTTACAGTACTGTACCCTGCATCTCACAAACTTGTCCTTTGTCTCTGTGATACTGTAATTCTTGTTCTTTGTTGATATGAACCTGCAACCAGTCAAAATCTATTGAGCAGTCAGTACTGTTAACAAATGGAAAGCACAATGTTCAGGCCATACAATTTGTTCACTGTACAGTATACAGCCTACAATACACTGTACTACAGTATACAATACTACAGTTTTTGCCCGTTGCTTGAACACATTTTGCAAAACTTGGCTCAATGTGTCAAAAATCTATACACAAGCAAATAAGACACAACACTGGGAAATAAACCATTCACATCTATGTCAAATTGAAACTCTGCTATCAAAACCTAACAATCCTTTGTCAAAATGTCACTCTGATGACAAAATGATACCCACTTGCATCATATGAATACACTTTCAGATCAGCAGCAACACACTAGTCTACATTATATAAAAAACTGCAGTCTTTTGTTTTCAATGTTTTTATTCAGTTCCACAGAGGGCATGTTTTCGCAACAACCAAAAAATGAAATACTGAATTCAAAATTATTACATTACAGCAGTATATTTTACAGTACAGTAAATTCAGTTAAATCAAAAATAAAACAAACAATACACTACTGTAAACACAGAAAAACAAAAAAACAAAATTGTGGGCTTATGGATCCTGCCGTCTGTTGGGGTCTGGCCACAGGATCTCATCAACATCACAAGCAATGTCTTCTCTCGCTAAGCATCAGGGAAAATATCCCCTTGTGTGCCGAATCCATCCCTGGATTGACCTCACCTCAATGTCTCCGCAGGCCTGTTCCATTGCCTGCAGAAGAGGCATACGGGCATGGTTGGCGGTCTTATACGCGCCATCTCCAAGCGGAAAAAATTTCCTCTATAGGATTTAGAAATGGTGAGTAAGGGGGCAAGTACACAACTTCAAATTGATCATGGTTGGTGAACCAGTCCTGGACCAGAGCAGCCTGATGGAAACTAACATTATCCCAGACAACAACAAACCTGGGCTGCTCTGGTCCATCCTGTACAACTGCATCATGAAGTGCATCTAGAAATGTGATTATGTGTTGTGCATTATAGGGACCCAGTTTGGCATGATGGTGCAGTAGCCCTCAAAGACTTATGGCAGCACACAATGTGATATTTCCCCCGCGCTGCCCCGGGACGTGCACAATTGCCCTTTGGCCAATTATATCCCCGTCGTCTGTTTTTGCTAAGGTTGAATCCAGCCTCGTCAATGTAAATACATTCATACGGCTGGGCAGCTCCATCCATGTCCAAGATTCTTTGTAACAAAAAATACATATTGTGGATGGCTTTACTCAAAGCACACACCTACACTACTACACATATAGAACCGACCCACCCAACCACACAGGTACCTGTGTAGCTTTCTAAATGTATCTGTGTGGTACTAATCCTGTGGTACATATTCATCTGTTACTGGACGGCACCAATTCTTTATTGTAAATGTAAAGGACTGAAACACCTGTACATATTCATATCGAAGTTCTTTGACCTTGACACTGTTCCTCTCAAATGGGACCCTGTACAATTGCTTCATGGTCATGTTGTGCTTTACCAAGATGTGTCTGATAGTTGTAATGCTTACTCGATTTATGTTGTTGAATCTGCAAGTATTTGTTGCTGTAGCTGGTGGAGACGGATTGCATTGTTTGCTCTGACTAGGTTCACTATGGCAAGTTCCTGCTGTTGGGTGAACAGGCGTTGGCGTCCACCCCCAGTAGGTCTTCTAGCCATTCTGTAGAAAAATGCAACCACAAATTGTTCTCGTTTGCTTCTTTTTTACAGTACTGTGTATACTAAACTTTACTGTATTTACCATACACAGTACTGAAACATCTCAACATGTTATCATGGTATGTTTCACAAAACTACCACTTTTGTTGGAAAAGGAGCATTAGCCACCGTGGAATACAATACATGTGATACAGTAACGTGATATGATACAGTACTGTAAATACTCTAGATACAGTCTGAGTAGAGTAGAGAGTTGAAGACATACCTGTTTTCCAGTCGGAATGTCCTTATTATGGATGAAACTGTGAAACGGCTTAGATTAGGATGGACTCTCTGCCCAGCTTCCCTCATAGTCAGGTCATGGTTTATGACATGGTCCACCAAAGTTGCTCTTATGTCATCCGAAATAATGGTCCTTGCGTGGCCTCTTCGACCACGTCCTCTCCTCTCTCTCTGTCTTCCTCTTCCTCTGCCTCTAGCTCTCCCTGCCTCCATGCTTGCAAAGTTCTCAAAATGGCTTAACTGAGGCCTTTTTGTAGCTGGCTGATTGGTGTTCAGTATTGTAAGTAAGTAGATTCAGGTGTGTGTCTACGTCTTTTCAATTAACCAATGTGTGTTGTATTTTGAATAGATGTGTTTTCCCAATGGTACCCTGAGATTTCATTTTTGAACTAAGTGTCTTGTGTATGAAATAGTGTGTAGTGTCTAGGAGCAAGTGTGTTGCAGAAAGGAACAAGTGTGTTACAGAATTGCAACTAAAGTGCAAAGCAGCGCTTTTGTTTAAGGTATGGTTACACTTTGTTTAAGGTATAGTAACAACAACTTCAAGTTATGTTACTTTGGTTTAAACATGTGTCTATAGTGTTCAAGCAACGGGCAAAAACTGTAAAAGGGACAAAAATCAAAGGAGTAAAGATGTGATCAGTGTGCTTCTTCTTGTTTTTGGGCTGGGTCAGGCCAGGCCAGAGCACTTCGTTGACATCACAAGCAATATTGTCCCTCCTCCTTTCTTACCCTCCTCCCCCTCTTCCTCTTTCTTGCCCTCCTCCTCCTCCTCCGTTTTCCTGAAAAGTCTATAGTGAGATCTGCGAATTGTGTTTTACCATGTGAAATGGTTTAAGGTATTGACAACAGACTGCACAATTAGCTAAATGAGTTCACGCAACTGAGAACTTTGTTCAGCCAATGGGTTTTAGTGTTTTAGCAATTGAGGAAAACTGTAAGAAAGTGAGTGATGGTTTCAAGACATGTGTTTAAGCAATTCAGAAAAACTGTAACCACGCTAAATAAATACATAAAACATAAAAAATTATATTTTATTTAAAGTTAGTACACCTTTTCAATCATGCAGATCATCCGATCTTCTTTAATCATTTACATATTGAAAACACAGCCACTGTTTTTCGACATTGTCAAAATGTGTTTTTATATATACACCCACAAATAGGAAACATTTTACAGTGTATACATTAAAAATGACTGATCTGAACAAGCGAACATTTCACAAACTACATCAGAGACCTTCATTACTTTGAACTCCTCTTAGTCTAACGCACACTATATTATTTTGAGTGTTTATACTGGTCGTGTGTTGTGTTGAATTCTGATATCTGTCAGTTTTACAACAACAGTGAACAAACTTCATTATATCAGCAACATCAGCCCTCATGAACAAGTACAATAAACAGTCAGCAAGTGGGTTAAGATACAGGAGACACGTTAGAAAGTGGTCAGCCTTTGTAAATAATAAGTTAATTTGGTCTAATTGAGTATAAGTATCAATAAAATCCATGATTACATACGGGAGAATGAGAAATGTGTAAGTCAACAGCACCAAAAACAAACTGCCCAAAATCAATCTGCGATTAAGGGGAGTAATTGATATTGAGTGAGAGAGACCCCGACAAGTACCAAAAAAACAGAGATTGATTATTGGGTAGGGAATTAAAATCACTATACATAGTGGCAGGAGATAGTAGATCAGAGGAACAAACCAGATGATCAAAGAAATTAAACAGGAGAGTTTTAGTGAATGGTGAGATTTGTACCAGTGAGGATGAGAAACTAAAAGATATCGTTCAAAAGCAACGCATACCATAAAATATAGACCAGCAATCAAAGAATAATAATATGTATCCATCAATAGTTCAGAGTCGAGTTCGGTTGTGGATAATAATATACAAATGATCTGTATGAAATCTGAAAAAATCAAATTAATCACATAAACTGAAGAAACACGATGAGATTTGATAAGAACACACAATGCAAACAGAGTTAAGAGCATGATTGGAATCTCAATGACAGAAAGAACCCAGATATATAACGATTCTGCAATGGACTGTTTAGCACGAAAAGCAAAGAGTTTTTTTTTAAATGACTTTGGAATCTCATTTAGATGGCTGGTGCTGTTGTTGTGTTGTGTCATGTTACACCAAATCTTGACAAGCAGCACTGAAATAACAACAAACAAGTCATT
Organism: Abramis brama; assembly: GCF_963993115.1. NCBI lineage: Eukaryota > Metazoa > Chordata > Actinopteri > Cypriniformes > Leuciscidae > Abramis > Abramis brama. The sequence goes on from NC_139985.1 coordinate 23,904,525, forward strand.
AGTTTTACTTTTTACCATGTTTTTTAAACATACTTTCATTTTTGGTTCAATATATCAAGCACATACTTGTTTCTTGTTTTAATATAATTTCTCAAGTTACACTTCAGAATCCAATTTTAGATTAATTAAAGTGATGTGTAATTTCTCTTCATAAACATATACTTTCTCTTATACTTTTCTTTAAAAAATATATATATATTTTAAGAATTTTAACATTTAAAATTTAAATAAAAAAGATCCATGCTGAGTATCAGACAACAGTATTTTAATCAAACAGTATTGTAACTTACAAATAACTTTAATACATATATATATTTTTTTTTTTGCTGTGCTAAAAAGGCAAATGTAGTTACTCACTGCACATTTTATCTTAAATTTAAAGAAAATAAAAGGTTTGATATAACTTAAAAATCACAACACATACTCCAATTTCTCATGCATTTACATTTACCCATACAAAGACTACAAACAATCACAGTGACAGCAGATCCTGAAATAGAAAGACCACTGGAAGATTACCTGGAATCTGAGTGTGGACTCACTTACAGGACTGAAAATCAGTAGATGATAGTGATTGTGAACTTTTCTGCCAGACATAAAACAAATTAAAAATAAACTAGCTTTACTTTAAACAATTTTACAACTTTCTTTAAAAGATCTTTCTGCTCCTCAGACAAGCACACTAGAGTCAACAAGTATCATATAGCAGTACTACATGTTAACTTTTATAGCTAAATATCTGTAGTGACAGTAAATAATAGAGACAATTCACACATGATCTTACCTGGAATCAGACTGTGGGTCCACGTACAGGACTAGAGATGTTGCTCATGATGCTGTTTATGAGCTGTTCTAAGTTCTTTTATAGTCTTAATGAACTGTGGAAGCATCACTTAAAATGGAGTGCTTCTGTCAGTAATGGAGATGAAACCACAATTAACATGACTGAAAGAGGCCTTCAACAACCAGCAAACAAAACCAAAATGTAATCCAAAGATGCAAAACCAACTGAAATGATTTCAGATGGGATTCATAACACTGCAGTGACACATCAACAAGCAGTGGCAGAAAAATAAAGCTGAGGTTACAAGTTATATAGTTAGGGTTATAGCAACCTTTACTACTGAAAACAAAACATGCATCTGTAGTTGCAGTTTCATGCTCCATATATTGATTTATGCAAACCACATAACTAAACTTGAGTAAGCTTTTTCTTCCATTTTCATATCACTTACAGTATTATATCACAATGTATCATATACTAGGCTATATTTCTGCATAAATAAATGATTCTTACTAATCTTACTTTTTTTTCGGGATAGTTGACCCAGAAATGATAGAAGAAAATTCTGTCATAATTTACTCACCCTTATGTCATTCAAAACAAAAGACTTACACTGTTCTGTCCAAACAATAAAAACCAGTGGGGTCCAAAAAAAAACAAAAACATTGTTTCACCCTATTGAGTTTCTTTGTCTTGACAAAAAAGCAGTGAGAACATTATCAGCATATCTCAGAATCAGCAAGAGCTTTATTGCCAAGGAATTTACCTTGGTATTGAAGCTTCCAGTACACACGTATAACAAGACACATAATAATATTTAAGAATAAAATATAAAAAAAGTATAAAGACACAGATAGGTTTAGTCAGAATAAACCAATTTACAGATTATTAACATATTTACTGTATTCTGAATACAGTTTTTCTCAATTGCTAAAACAATAAAAGCCATTGGATGAACAACGTTATCAGTTGCCTGAACTCATTTAGCTAATTGTGCAGTCTGTTGTCAATACCTTAAACCATTTCACATGGTAAAACACAATTTGCAGATCTCACTATAGACTTTTCAGCAAAACTCTAAACACATTCTCAAAACACATTCTGCACTCTAATGCACATGTCATCCATACTGGTAAACACAAGTGGCAACAATCAAATACAAATAGAGAACACACGTCATTGATTGAACACAACCACTCAAAACTGATTTAACCTGTTTCAAATTATGCCCAAAGACAAGCACACTGATCACTGTCAGGTTTGGCATAGACGAAGCAGACAGAATGGTAAGTTAAATGCTTTAATTTGCAGAATGGATCGGTACAGCGAAACAGGCGAGTAAACAGTAAGTTGAATTTCAGATGATAGCTTAACTGAAGTGTAACCAAGTCTCTCTTTCTCTTGCAGAAGATGAAGGAGTTCCTTAGAAGACGGAATGGTGACTGGCTGAGAAGATCAGGATCGAAGGTAGGTATACAGGTAAGTATGGCAGAGAGTCTGTGTCATGTATAGACGAGATCAGACAATGACTGAATGTTTGTAGCAGGTTTATATGGGTGAACTGATGAGGTCCAGGTGACGGTGATTAGTAATCAGGTGACAATGAGCGTGTGAATGACTGAGTGGGCGGAGTGAGGGAATGAGTGGAAGGAGATGGTGATGGAGTTCTGACAGTACCCCCCCCAGGTTGGTATTGGGGTGTATCGGCTCGTAGACGATCCGCTTGATCCTTGTGCCTCCGCACTGCCTGTTGTAGATGCACATGAGCTAAGTCCCATACCCCCTCGCTCTGATGGAACCAAAAGTCGACAGCTGGAACCTCCGAGGGCTCACCCGACCAAGGGAAGAGAGGTGGCTGATATCCGAGGAAGCACTGAAAGGGGGTGAGCCCGGTCAGGTCAGTCATGAAGTCCACTCCAATGTGTGACCAAGGGCGTCTGGGTATAGGTAGTGGCACAAGTTTACCCTCAGGTAGTTTCCTGGGAGTGTTGGTGATGGCGCAGACTGAGCAGCCATGGACGAACCTGGAGACATCTTCGGAGATGGACGGCCACCAGTACCGCTGACTGAGGAGCGAGAGGGTACGCTTGCTACCTGGATGTCCAGAGCCCGGAACCGTGTGAGCAGAGTCCAGAAGGGGAGTACGAAGATGTTGAGTACGCCCTTCTGGACCTCCCGGCGGAGCAGGATGGCGAGAATTTTCCTGAGAGATTTGCTGGTCGATGTCCCAGAGAATGGGACTGAGGATTAAGGTTGGAGGGAGGATGGTTTCAGTACTGAGGTCCTCTGAAAATGAATAATGGAGTCTGGAAAGAGCGTCTGCCTTGCAGTTCTTACTTCCTGGACGGTAAGTAACAACGAAGTTGAATCGAGTGAAGAAGAGTGCCCAGCGGGCCTGGCGAGGATTCAATCTTCGTGCCTCACGAAGATATTCCAAGTTGCGATGATCTGAATTTACTTCGAACTGGTGATTTGCTCCCTCCAGCCAATGTCTCCATTCTTCTAAAGCCAGTTTTATGGCTAGCAGTTCCCGGTTGCCGATGTCGTAGTTTTGCTCTGCCGGGGACAGCTTTTTGGAAAAGGCACATGGATGGAGTCTGGGAGGCTCACCCTGCCGCTGTGACAGCACCGCTCCAACCCCAGTGGAAGATGCATCGACCTCAACGATGAAAGGAAGTTCAGGATTGGGATGGATGAGGATTGGTGCTGTCGTGAAGACTTCTTTGAGCCGATGGAAGGCTTGGATAGCTGTGGGATTCAAGGACAGAGACTTGGGTCGATTCTTTAATGAAGATGTGAGAGGAGCACTGATGAGACTGTAGTTCTTGATGAATCTTCTGTAGAAGTTTGCAAAACCGAGGAATCTTTGAAGTTCTTTGACAGATGTGGGTAATGGCCAGTCTTGGATTGTTTCCACCTTCCTCTGGTCCATCTGGATACCATGCTGATCTATGATGTAACCCAGGAACTGAACAGAGGTGATATGGAACTCACTTCTCCAATTTCAGGTAAAGCTTGTGTTCTCTCGTACTTGAATGACATGATGATGGTGTTCAGAAATTGAAGATGAATAGATGAGGATATCGTCAATGTAGACAATCACAAAGCGGTTGAGGTACTCACGGAACACTTAGTTCATGTACCCTTGGAAGACCGCTGGAGCGTTGGACAGCCCGAAGGGCATAACCTGATATTCATAATGGCCAGATGGGGTGACGAACGCGGTCTTCCACTCATCTCCATGCCGTATACGGATCAAGTTATATGCACTCCGAAGGTCTAGTTTCGAAAATATGCGAGCCCCACACACCTGCTCCAAGGCAGCTGGGACCAGAGGAAGGGGATAACTGTATTTGACGGTTTGAGAGTTGAGATGACGATAATCGATGCAGGGCCTCAAGCCTCTGTCCTTCTTACCCACAAAGAAGAAACTTGAAGCGGCAGGGAAGGTCGATGTGCGGATGAACTGTTGTTGTAAAGCCTCCTCCACGGCCTTCTGCTCCGGGATGGACAGTGGATAGATGTGACCTTTAGGTAGAGTGGCTCCAGGTAGCAAGTCGATTGCGCAGTCCCATGGCCGATGAGGTGGTAGTTTAGTAGCCAGTTTCTTGCTGAACACATCCTGGTACGCCTGGTACTCCACTGGAATCTCTACTTGATGCTCTACTTCAGGGCTCTCAACCGAGGTGGAGCAAACAGGAACTTTGGACCTCTTCTGAGGCGTGGATGAAGGGATTTTCTTGATGGATGATAGACAGGACAAATGGCAGGACTCACCCCAACGCAATACTTCACCAGATTTCCAGTGGAGCGTCAGCTGATGTTGAACTAACCAGGGGCGTCCCAGGATGAGCTCAGCGGTGGACTCCTCCAGCACCATAAAAGAAATCTCCTCTGAATGAAGACAACCAACGCGCAGCGTCAGAGTAGGTGAACAGTGACGAATTCGACCTCGACCCAGCGGTTTTCCCTGGATGGTTTGTATATGGAGGTCTTGAGAATTGCGATGTTTGCGGATGTTCAATTTTTGGAGAAGCTGTGTGGAGATGAAATTCCCCGCCGAACCAGAGTCAATAAGGGCTTGCGCTGAGACACAAATACGAGAAGTTAATACATGCACTGTGGTGCGATTTAAAGCTTCAATTTTAGGTGAGACTTGAATTGTGCTTACCGCTGGGCATGGAGGTCGAACAGGGCAAGAGCTGAGAAGATGATTATCAGATGCACAATAGAGACAGAGTTTATGAAGAATTCGTCGTTGACGCTCTGAAGCTGGAAGATGGGCGGAGCAGAGATCCATAGGCTCTGGTGCTGGAGGAGTGACTGATGGAACCGTGGGCAGAGGACATACAGTGGGAGTCGGAAAATCACAGGCTGATAGTCTTTGCGAAACTCGAATGGATTTTTGAATTAATTTCTCAATTCCCAGACTGTCGTCGTAAACCACCATCAACTGACGAATGTTAGGGTTCAAACCATGACGAAAAGCTGTGATCAATGCTGCCTCATTCCAACCACTGGATGCCACTAAAGTGTGGAATCGTAAGGAGAAAGTACTCACGGAAGATTGGCCTTGACGAAGATTGTAGAGTTGATCATGTACTGATAGATCGGCAGCTGTTTGACCGAAAACTTCTTTGAAGTGTTGTATGAAACCGGAGAGGGATTTGATGACTTCCAAATCCGAATTCCACAGAGACTGTGCCCACTGAAGTGCTTGCCCAGACAGAAGTGAAATGATGAAAGCAACACGAGCTGAATCGTTAATGAAGTGATGTTCTTGCATGGAGAAATACAAAGATACCTGAAGTAGAAACCCACTGCAGTCCTCCGCCTCACCGGAGAATGTCGCTGGTCAGGCCATGGGACACGCTGAGGCAGTGAACGAAGCAACGGGCGCTTGAGGAAGTGAAGCTGAAGAGGTGTGTTGATGAATGGCGATCGGATTGACAGGTGAATTCGCTGTGGATTCCGAAGGATTCTGCATGGTGGTCTGATCTTCTGTCAGGTTTGGCATAGACGAAGCAGACAGAATGGTAAGTTAAATGCTTTAATTTAAACGGGCAAGTAAACAGTAAGTTGAATTTCAGATGATAGCTTAACTGAAGTGTAACCAAGTCTCTCTCTCTCTTGCAGAAGATGATGAAGGAGTTCCTTAGAAGACGGAATTGTGACTGGCTGAGAAGATCAGGATCAAAGGTAGGCATACAGGTAAGTATGGCAGAGAGTCTGTGTCATGTATAGACAAGATCAGACAATGACTGAATGTTTGTAGCAGGTATATATGGGTGAACTGATGATGAGGTCCAGGTGACGGTGATTAGTAATCAGGTGACAATGAGCGTGTGAATGACTGAGTGGGCGGAGTGAGGGAATGAGTGGAGGGAGATGGTGATGGAATCCTGACAATCACATGTTTACTCCTTTGATTTTTGTCCCTGTTAGTATTGTATACTGTAGTACAGTGCATTGTAGGCTGTATACTGTACAATGAACAAATTGTATGGCCCTGAACATTGTGCTTTCCATTTGTTAACAGTACTGACTGCTCAATAGATTTTGACTGGTTGCAGGTTCATATCAACAAAGAACAAGAATTACAGTATCACAGAGACAAAGGACAAGTTTGTGAGATGCAGGGTACAGTACTGTAAAAATAGGGGTACAAGGAGGAGGAAGAACAAAAACAATTTGCAAAGAGCAAAGCAGAGTAGTAATTTCTGATCAATTTTGCGCTACTATGATAGAACGTTTTCGTTCATCAAAAGACAATGACGGAAAAATATTACATTTGTTTTGAGATTAAAAATGTACTTCTCCCTGAACTTTTTGAGGGTACAGTAAGGTGTCACGGGTAAGTCTACAAACAGAATATCAGTCCATAGATATCTTTCTAGAACTATATGTTTTGAACAATGTGTTTTCTATTTTTTGGTGTATTGTTTACTGACTGCTTGATAGTGTATATCATTTTGATCACTTTGTTTATGATTTGAGAGCAGTGTTTGATTTTGAACACAGGTAAAACTGTTTTGAGGTGAAAGTTTCATTTTGCAAGAGGAGTCATAGATTTTGTAAATAGTGCTTGAAGATGAGGTTTTGTGTTTAATGTTTTCAGAAAAAGGAGCAAGGTTTCAGAAATTGTGTTTTAGCAATTGAGAAAAACTGTAATATAAATAAGTAGGACTAAATTAATAGAATTAATTTACAAAGATATTGCACTAAACAGTGGGAGTATTGCACTCACAGGCATATGCCTTGAGAGGGATTTAACTGTTCAAGAGGGAAATAGCTTGTGGGAAGAAGCTGTTCTAGTGCCTAGTGATCTGAGGCGTCGTCCGGACGGTAACAGTTCAAAGAGGTTGTTGACAGGGTGAGTGGAGTCTGTGATGATTTATCCTGCCCTTTTCCTCACTCTGGAAGAGTACAGGTCATGGAGGGTTGGCAGGAGGGGCACCAATAATCCTCTTAGCAGTCCAGACTGTCCGTTGTAGTCTCTTGATGTCTGATTTGGTGGCTAAACCAAATCAGACAGTTATGGATGAACACAGGACAGACTCCATAACGGATGAGTAGAACTGTGTCAGTAGCTGGTGAAGGAAGTACAACCTCTGCTGGACCTTTTTCACAACCAAGTCTATGGCTGTGTCCAAAATCGCATACTCTCTTGAGTAGGTACTTATACTGAAGAATCATTCTTCTTTTGTCACATACTATACTATACTATGCTATACTATACTATACTATACTATACTATACTATACTATAGAAAAGTATGCGATTTTGGATGCAGCCTATGTGAGTATCCCACTTCAGATCATGAGAGATGGTGGTGCAAAGAGGCCCATTTCAGAAAGGAGGTGAACCCTGAAATGAGGGAATCTCTGGGTTTTCCATTTTAGAATAGGAGGTATGTTAAATCCGAGAAAGCAGGGTAAGTCAAGTCTGTTTCTGAAAGACAGGTAACTTATACTCAGTGTCAATTACCATGGTAACTTACACTGTGAACCTGGTCAGGAGCAGGTTTTCTTCGGTAAACCCAGAGTTTCTTTTGGTCTCCTCCCCCTTTTTAAAGACTAAGCTTTTTTTTTTCCATCTTAGAATTGCATTTTGGTTTTGTTTGCTGATGGCTTAATGCTTTACAGTCTATGTGGTTACATCTATATTACAGACTGAAAGTTTTTTTTTTTTTTTTTATGTTTAGGCTATTATCTGACAAAACCATTCTCCATTTAGATAATGTTTCTGGGGTTAATTCAAATTATAAAAGAACCATGAACCACTCATAAACATCATTAGGAACAACATCTTCAGTCTTGTAAGTCATGTCATCTCATGAGTGAATTTTGTTTATATTTTAACCCTTAAATGCATTAATGTTTCTCCAATCATTGTTATTTTTTGGGGGGTCTTTAGAGACCTGGATCTATATCTAACACGAAAGGATCTCTAACTGCTGCAATAGTATTGTCACATTCACCGTCTGTCTTCCTCATCTGTGTGTGCACTACACTTCCCATCATCCTCCTTGGCGCACACCTGCACTCACTCTACTCTAAGTAGTAATCACCGTCACCTGGATCCCATCACCAGCTCACCTTTATATTCAGCACTCAGTCACTCACTCTTTGTCTGGTCTCGTCAATATGTCATTACATGTCTCTACATTGACACACAGACTCACCTCTCGTCATCCGGATACTTACCTGCTTTCCTGATCTTCTTCAGCCTGGATCATCTGTCATCAGCCATCTGCCATCATCACCTGCAATAGAGACATTATTATCGTTAAGTTACCATTGTTTATCAGTTATCTGCATACTCACCATTCTCCACTGGATCTGTTCCGTTCTGCAAATAAAGCACTTAAAACTTACCTTGTCTGCTTCCTGTATGAAACCTGACAAGTATAAAACTCACCTGATTTTTTTTAAATTACAATTTTTAAATCCAATTACAAATTAATACAAAAATAAAGAATATTACCATTACCTTTTGGAAATTGGAAGGGTTATATTTTAAGCAGATGCTTTTGACCATTATCACTGTCATTGTCAGCGCTTATTTCCCCAATATGCCTATATTCAGCATCTGGCTCATATTTGCATTCTTTACCATATACCATATAAGGTCTTCAAAATCAATATTTTGATTGCTGGCAGCTTCTTCCCAGATCCACTATCAAGAGACAGTGATACTAATATTCATTTGTGTACAAGTTTTGCTGAGGATACTTGTGAATTCTTTTGTTGTGTGCCTGTGGTAATTCTGAGCGAAATCATTGTGTATCAGGCATTGTCACCTTGAGGAATAAAGGTGAATTGCACTTGAGTCATCAGAGGTTCAATTATTGTTGCAGAGAAAAAAACTTACACTATTACATACTTCGGGTTTATACTTTATATATAAATTAGAAAACAGGCATTCTTTTATCATTTTAGTTTTGCTTCGTTTTTATTTTTTATTTTTTTATAATGAAATATAGTTTATAATGAATTGTTTTAGGAATTCCGGCAACAAGGTGAGGATGATCATGAGACACACTTTAATAAGTAGAATAAAATATTAACCCCTTAAACTCCATAAAGCAACCACTGAATTGAATAACACAAAATAGGTAGCCTATCATTTTAATGTTTAGAAACTCAGCTTTTTAATGCATCTAACCATTTCGATGAACTCTTAGGGTGCTTTCACACTTGGTTCGATTGCCTGTTCCGAACCCGAGTACGATTGCTTCCCCCCTCCCCCAGCCCCCGATGGACTGTGTTCACATTATATTATTTGTATCCGAACCGCGGTACGCTTGCGTCATCAAACTGCAGCTGGCGCGTACACGTGTTGCTTGGTAACCGCTATGAAAAAGCGTCAAAATGGATAGAATTGCTCGCTTCACATTTCTTCTTCTTTTTTTGAACCTTTGGTTTTGTTTTCAAAGAAAAGATACAGAAACACACTTGCGTCTGTCTGCCGCAAAAGTATTAAAACCGTTCCAAAGACAGCGGGATGTCCGCCGAAGACAATTTTTGTGGAGGCAAGCAGAAATCATCTCTCTGCTTGCAGTGCGTCAATCCCGCTTTTCGTCAAGGTAAGTGTATATAGACCCTTTTACAGTTGTTAAACACACGCACGCAGGCACGCACCACATTATACGTCATTAATAGCGGTTCACTTCCGCGATTTGGTACGATTGCGTTCATATCAGCAGCGAACCGTACCCAAGTTCACATGAACCGTACCCCAGACCACCTTTTTAAGCGGACTCGAGTACGGTTCGCGGGTGCGCACCCGAGTTCGGAAAACAGCGTTCACATCATCCAAACGAACCGAACTCTGACGTCATTCGAATCCGGGTGCGCACCAAAAGTGCTAGTGTGAAAGCGCCCTTAAAGACTGCTGAGTAGTCCCTCTAAACCTGAGTGTACCGCCCGCGGGCGCCACCTAGCTATTTTTTTTTTTTTTCAAAACAAGTGCCTTGATCAACACAAAATAGGGCTGTGTCCCAATTCAGGGGCTGCATCCTCCGAAGGACGCATTTGAAGGCCGACTGCGTCACAGCGGTGTGACAAAGGCTGTCCCAATTCAAAGGAACCTTCTAATGCAGCCTACCGTCAGTGTTGCCGAGTCCAAGGCGTTGCCTTTTAAGTTACATTTTTACTTACAGTAGCCTACTTTTTACAACTATTTACAAGATAAGTTACATTGAAGATAAGTAAAACAAAATAAGTTTAAATTAACAGTAAACATAAAACAGATTGGAAGAAAACATTTTTCTGTAGACTTTTATTGAGCTTGGATGGCCTGGATAGGCTGCACAATAGAGACGCTGGTAAGGCCTCCACCAGCGGGACATCATCTGGGATCAGTGCGTATTTCCACTGTCCACTAACAGGTTTGTAGGGCTGACTCAGGCGTCGGCTGCCTGTCACTGAGATGTTCTCAGAAAGAGGGAAGAATAAAAGAAATTTACTCACATACTCAAAAATCAAACCATAAAATATTTTAACATGCAAAACTGTCCTACCCAGCTAACAATTTTAGGTTATAAGAACGTTTCCATAACGTTCCCATTAAGTTATAAAAACGTTATTTCTGAATGTTCTAGGAACGTTCAGAGCGTCCAGTTTTTTAGACGTTGTATTAACGTTCTTGCTTGGTTATAAGAACGTTATTCAAATGTTACTAGAACGTTCAATTCTTAGGTTATAAGAACGTTTCCATAACGTTCCCATTAAGTTATAAAAACGTTATTTCTGAATGTTCTAGGAACGTTCAAAACATCCAGTTTTTTTGACGTTGTATTAATGTTATTTATTGGTTATAAGAACATTATTAAAAACATTATTAGAACGTTTAATTATCTCGTTATAAAACGTTGTATTAACGTTATTGCTTGGTTATGAGAACGTTATTCAAAACCTTATTAGAACGTTCAATTCTGCTGTTATATAAATGTTCTCTTAATGTTTTTCTAAGATTATGAAAAACGTTCTTAAAACATTCCATTCACTTGTTTAAACATTTAAACATTCTCAATGTTTTTGCATATAATGTATATATGACAATCATTTTATGAAAGCACCTTATTAAGAACTTTCAGACTTTAAAATTAAGACAAAAGATCTAGAAAGATAATTAAAATCAAAAAGACCCATGAATCATGTCTATGTGTAATGTAGTCCACTGAAGGCGAGCTGAAGTGAACCAAAGTGTAGTTTATTTCAAGATACAGATACAATTGAAACCGACTTGGGTTAAATTGAAATATGAAATTAACATGAAAATAAACCTGGACTAAAACATAGAACAAACTGATTAAACTTCAAAATAATGAAACATGAAACAAAACTAAAACTACCTCTTTACCTAACCCTAACCTATCAGCAAGCTAAAAATAAAAATAAAAATAAAAAACATTTTAAATGACATTATCCACAATCACATCAGCTTCCACTTCCGGCACATCGGACTGGACTGGACTGGACTGAACCCTGAGAGGATCTCCGGAGACACTGCAGGGAGAAAATAAAACAGTGTTGTATTAAAGTGTGGTGAGATTAGTATAAAAGCACTGGGATGCTGCACTTGCTCATGCAGAATATCTAATTAGATTTTCTGACCATTTACAAAAAGTTTAATCTGCTTTGGAATATTGGGAGCGCCACGTCTTTTAAATTCGAACACATTATTCTCTATGAGTGTACACACACCGGCGGCAACTAACACAGTGTTGTTCTCAGTGAAATATGTTATTTAACTGAGTTTGTTAAGCAGTTTTTGAGATTTCAGTATTCCCCAATTCAAATAGATAGTACTTTCCCAAAAATAGCTGCCTGGAGGAATTGAAAATATGGCCTTCCATACACTGTCTATTATAAATTAGCACAATTTACTATACTGATGGTTGTTTAAACGCGTAATTACAGTCTGTGAAAAGGGTCCATTACTGTTGTCAAGTGCTCGATCCAAATATCAAATTTAAGAGGAGCCTGGGGGATATCCTTCCTTTTTTAAATGTCACATAGGAGCTTGTTATAACCTGTAAAACTGCAAACACAGTGGACAACTTACATGATAAAATTACAAATAAGTTACAGATTTCAATATGACGAACTTGACACATGAAACTGGAGGGGAAAATGCCCAGGCCATAGCTAAGCTAATAGGCTCTATGCACGAACGCTGTTGACGTATTTCCGGTAGGATCTCAGCCGGCGTCTTCCCTTCCGCATAGCGCGTTCTATAGCGAAGTGTATAGCAGCAAAACTTTAATAAAATTCATTTTCTCAGAAACGGAGACAACGATTTTAGAAACTGATTCGCTAGTCGGATTTCGCGCGATATGAGAGAATACTCACCCTCAAAGTTGTTGATGTAGCTCGAAATTTATAATTTAAAGAACTTCTCTTTCTTACTCATATGTGTGACAGTTAACTGCCTCACAATATTGTTAACATAATTCACGTTAACCGCTGGAAGTTCTTGTAAACAGCGAGTGTAATTTGCCATTATCTCCACCTAATGCAAAAACGGCTTCTGACGCAGCACCGGATGTAACTGGGCGGGCTGAGACAAAACGCGGAAGCGATCGTGCATAGAGCCTACAGTATTGAGCTAACGTTAGCCGATTACGTTAACTTTTGAATCTGAAGAATGCGTTCAAATTAAAATCAGTTTAGCTATATTGAAAAAGCGAACAAGGACACTGGAAAAGGTGAATCTAAATAAAGACATCAATGTAATTTCGCGTTTATTCTTCAGTTTTAATTACATATTTGTGTACGTTAGTGTTGTTAACTGATCTGTGGACACTCAAGACAGTTCAAGCAAACTGTTGATCTAGTTAACTTTATTAAAACAGTAGCAACTGCTGCAAAACTAAGTTAATTAGCACTGATACAAGTAATTGATTCATGCAACAAGCAAAATTCAACCAACTTACCTAAAAGCTGTCGTCTCCGTGTCCGACCCCGACGTCTTGTCCCGCTAACGCAGCGCTGTGTTTGATTGACGGGCCGTGCCGTGCGCTGCAAAACCACGCCCATCTTATCACGCTAAACGTTCGGATGTGGGGAATGATCAGATAAAACTACAGTCTATGGCAGGGCTATTCAAATACATTTGCAGGGGGGCCAAACTAGGAAATTCCAAAATGTGTGAGGGCCAGACGGACAAATTGATATCAGCTAAAGGAAATTAAAATATCTCACTGAATATCTATATACTAAGGTACATAATATATGAAATAAAATAAGGTACATTATTCTTTTAGTTTCCTTTATTATTTCAACACATTCAACTTGTATTGATTAGGCCTACAACAAAGTGCAAAACTGCAAATACTGAGACATATACACAGCTTTTACCCATAAAACAGTAAACATACGTAATAGCTTACATATATATATATATATATATATATATATATATATATATATATATATATATATATATATATATATATATAAATCAAACAATCAAAATAAAGCTGTCATAAGTGCAAAACTGCAACTGCAGTTTCAAGTATCAAATCTTATTTGGGGAAATAACAACATTCAAATATCCCTGAAGTATATCTTTCAGACAGTGAGTAGGCCTACACATTTTAAAACTAGAAAAAACATTTCAAGTGTACAGTAAGTACAAATCTGCTAACTATGTGCTGTAAACATACTCTTGATGAAAAAAACATACTATCTTCCTCATTTAGTTTACCTTATTTGAGAGTATGTGACTCAGTGGGAGAAGTGACAACGATTTGCTTTTGCCATTTTAACATAATCTGGCTCATATGTGGTAAGTGCAATTCTCAGGCACTGGGATAACTTCTCATTGCTCAGGCAGCAACGTGCCTTTGTTTTGATTGCATTCATATGAGAAAAGCTAGACTCGCATGTGTAGGTGGATCCAAACATTGTCAGTATCAGTTTACATGTGCGAAGGAAAGAAATAATCTCACTGCGGAGATCACAAAAACGATCCAAAACGTTTCCTTTACTGAGCCACCTGACATCGCAATGAGCCAGTAAGTCAGCGTGCTCAGCAGAAGTCTCATCAAGCAACAGATGAAAAAGACGATGCTGAAGGCTTGAAGTTGAGTGGATGAAGTTGACAATGCTTGTGACCTTGTCCATAGTGTTTTTAGTTCACCGCTGAGCTTCGCGCACAAGACAGACTCGTGAATAATGCAGTGTAAAAACTGCACTTGAGGACAGGTGCCACAGCTGACAGTCTGGCTGCTAGTCCTTGCACTCTTCCGAGCATAGCTGGTGCTCCATCCGTTACTAGCAAGCAAACCTTTTGTAAATCCAGTTTATGTTCACTGAAAAACACAACAACATTTTGAAACAGCACCTCACCTGTCGTATGTCCCTCCAGTGGAATGAGTCCCAGAAGCTCCTCACGAAAGCGAACTCCATCGTAAAATCTCACATAAACGCACATCTGGGCCACATCAGTTGTATCTGTCGATTCGTCAATAGCAATGGACATCAGCTCCGTTTTTTGGATGTTTTCCAGTAGTTTATCAAATGCTTCCTTTGCTAGTAGATCCACTCGACGAAGAGCTGAGGTGTCTGACAGTGGTAATTTTTTAATAGATGAGGACACGTGGTCTTTCATTTTTTGGTCAACAATCATTTCGTCAACAACCGCCAGCATGCAGTCTTTAATAGTATCAGATCTGACTCAGTTAAAGGGCCTCTTTTTTCTCGTGAGTATCCACGCCACTCGTAGAGAGGCAATGAAAGCTCTCTCTTTTTCGGTACAAAACCCGCCAATTGCACGCTGACTTTGCTCAAAAGAAGTTACCAGTCTGTCTATTTTACGTTGTCTCTCCACTGAGCCCCAGTGCCGGCCCGTGGGGTTGTGGGGCCCTAGGCAAGATCATGAAAATTGGCCCCACTGGAGTAAAAAACTCTCATAACAATTTTATGAAGGAAGAGAAAGCACATGATACGACAATTTCAATATTTAAGTTTGTAAATGTGTTTTAAGTGTAGCATTCAAAAATGAAAAAAATATTTACATGAAACTCAAATAAATGAAATAAAATGTATGAATTGTACATACATTATATATATATATATATATATATATATATATATATATATATATATATTAAAAAAATTAGGCTATAGATTGTTCAATATTTAAGTTTATAAAAGTGTAACATTCAACGTGAAAAAACACTAAGAAACTAAGAGATTTCAGCATAGCCCCTAGTACATAAAAGACAGAAATTTTACATAAAAAATAAAGCATATAAAATAAAGCATAAATAAAGGTGTTTTTGTAAATGCATAAGATACGGTTACAATTATGCATAATGACTAGAAATGCAGTAGGCTACTACATTTTAACTTTTAACTGATGATCACAATAATAAAAATGTTTTGTATTATTTATAAATGTTATGGTGGTTTAAATATTAATTTGGAAAGAGGGAGAAACCTGTTTTTAGCGGGGAGGGAGAATGGGTGGGGTGGGTTAGAACTGCATGATAATAATGAAACTGATAATCACGATTATTTTGCTCAAAATTATAATAGTGATTATTAATGACCATTATTCTCAGTTGAGAAATTGCAGAAAAAGAGACAGTTAACATAAATTAATTGCATAATTAGCCTATCAAAAGGGGTAAAACGGCCATTTTGAGGTCTGAGATGGTCCACCTTAAAAAAACTTTACGATAACAAATTTTAAAAAAAACTATAACTTCATCAGAGGGTAAAAATCTATACAAAATGCATGGGTAGATAATTCTTAACACGCTGAATGTGGCCCAATTTTTCCATGGCATTGTTACATTTATTATTAAAACTAATAATACAGCAATAAATAACGCACTAATTATAGAAGTCAGAAGAACACACCTTTACTTTGAGCTTGTCTTTATTCCTCAACCATTGTCCTCTTCCTTTTTTCAGCTCCAGAAAGATGGCGTTTGGATGCCATTTCTACCACAATTTAACATCTATTCTTATTTCAATTAACTAAAATTAGCATTGCTGTATGACTACGACTCTGACGAGACTTCGTGACGTTATGACAGACAAGAGGCAATCCAAATATGTGAAGTCGATATTACTATAGAGATTATAATATTTGGTATTTATTTTTGACAGCACATTTTCTGTCATGCAAAATGCCTCATATAGGCCTAAGAAATTAAGCATTACTAAAGAGTAAGAGCGCCACAAAAAAAAAAAAAAAAAAAAAATTGTCTCTTGTTTCTAAAACGTGAGCATTTTGGAGAGAAGTGTGGTGGAATCCGTGTGTGTGAATACTGGGATAATTACGGTACTCGAGGACTCCCACTATATCTCGGGCGGTATTATGCAAATTAGCGTGTGACGAGCTACTGTGTATATTTCTTATGTTTTCGTATTTTATTCATTCTATTATTATGTATTTATTATCTTTTTCGGAAATTTGTCATGTTTGAACTATACAGAGCTATCCTTTTTATGTATGTTGTAGGTCTGGGTAATTTATTAGATACTCACCGTCTTTGTGAACTGTATCATGATTAGTCAGGTCCATGCAATGCGTCGTGCACATGAAAGTGTTGCCAACTTAGCGCCTTTGTCGCTATTTTTAGCGACTTTTCAGACACCTTTAGCGACATTTTTTCAAAAAAGCGACTAGCGACAAATCTAGCTACTATTTGGACAAACATCAGTAAACTCCAAATGCTGCCAGCACAGTCCTGCGAGCGCGAGGTTTGCGTTCTCCTTGCCGCCACACACCTCTCTCTGCGTCTACCCTGTTCAGTGAATGGCTGAGAGAGGAGCAGCAGCACGGAACAGACGTGAATGAGCAGTGTTGTTTCCACGGACTTATCACTTATCTTTTGTTTTATATTTAAAGAATTTAGTTTTATTTTATTACTTGTGCTTATCACTTGTAATACTCACTATCACAATGCTTTAGTTCACTCAGTTCCCGAACTCTCTCTTCAGATAATTGTACACATATAAAAAAAATAGTCATTCAGCTACTCGTTCTATTGTCTGACAAAAAAATATAGTAAATGAGAACAGCTTTATTGGACATTCGGCTATATTATATTATGTTATATTATAGTATAGTATAGTATGTTATATAAAAACACAGTATGTGAGCATGATTTTAACGAGAAAAAACATTAGGCAGGCAGAACGCAAGTACGCCGCGATGACGTCATGAATATGCTAATTGACGTATGACGTCATCTAGCGACATTTAGCGACTTTTAGGGGAGGCGTTAGCTACTTTCCTTTGAAAATAGTTGGCAACACTGCAAAGCTGCGGAAGTCAAGATGCTCGCACCCGAATTTTCAATAATATAATTAATTAACGTATTATAATATATAGTATTTGTGAGGTTCAGGGGCCCCCTCTGGCAAGGCGGGGCCCTAGGCGACCGCCTATGTCGCCTAATGGACGGGCCGGCTCTGCTGAGCCTTCTTGGTATTGCGCAGAAAAAGACTAATGTTTTGTAGTAAAATGCCTCTTCACATTATATTCTTTGGCCACAGCCACTGATTCGTTGCACAGTAAACACACAGGTCTATCGGCCCCTCGCTTGCTTGCCGTAGTTGGCACAGTAAATAAGTACTTCTCCGTCCATTCACTCTGAAACTTACGATTTTCTCTGTCAACTTTGCGGTTTGGCTTGGACAACGCCATGTTAGATGCATGTGTCATAGGCAGCGTGAGAACATCGAATCAGCGAGAATGAGTGTTTGTCACCATGGAGACGACCTGCTCCGCTCTAGAATCTTTGCCTGTACTCTTGTCTGTGCACCGCGGCAGATTCGTTTTTTTTTTTTTTAATCTGCCGCGGGCCAGAATAAATTTCAATCGGGCCAAATTTGCCCCCGGGCCGCTATTTGAATAGGCCTGGTCTATGGATATAACACATTCCCTGTTTTCTCTTAATTGCAAAAGTTATTAAAAACGCTAGTTGTAATTTTTTTTTTTTTTTTTTTTTTTTTTTTAAGAGGTAAAACCAAATTTATAATCGACTGTAGTTTTTTGAATTATTTCCTGTTGAATAAATAATTATTTTATATCTGGGATTTTTTTTCTAAACTAATAATAATATTTTAATAAATATTTTAACCCCCCAAAAAAATTATTCAGTGCATTGTCACTGTATATACAAATTATGTTTCTGAAGTTGTTTTGCAGAAGATAAAAGCTGTATGACTAATTTCTAATTACTAATATTTGTTTTAATTTAGTAACGTTTTTAAAACGTTCCACTAACAAGTAAGAATAACGTTTTAATGCTAACGTTTTTAGAACGTTCCACTAACAAGTAAGAATAACGTTTTAATGCTAACGTTTTTAGAACGTTCCACTAACAAGTAAGAATAACGTTTTAATGCTAACGTTTTTAGAACGTTTATCAATGAAGTTAATCAGCATTGTGATAAAAGTGTCTAATTCATACAACAAGCAAAATGCACTCAACTTAAATTAATACTGCTATTTCCTGTTGAATACATAATTATTTTATATTCTGGGATTTTTTTTTTTTTTCTGACCATAAAAAATAAGTTAAATAATGTTAGTGCATTGTGTCATTAGTTGTGTCACTGGATTTACAAATTATGTTTCTGAAGTTGATTTGCAGAATAAAAAGCTGTATAACTAATTTGTAATGACATACAGTATATATTTTTTAACATAATAACGTAAGAATAACGTTTTAATGCTAATGTCTTTAGAACGTTTATCAATGACATATAACGTTGGCACAACGTTATAATAACGTTACAGCAAGAATGTTTTTGATAACTTTTAGAGAACTTTCAGAGAACGTTAGCCAATGTTCTGAGAACGTTCCCTGTTAGCTGGGTATGAGCTAAACTTTGCAGAACAGCGGCGACCGAACGTTGCCTATTCCTGATCTATAAGACATATTATTAGTGTTTCTATTATATACTGTTCATGTTTTTTTTAAACAATATATAATATCATAATCTAATATCCATGTGTAAAAAGTCAGTTTTCACATAAAAAGTACAATATTTGCCTCTGGGATGAAGTGAAGTTGAATAACAATCTGAAGTACTTAAAAATTATACTTTAATCCAGAGTAAATGTATTTGCGTTACATTCCACTACTGGTTATTTGAAAAATGAAACTAAGAAAATGTATTGTCACATTAACAAATTGTTGCTAGCTGTGTCCCGGGATTGTTCAATGGGACGGTCTGGTTTTGTCGTCTAGCAACTAGTGACAGCTGTTGTGACGAGCGGCAGTAACATTTTAATTAGACTTTATATATATCAAACTTTTTTATTATTATTATTATTTTTTTCATTTTTATCATTAGATACATTAAATTACTCGATTAAATTGAAACCCAATACTGCTCTTTACCCAATACTGCTCTTTTACTGCTCTTTACTCTTGAAACCCAATACTGCTCAATACTGCTCTTCCCTCCCTTTGCTCAGAGGGAAGAAATCTATCCTTTCATCCATCGCTAATCTACAATGGCCGAGGAAGGCATCAGTGCCGGAGGTGTGATGGATGTCAACACCGCTCTGCCTGAAGTGCTGAAGACCGCACTCATCCATGGCGGTCTGGCCCGCGGTATTCGTGAAGCCGCCAAGGCTCTCGACAAGCGCCAGGCTCATCTTTGCGTCCTGGCTGCAAACTGTGACGAGCCCATGTATGTCAAGCTGGTGGAGGCTCTCTGTGCTGAGCATCAGATCAACCTCATCAAGGTTGATGACAATAAGAAGCTCGGTGAGTGGGTCGGTTTATGCAAGATCGACAGAGAGGACAAACCCCACAAGGTGGTGGGCTGCAGCTGTGTAGTCATCAAGGACTACGGCAAAGAGTCCCAGGCTAAGGACGTCATTGAGGAGTACTTCAAATCCGAAAAATAAGGCGCCAAATAAAACATCTTTTGGAAACGAAAAAAAAAAAAAAAAAGAAACCCAATACTTACATTTAAAAGTGTAATCTGGTAATTTCGTCTCCGGCGCGCAATGAATTCTGGGGTAGGCAAGGCTGTGAAGGATCCTTCTGATGTATCCTGCATTGAAGGGAAAAGAAGGACGCATTTGCAGGCCGCATTTTGAAGGAGCTTTCGAAGGACCTTCGAATTGGTACAGCCTTCGTCACGCCGCAATGACGCTATACTTTCCCCTTTAAACGAGTCTTGGTGACTCAGTCTTCAAAGGATGCAGCCCCTGAATTGGGACACATTTGAAAGCTTAGAGTCTGAACTTTACAACGCAATTTGATTAACTTCTAAGTAGTGCTGAGTTATTTGCTGAAAAATCAAATCTTTTTTTCATTTATGAAATACTTTTTTTGTATTACAACCCAAATTCCGGAAAAGTTGGGAAGTTTTTTAAATTTGAATAAAATGAAAACTGAGCCAATATTTTACACTATTTCACAATAGAACATAGATAACATAGCAAATGTTTAAACGGAGACATTTTACACTTTTATCCACTAAATTAGCTCATTTAAAATTTGATACCTGCTACATATCTCAAAAATGCAACCAATTAAGTTCATTGATATCAGGTCTGTAACATGATTAGCTATAAAAGGGATGTCTTAGAGAGGCAGATTCTCTCAGAAGTAAAGATGGGCAGAGGCTCTCTAATCTGTGAAAGTCTGCATAAAAAGATTGTTAAATACTTTAAAAACAATGTTCCTTAACGTAAAATTGCAAAGGCTTTGCAAATATCATCATCTACAGTGCATAACATCATCAAAAGATTCAGAGAAACTGTAGAAATCTCGGTAACACTTTTCAATACAGGTGCACTATTATGCATTAATTCATGCTTAACTAATGCACAGATAATCATGTGTTAATGTATGACTCATGAAGAACTAAACCATTAATTAATGATTACTGCATCAGCAACTAATACAGATTCTATATGGTTAATAGATTAAGATCATTAAATTAAAAATACGTCAAAGACGACCACAAACTCTTCAGCAGCTGGAAACCTATTTAAGGCAAGAATGGGACCAAATTCCAACACCAAAACTCCAGCAATTCATAACCTCGCTGCCCAGACGTCTTCAAACTGTTTTGAAAACAAGAGGAGATGCTACACCATGGTAAACATGCCCTCGTCCCAACTATTTTGAGACCTGTAGCAGAAATCAACTTAGAAAGGGCCATCGCACCCATGCCACCGCCACCCGGTGGCTTTAGGAAGACAGAGCACGGTGGGCAATGTGCATTTCAGTAGGTAAATATAGGAGTATGTCAAAGTCAGTTACAAAAATGTCCTTTATTATGGTGATAATAGCATGCTTTAACACGCTAAGTATTGCTAGCATGTTTTAACATGTTTCTAGCATATTTAGAACTCAACGGCATATTTAATATGTTGCTAGAACTGCATCACAGTGTTAAACATGTCACTTCCTGTTGCCAGTAGGTGGCGCTATTACTATAACTGAATATTGTCATGTAGATGTCTTCGGGGCAGGACTCTTATCAAACGTGTGAAGTTTGGGGCAGATTGGATATTCCATGTCTGAGTTACAGTAACTTACTGTACGTTCACACCGCCGCCGGCGAGAGCGGCAAAATTCGCTCTCGCCGCCCTGCCACCGACGCCGTAGAAAGATTCGGGGACGCTCTGACGTAGATTAGAATGCGTGATTTTTTTTTAACTTTATTTAAAGGGGCCGCAAAGCAAAAAAGAACTGTTTTGCGTGATATGGCGCTAAAGTTATCATGCAATTCCCGCTTTTTTCTAGAAAATATATAACGTTAATGCCCATCAGCAACTCACCAGAAACACCAACAATTTCAGACACCTTGTTCCATGCGTCGTTCTTTTTATTAATGTCCCTGTATGTAAACAAGGACAAGTCGTACAATAACGGGAAACCCGCAACAGAAATGATTAATTTTTCCTCCATTTTGCTTAGGAACTAATGTGGTCGGAACCAAAGTTTACAGGATTGTGTTCTCTTGTATCTTCTCAGGCGGAGGACTTCTACATTCCGATTGGTTGCCGCTGGTTGCCGCCGAACCGCGTCATAGCTTATTACCATAAAGTTGACTTGATTTCAACTCTTCTCGCCGTCCAAGACGTGCCGCACCACCCTCGCCGGAGCTCGCTGCCGGCTCTCATAGAAAATGAATGGCTTCCGGCCACTTTGACGCTCTCGCCGCTGGCGGTGTGAACGCACAGTTACTGTTTCATTGCATTAATAGCATTGCATTAGCACTTAGCTAAGTGTTTGAAGGCATGTTTTAGCATGTTTCTAGTATGTTGCTAGCGTGTTTAGCACTTGCTGTCACTTTTTTATGTTATTAGGAGTCCACAACAGTGTTAAACATGTCACTTCCTGTTGCCAGCAGGTGGCGCTATGACTATAACTGAATATGAGCATGGTCATGTGTTCAGGACAGAACTCTTATCAAACATGACATCATGACATTCGGGCGCATTGTTTGCGCGTTGCTATTTTGAGGCAAATGAAATAGACTGCGCCAACCTGGTCTAAAGTCAATGGCGCAATATTTTTTTTGTTATACGTTGGACATGTCATAAGTGCACTTGCGCTCTGTGCTTTAGACCATGCGCTTAGATCATTAAAACCATAACCCTTACAGTGGATGTTCTTGACTGGGTCCAAAACCAACATAATCCATTGCGTCGATCACGATATATTCCTCATGGAGGAAACATTTAAAATATTCCCATTAGGGGGGTGTCAAGGGCTAAACAAAAAGGCTACCTTGGTTCCAAATGCTGTAACCTTTGATTACTTTATACAATCCCCACAAGACAGTTAAAATAGTGTGTCTCTCCATGCCCTCATATTATATCATTTTAACGCCTGGCAATGGTCTTTATCTGTTTGGGAGTGGAGCATACACATTCAGTCCTTGAGGGGGCTGGATGCATGCATTGCAATGGTTTCTCACTGAAAAAGCTCCGCTATCAGCTAGCACTTTTCATGAGTAGGGTGCTGAATACGATGAGCTAGTGTGGAATGGTCCGGCTTGTAACATTTGACAAGCGGCATCTGCAGAATCATAAAGTGCACAACTCCAGTAAGCATCACATTTCTTCCAGACCTGCACACGGATGTGTCAGGTTCATGGAGACATCTATACTCCACTCACACTTACACAGTGAGTCAGTGTCAAATTAAGGCAGTGAAAATCTGGAAAATTGAGCTCTATTCATAAACACTCTTCCAGACCACCTGTCAGTCTGTGTGTTGCTTGGTGACAGCAAAAGTTATGCTTTGACTTCCTTTGGAACTGCTTTCATTAATGGAGAAGAAATATACAAAATAACTAGCCAAGGTTTGTCAGAAATATTAGTAATGTTCAATATGTTAAGAGTTCTCTATATCAGGATGGTACAACATAACAGCAGCATCAACAGCTCAGGTGGATTAGATTAGGAAACTGGGTTTGATTATGAACATTTTAAAAAGGAACGTGATTTTATAAGGAAATATGGATTTGCAGAATCATTATTAATCTGGTATCATTTGTATATTAATAACAATCCAATGGTCATTTGAACTGAAGGGTACATATTTTTATTGTTTGATTTTGGGTCTGTATTATGGCATGTATTGCTTTTGAAAGATATCTTTTGGTTTCTCATCCTCACTGGTACAAATCTTACCATTCACTAAAACAGTCCTGTTTTATTTCTTTGATCATCTGGTTTGTGCCTCTGATATTTGCAGAATAAACCACCCTTTTCTGGATTTTAATCTCCTGCCCAAATTTATAGCGTGTTTAATTCCTTACCAAATAATCATTCTATTTTGTTGGTACTTGTCGGGGTCTCTCTTACTCAATATCACTTTTCTAAAGTGCAAAATAATTTGGGGCAGTTTGTTGTTGGTGCTGTTGACTTACACATTTCTAACATATTTCATGTAATTCTAAATGGTCTTAGATATATTTCTGACATGGAGCAGGACATAAAATCTAAAATGCCTCGTATCTGAACCCACTTGCTGACTGTTTATTGTATCTGTTCATGAGGGCTGATGTTGGTGATATAATGAAGTACTTTCTCTGCCATTGTAGAACTGACAGACATCAATTAAAAACACAGTATAAACACTCATAGTTGTGCCATTTTTGTGTGCTGTATGTCAGTGGAAAAGCCTGCATCTCATTTACTGACCACCTTCAGTTCAGTTTAACCAGGTGCAAAATTAGCTGAAATGTCACTGTGCTGTGGATATTTAAATCAAGTCAATGTCATTCTTTACAACTCATACTCAACATTCAATTGCACTTTATGCAATTACTGCCCACAAAAAACATGATAAACAGAATTTTATTAAAAGGATATATTGATGTACACTCTCTGGTGATCTTTCTATGAATAAATGATAATAGAATTCTCAACTCTCCCTGAAAAAAAAAAATAAATAAAAAATTCAAGTGCATTAGAAATGTATATAAAAGTTTATATAAAATATTAAGTATCACTAGAAAATGACATGGAAATCAAAAGAGGGGTTTGATAACCAGATAAATCAGTTTTTGAATGTTGCTTGTCTCTGTAGAAGTGTCATAGGTTATGGTAGCATATCACCTTTACCGTTAGAGTAAACAGAGACTACCCTGTATTCTTTTTTCTGTCTGTGCTTATTTGACAAATAACAGTTGATTGAGGCCAAAAATAAACAACAAAAACCCATCAAATTCTATTTTCAACATCCATTTGTATTATTAAAACCATCTTCAGTTGTTTTATATAGGAATTTTCCATCTTTGACTAGTTCGAGTAATGGCCCAACTGTGATTGTTGCCCTCTGGACAGGACGATTATTGCAGTGAATTCCAAGCACATGGTTTTTAGATTGCCCCACCTGCTCTGCAAATAGATACCATACTGCTGTCCAGAAAGGAAAAAAATGCACCATAAAACTTCATGCTCTCGAAGTCTTCTGGAGGCATAAATGAGCAGTGTAAGAGACAGATTCAAATTTAAGTGATTATTCACAGAAAATCGTCATTTTGCACATTCAAACTGATATAAACCTGTGTTTCCATTCAGGTAGAAACAAAGCACGACCAGAGCTATGGTGAAAAAGGAGGATTAGAAACTGTGCATAATACCCCTCTTGAGTACCACCGTTATGCCAAATTTGAATATGAAGAAAATACATTGTACAGTTTTTTTGGATTGCTTAAGCACGATTTTCAAAACAGGGCCCGTGTTTTCAAAACACTACACACAATTAGCACAACCACACACCCAATTAGCAAAACACTACAGATCCTTTGCATAATTAAACACTCTTGTAAAAACTATACACTTTTGTTTAAAAACCACACTTTGTTACCATATGAAACACACACGTTTCACATTACTATACTCTGTTTGCACGAGTTACACTCTGCTGTGATAAACCTAAAACACTTTTAGCACTTCTACTTCCCTATGATTAGAGTAGGCTACCATCAACAAAGTACAAATATAATGTAAATTCACCAAACACTACACAAGACCAATGTTGCAGACTGAAGAAACTCATTTATTTCTCAACACGCCCAAAATGTTGACATGGAGATTCATAATACTGTAACAAAATGTCACTTTACGTATTGTACTGTAAGTTTACTGTAAAAAAAAAAAAAAAAAAAAAAACACTAGACATTGTCTCTTCGCCTAGCTGGATCTGGCCAGAGAATTTCATCAACATCGCAGGCAATGTTGTCATTAGCAATGTTGTCATTAGCAAGACACCTTGGAAAGAAACGTCTTGAATGACGAATCCATCCTTGCATTGCTGCTACCTCCATCTGGTCACAGGCCTCCTCCATGGCGAGAAAAACTCTTCTATAGGGTTGAGGAATGGAGAGTATGATGGAAGATATAGGACGGTGAAATGTGGATGTTGCTGAAACCAGTTCTGAACCAGAGCAGAGCGGTGGAAAGACACATTGTCCCAGACAACAATGTATTGCATATGATCGTATGATGATTTGATTTGCTGTTATGTTGTGCAATTGGTTCCAGAATGCAAGTATGAGTGCTGTGTTGTAAGGGCCCATATGGGCATGGCGGTGGAGGACCCCATTCTGTGTAATGGCTGCACAGAGTGTTATATTACCCCCACGTTGCCCTGGGACATTGACTAGCCCTGTGGCCAATGATGTTTCTTCCCCTCCTTCGTGTTCTTGCCAGGTGGAACCCAGCCTCATCTACGTAAATGAACTCATGCTGGATCTCCTCTCCATCCATTCGTAAAACTCTGAAGAACAGTGTCGGGCAAAATTGTGTAGTTCAGTGTAGATCTAGTATACATATTACAGTACAGTAAAAGATTATAAGACAGTATGCAAGATCACACTGCTAAAGTGAATACATAACTCTGCATAATCATGCCGCAGTCGTTTCACCCTTTCAGAACTGCGCTCGAAAGGCACTCAATAAATTTGCTTCATTTGAATATGTTTTTTTTTTTTAGGATGCGTGCCAGTGTTGATGTTGAGACCTGATGGATATCGCTGAAACTGGCGTGGTTATTGACAATGTTAGCTTGGAGCTGATTGAGTGTTATAGCATTGTTGGCCAAAACCATGTTTACTATCTCCCTCTCTTGCTGTTCTGTGAACATAGGAGGCCTTCCCCCTTGTCGTTCCTGACCCTCAATCCTATGTAGAAAAAAAAACAAAAAAAAACAGTATACAATAGTACAGTAATTTCACAGGAAAAGGTAACAGAAGTGTTGATAGTGCATAGAATACAGTACTGTAAGCTTGACAGTCAGTGCTTTGGTATTGCAAGGAAGTGACTTCATGATAGATTTTTGTGTGTAATGTATGTTAAGTGTGTTTAGTGTTTTGCAATTCACTGTGTGTAGAGTTTTGCAACAAGTGTGAGGTTGACAATGTGCTTATAGTTGTGCAAATATGGGCTGATGTTTTGCTTCTTGAGTGTAAGGTTTTGCTAATAGTGTACTACTTTTAATTTTAGTGTGTAAGCAATCCAAAAAAACTGTAAAATGAGCACTCATAAACAATGGGTAAGAGAGCGTTGGAGACAATGGAGGTAATGGGCTTCCAATTGTTTGTTTGCAACAGGCCTGCAAAGGCCGACTCTGATCGTGCAGATACTTTCATTAGGAAAAAGTAAACATTAATTTTATAATAGGGGTAGTTTTAGACATGCATAATAAATTCATGCTGATGAGAAATCAGGAAATGTGCAGTCACTACTGAATCTAGGAACAAACTTTCAAGTAAAACGATTTGGAAAATGTCTAGGTGAAAAAAACACCCAACAAATCCACCCAATAGGGGATGTGGTTTCTAATGGCAGAAACCATTATGATACTCAGTAGAAGTGGAGCAGCACTCTGTGGTTAAATCATTTTCTGTGGTTAAAGTTAAATCATTTATGCTTGAAACTTAAAGTCCCAATGAGATCAAAATTGAAGTTTGTTGCCTTTTAGTATGAATATGTTAGTCTTACTTTTATCTATAAGCTAGTGTGCTCTAAAACAATGACAAAATTCGCATCTAGAAGATATAAGCATTCCAAACTTACAGTCTTTCACATACGCCAGTATGGATCAATGATTTTGAAGCTGCACGCTGCACTTCGTGCGATTCAGACAGTGTAAATATGCTTTCCATTGGGGCGAATTAAGTCTAGTTTCATGTTAGTGTCATGCGAACCGCCACAGTGCACACACAGTCTGCTCCGGCCCAGAGACATGATAACACAGAGTGGAGTCATATGTCATATACGCATTAAGTAAGTAGATGGGCCTGTTTACACCTGGTATTAAGATGCGTTTTGGGATCACAAGTGGACAACGTTAAATACAGGTGTAAACGGGATCTAAAAAGTTTTGAGCTTGTCCACTTTCAACCACTTCCAGAGGTAGTCAAAAACGCATTCGACCAGATTGTTTTTGCAGTGTAAATGCTCATGCGATCAAATGTGTTCGAACAGCCACAAACACCGCTTACTCTCCGCCTACTGACCTGCGTAAACATTATGGGAAGTGTGCTAGTCAGATGGGATTTAAACTTAGTCAGCTGAAAACCCAAGTTTGAAGACAAAAAACACCAATGTGCTCATACCAACCACAATGTGCTCTCACCATCCCTGATTTTTAACACATACTCACAGTTTTTGGCATAGTCTTACGGCTATCAGAGCAGAAATGAAAGCTGCTGCTCTCCGGATGTTTTTCCGTGGTCTCCTGGTGCGTTCATATGTAAATTGCACAAGCTTATTTCATCCATTAGATCGAAAGATCTGAAAAAAAACATACATTTACCTGCCCATAGACCCTCCCCTCAAAGAAATCAGGACAGAAGTGGTTGAAAGTGGACAAAAGAGATGGAATAAAACACCAGGTGTAAACGGGTATGAGTCTCCCTCGTCTACTTGTGATCCGATCGATCAAAACACATCTTAATACAAGGTGTAAACAAGGCCCGAGAGCAGCAGCATTTACACCACGAAAGCAATCCGTTAAACGTTAAAAGCTCAAAATGTTTTAGACTCTGTTTACACATGTGATCCAATCGACCAAAATGCATCTTAATACCATGTGTAAACATGGCCATAGAGTAATGTGGTCCTTCGCAAACCTATCTGGAATATAACTGCAAATAAATATGTAGCTGTTTTTGTTTTCAGTAGTAAAAGTTGATATAAGTCTAACCAGGAACTTTTTGTTTTTAGCTTTTTGCTCTCACTCTATAATCATAATTTGATACATTTACAGTATGAAAAAACGCCTCGGTTACGACTGTAAACTCGGTTCCCCTGAAGAGGGAACGAATCAACGCAGCGGGAACGCTGTGCATCATCAGACCAGGCTGCCGCATCACAAACATCTTGAAGTGAAACTCCTGACACTAGAGCCTTAGAGGGCAGCCATACTCCTAGTTGAATGGGCACGTACTGCCAAAGGGGTAGGTAGTCCGGCTGATTCATAAACGAGAGATAGCCTCGACTATCCATTTGCTCATTTTCTGCAACTTTCAGTTGTTCTGATCTACACCACCGGGCAGCTCTGTGGACGTAGGCATCCAATGCCCTAACTGGACAAAGCAGATAATTTCTTTCCTGGTTGGGATCCTGGAATGGAGGAGGACAGAAGGCCTGCAGAACAATAGATCTGGCCACATTAGTGGGAACTTTAGGAATGTACCCCGGTCTAGGGTGAAGGAATGCCTTCACCATGCTAGGTGCAAAATCCAAGCACAAAGGGGAAACCGACAAAGCTTGTAAATCTCCTATCCTTTTAAGAGAAGTGATAGCCAGGAGGAACAACATCTTGAGAGTCAGAAACTTGACTGGAACCACCTCAATAGGTTCAAATGGAGCCAGGGATAGGTCTTGGAGCACCACAGGTAAATCCCATGCTGTTACCCTAGTGCGTACTGCAGGCCTCAGCCTCAAAGTGCCAGGGAGGAAACGTGTTACCAAGTGGTCTCTCCCTAAAGACATACCATCCAAAGGAACGTGTTATACAGCTATGGCCGCCACATACACCTTTAAAGTGGACGGAAATAACCCTGCAGCAAATTGCTCTTGCAGGAACTCAAGCACTGTACCAACAAGGCAGTTAACTGGGTCCAGCTGATGACCACTGCACCAAGAAGTGAACACTCTCCATTTCAGAGCATACAGTTTCCTTGTGAAGGGAGCTCTGGAGTGAAGAATGGTCTCAACAATCTCATTTGAGAGACCAGCATCTATGAGCTGGGCCCCCTCAGAGGCCAAGCCCACAGCTTCCACAGTTCTGGGTGGGTGTGAAGTATTGAGCCCCCTGCCTGGGACAGAAGGTCCCTCCTGACCAGAATCTCCCAAGGAAAGCCATCGAGTAAAGACACTAGATCCGAGAACCACACTCTGCCCAGCCACCCCACGGCGATCAAGGTGAGACGAATGTTGTCCCGGCGAACTCTCTCCAGAATCCCGGAGAGCAGAGCGATCAGGGAAAAAGCGTACAGATGTAGTCTTGGCCACGTCTGAACCATAATATCCAGCCCCAGAGGAGCTGGATGCGTGAGGGAGAACCATAGTGAAAAGTGAGACGTCTCTCGACATGCAAACAGATCCACTTGAGCCTAGCTGAACAACCTCCTTATCAGCTCCTCCACCTCAGGGTGGAGCCTCCATTCCCCAGGCCTCAGCCCCCATCTCGACAGGACGTCATACTTGTAAAGAGTAGGGGTGTAACCCCGGTGTCCTGGCCACATTCCACCTATTGGCCCTTACCAATCATGGCCACCTAATCATCCCCATCCACTCCTATTGGCCCTTACCAATCATGGCCACCTAATCATCCCCATCCACTGAATTGACTCTGAATTGATCATTCTCTCTCCTCTCCACCTATAGCTGGTGTGTGGTGAGCGCACTGTTGTACTGTGGCTGCCGTCGCATTATCCAAGTGGATGCTGCACACTGGTGGTGGTTGAGGAGAGATTTTATTTATTAAGTATATAGCCTGTTTTTCATGCAATAAACCCTTTAAAATTTGATTTTGAGCTCGTTTTTTCATTATTATTACTGTTATTAATAATAATAATAATTTTGCATGCAGCTGCCACACACAAATATAATTCAATTGCAATTACAATATTTGATGATTTTATTCATTTATTTATTGCAAAACTGTGCAGCCCTTTCCTATATCTATATCCATAATAAGGATGATTGGATGAGGGATGTATATTATAGATAGCTATCTATACAGATGCACAAACAATATCAAACTATACAGATACAATAGTACTGAATTATTTGTATTACACACAAGTGTTACAACTAACCCTTCTGTCTGTTACAAGTAACCCCGCAGTAATTTGGCGGGGGTCGAAATTTGGCACAACACCTGTTTGATGAGAAATTCGTGAAATGGGGTCTTGCGCACCCAACGCGCACGACCGCCCACACCGCAATGACATCATTTTTGCCGCGCGCACCTTCGCGCTTGTGCGGACCGGACGCATCGGTTTTTGATTGATTGTGACCTATGATTGTGACGCATCTCGCAGTTGCGTCGCTTCTGGTGTGGACAGGCAAATTGCTCATCGCTGTAATCTTATCGCATCGCGTCTGGTTAGGACACGATGCAAAACTGCATTTGTGTCTATCACACACTATCACATTGTATGTGTGGCCTGCATACAAGTATGTTTTAACTATGTTTTAATTATGTCGTCTGTCATTTTATCCAAATAAGCAACAAACATTGAACAGAGTTTACTGAAAAAGTCTGCTTCCACAAATTGACACGTAGCCTATCTGTCCAATCAACATTTAGCTATAATATGTACCGACCCCGTTTCATAATTTGCTGTTGAGTTTTCTTATTTACTGTTGTGTTTTCTGATTTGTGAATTTCATTTGCACTTCAGGGCCACCATGTTAGCCTATATGAAATTGATGTAACTCTACAGGAGAAATGTAGAAAAGGTTAATGAGCAGATTTGTTAACACATTTATTACTAGAGACCAGTTTTACTAAGCTTTTGCCACATACATATGACACAAGAGAATTCACTTGTATCTAGAGATAGAAGGATTAAAGGAGAGTTCAATGAACTGTATATAGCGCGGGGCACAACGTAACACGGGGCTAGTTGTAACACGCTTGTTTGTTTTTTTGTGTGTGTGTGTTTTTTTATTTGTTTTTTTATTTATTTAAAATTGTAACAACAACATTCCAGTCTTTCCAGTTCACATTCGTTATAATAGTAACAATACAATACGTTAAGGGTTGAAAAAAGGAAAAAAAAACAAAAAACAATCAAGTTACCAATAAAGAAAAATACATTTTGTGACAGATTTGTATCCCATGACAAAAATAGTTCTAGTGACATATTATCCATTAAACATTTCTGAATGAATGTTCATTACTGATATGCATTTCTTGTTTGTAATTAATTTAAGAGACTTAAAATAAAAATCCACCTCTATCAAAAACAACTTAAATGATGGTGAAGAATTCTGGAATTTACATTTATGGATATGAAACTTGCCTAACAAAATGTAAAGGTTTACTAGTACATAGTTTCTTTTCTTTGTATTCAAAATAAGTGATAATGTTCTTCCCCTCAATGTTGATTTTGTGTTTTGTTTTACATAATATATAATTCTCAAGTTCTTTCCAAAATGCATTACTGTATGAACAACCATAAAACAAATGGGTTACATTTTCAAGTTCATTTTTACAAAAAGTACATTTGTTATCAATATCAAGAAATCTTGAAATGTACATCTTAGATGGGTATATGTTATGTAGTATTTTTAGATGTAATTCTCTAATTTTATTTGTGACACACAATTTAAAAGGAACAAGCCATGCCTTCTGCCAATTAATATTCATAAAAATAGCATTCCAGAAAAATTTCCCTCTAGGTATTATTTTTTTTGGCATTGTAGAAACATTCTCTGATATGTTTATTAGTACATTTTTTGCTTAGAATGTCAATTCCGTTTATGTAAAGAATGTTAGGAGTAGTGCGTTGTACATTTTGCTCTACATAGCTTTTCATTAATTCTAATATTCCACTGGGAATATAGTTAATTACTGAGCTAAATTCTTTAAATTTTACAGGGAAAGTTTTCTGTGTAAGAAAGTCTTCATAGCTAAGAAGTTGACCATTAGGGCTAAATAAGTCTTTTAAATAAATTATATTTTTATCTATCCAGTTTTGTAAATACAATGATTTGTTCCTTTTAATAATACACTCATTGTTCCAAATGATAGATTTATGTGGTGAAAAGTTATGTGAATAACATAGCTTCCAGGCTAACAGAGCTTGTTGATAAAATTCCGACATCTTAACTGGTAATTTAGAAATACTGTAATTACAAGACAGTAAGAACTTGAGACCTCCTTGAATATATTATGAGGAATAAAATTCCATAATGAATCTGGAGCTTTTAAGCATTCCTTTAACCATTTAACTTTAAATGTATAATTTAAATCCACAAAATCTAATAGATCAAAACCACCTTTAGCTTTAGGACCAGAAAGCAAAGCTTTTTTCAAATGATGGTGCTTATTCTTCCATACAAATTTTACAAACATATCATTGATTTCTTTACATGTAGAATCACAGACATTAAGGGAGAGTGCTGGATACACAAATCTAGAAACTCCTTCAGCTTTAGTCAAAAGGACCTTACCTAAGATTGATAAGTCTCTTTGAAGCCATAGGTTCAATATAGTTTTAGATTTTTTCATTTTGGGGGAGAAGTTAAGTCGTTGGCGCTCTATAACATTCTTACAAACAAAAACACTGAGATATCTAATACAATTTTTAACAGGCATATTATATATGGTTTTAACATTTGTTTCAAACAGACATAAAATTTCACATTTAGATTTATTCAATTTTAGTCCAGAAGCAGCTGATAATTCGTCTATTAATGCTACAGCATTTTCAATCTGATGTTTGTCCTTTAAGAATAATGCTGTATCATTGTAACGGTCACCAGCTGGAGTGCCCTTGAGAACCACCAGAGGGCACTCCACACCCGACTATTGTCACTCTCTCACTAACTACATTTCCCATAACTCACTGCCCGGACTCATCATCACTAATTGCATTTACCTGTGTCTCATCATCCTTGTTAGTTTCAGCCTATTTATTCCTTGTTCATTCATTCAATCATTGCGAAGTTTTGTTTAGTGTCACACTGCAACTTTTCCTGGTTTTCTTGTTTCTTGGTTTTTGGATTTCTTGCCTGTTCCTTGGATTACTCTCTTGCCTCTGACCCCTGCCTGTCTTGTTTTGTTTTTGTTTGTTTGTTTGGACTGCCTACCTGTGTTTTGACCCACTGCCTGTTTATTGGATTACGTGTCTGGATTGCCTCTTAATAAAAGCTGCATTTGGATCTACCTTCGAGTCTCGGAGCAGTTCATGACAGAAAACTTTGCCACACCCAGATCCAGCAGCTATGACCTCCAGGAATCCAATAGTACGGATCTCGCCTGATCTTCCCAGCATGAGCCGGGAGTTCGCTGGACAGATCGCGGCCTTGGCTCTGGATAGCCTCGATCTGTTCCAGTACACCTGGGGGTTTGTTCCTCTCGCTGCCTCTTGCTCTCTGGGGGACGAGGCAATTAAGTTGTGTTACCGGCTGGGGGCTAAGGAGGTCGACCCGAGGGAGCTCCCCGATCTCTCCGGTCTGGATTGGAGAGAGGCACTCTCCAGATGTCTGGAGAGCTTCCTTCCGTGGCACGCCATGTCACCGTCTGCACTTCACGCCAGTCCAGCCGAGCCTGCACTTCACGCCAGTCCAGCCGAGCCCGCACTTCACGCCAAATCTGCCGAAGCCAAGGCAGTATGTGTCATGCCCGCCACCCCTGAGACTGAGAGCGTCATGCCCGCCGCGCCTGAGACAGCAAGCGACATGCCCGCCAAGCTAGAGCCTTCACCGCTGGTCCCGTCCAGCACAGAGCCCTCTTCACCGCTGGTCCCGTCCAGCACAGAGCCTTCTTCACCGCTGGTCTCGTCCAGCACAGAGCCTTCTTCACCGCTGGTCCCGTCCAGCACAGAGCCCTCCTCACCGCTGGTCTCGTCCAGCACAGAGCCTTCTTCACCGCTGGTCCCGTCCAGCACAGAGCCTTCACTGCTGGTCCCGTCCAGCACAGAGCCCTCTTCATCGCTGGTTCCGTCCAGCACAGAGCCCTCTTCGCCGCTGGTCCTGCCCAGCTCAAAGCCCTCTTCGCCGCTGGTTCCGTCCAGTTCAGAGCCCTCTTCATCGCTGGTCCTGTCCAGCTCAAAGCCCTCTTCATCGCTGGTCCTAACCAGCTCAGAGTCCTCTTCGCCGCTGGTCCTACCCAGCTCAAAGCCCTCGCCGCCGCTGGTCCCGTCAAGCTCAGAGACGCTTCACTTCCTGCCTGCCGATCCAGAGACTGTTCACGTCAGTCCTGCCGAGCCAGAGCCAGAGCTTCACGTCAGTCCTGCCGAGCCAGAGCCAGAGCTTCACGTCAGTCCTGCCGAGCCAGAGCCAGAGCTTCACGTCACTTCTGCCGATCCAGAGACTGAGCTTCACGTCACGTCTGCCCGTCAAGAGTCTCGTCCCGCCGAGCCCGAATCCGATCCTGATACTGAGCCTGAATCTCTTCCTCTTCCTCTTCCTCTTCCCGCGCCTGTGTCTTCGGACAAGATGGCCGACTCCACGCCTGTGTCTTCGGACAAGATGGCCGACTCCACGCCTGTGTCTTCGGACAAGATGGCCGACTCCACGCCTGTGTCTCTTGACAAGATGGCCACCGCCGAGCCAGTGTCTCCGTACAAGATGGCCGCCGCCGAGCCAGTGTGTCCGTACAAGATGGCCGCCGCCGAGCCAGTGTCTCCGTACAAGATGGCCGCCGCCGAGCCAATGTCTCCGTACAAGATGGCCGCTGCCGAACCAGTGTCTCAGGACAAGATGGTCTCCGCCGAACCAGTGTCCCAGGACAAGATGGTCTCCGCCGAACCAGTGTCTCCAGACGAGATGACCACCGCCACGTCGCTTGAGCCCTCAGCAGAGATGGCCGCCGACACGGTGTCTGTTCTTGCTCCTGAGCCGGTGTCTGTTCCTGTTCCTGAGCCGGTGTCTGTTCCTGTGCCATGGTCGCCTCCTCCCTGGCCGCCTGAAGGGTCGTCTCCTCCCTGGCCGCCTGAAGGGTCGTCTCCGCCCTGGTCGCCTGCACTGCCTGCTCCGCCCTGGTCGCCTGCACTGCCTGCTCCGCCCTGGTCGCCTGCACAGCCTGATCCGCCCTGGTCGCCTGCACAGCCTGATCCGCCCTGGTCGCCTGCACAGCCTGATCCGCCCTGGCCTCCCGTCTTGCCGCAGTCTCCAGGTCGTCTTCCGCTCCATGGGCCTGGCCCTCCATCCCGCCCCCGGGTCCGCCTCCGCTCCACCTCCCTCCTGGAAAATTTCAGAGCGTCTGGAAGCCGCTCCTTTGAGGGGGGGCTATGTAACGGTCACCAGCTGGAGTGCCCTTGAGAACCACCAGAGGGCACTCCACACCCGACTATTGTCACTCTCTCACTAACTACATTTCCCATAACTCACTGCCCGGACTCATCATCACTAATTGCATTTACCTGTGTCTCATCATCCTTGTTAGTTTCAGCCTATTTATTCCTTGTTCATCCATTCAATCATTGCAAAGTTTTGTTTAGTGTCACACTGCAACTCTGAGCGTTTTTCCTGGTTTTCTTGTTTCTTGGTTTTCTCTTAATAAAAGCTGCATTTGGATCTACCTTCGAGTCTCGGAGCAGTTCATGACAATCATCAGCTAGTTGGGTCAGTTTAATTTCCTTACCAAAAATAGACAAACCTTCAATTATTGGGTTATTTAAAATATGTAATGAGAGCAATTCGACAACAATCAAAAATAAAAAGGGAGAAATCGGACAGCCTTGACGGACGGATCTCAGCACTGGAAATCTTTTGGTAGTGTTTGGATATAGTATGACACAACTGTCAATATTTGTATAAAACATTTCGATTGTTGAAATAAAATTTTGACCAAAACCAAAGGTTTGAAGTGCTTTAAATAAAAAATGATGTTCCACCGTATCAAAAGCCTTGTAAAAATCAAGAAAAACTATAAGGGAGTCATTATCAATGTTTTCAGAGTAGTCTAATAAGTTAAGAACAAGCCTTATGTTGGAACTAATATGACGGTTGGACATATATCCAGTTTGAGTTTCGGCGATAATTTCTCCAAGATCTTTTTTTAACCTTTTAGCATATACCAATGTAAATGTAAACAAGATAATTTTGTAATCTATATTTAAGAGCGTAATAGGTCTCCAATTTTCTATCATAAGGTGATCTTTTTCCGGTTTAGGAATTAGTGTTATAATACCCTGTTTCATACTTGTTGACATTTTTTTCTATCTTGACAATCCTTAAATAATTCCAATAAAGGATCCAAAATAATATTCCAAAAATGTAAATAGAATTCAACCGAGAGGCCGTCGTTGCCTGGAGATTTTCCTTTTTTCATTGATTGGATTGCTTCTGATATTTCTGATTTTGTGATGGGTCGTTCACAGTTAGTTTTGAAGGGCTCTGAAATGGTTGGTGTATATTTTTTAATTGATTCAATAAACTTATCACAATCATTGATTTGGGAATTTGATTTGTATATGTTACTGTAGAATGAATAAACATATTTTGAAATGTCCAAATGATTAGTGGTTATGACATCATCAGTCTTGAGTGCAGAGATATTGTTTCTTTTTTGATTTCGTTTCTCTAGGGCAAAAAAGTAGCTAGAGTTCTTTTCGCCTAATTCCAACCATTTTGCTCTTGACCTTATGAAGGCTCCTTTAGCCATATTAATATATGTATGATCTATTTCTTCTTTTAGTCTCTTCAATTTAATTTCTTCTTCCTCTAATAGACTATCTTTCTTCAATAATGTATTTAGTTCGTTCATGATACTAATTTCTTTTGAGGCGTTATTATTTTTTATTTCTTTACTCCGTCTCATTGCTGCTTCTCTTATACCCATTTTTGTGTATGATTCATTTTAGGATCCCTAAATATCTGTTTCGCTGTTCTTTTAACATCACCACAAAATATTTCATCATTTAATAAATCATTATTTAGCTTCCAGAAACCACGAAGATTGTTTTGATTTTGTTTAGTGCCTATTAAATGAATTTTAATCAATTTATGATCAGATAAGGGAGCAAAATCGTGAGATGCTTCTGAAACAAATTGTGTGCAAGAAGGTGATATAAGCCACAAGTCAATTCTGGATTGTAGAGATCTATTCGTATTACTCCAAGTAAATTCTTTTGTATCAGAATTTAAGTATCGCCATAAATCGATAACCGAAAGTTGTTCACAAATATATGCAATGCTTTTAAATCTTGAATGCTGAACTGTTCTCATCGGTAATCGATCTAAGAGATCATCTGGAGCATCATTATAATCTCCCCCAAGAATCAATTGTGCTTCTTTGTACTTCAGTTTAAGAGCTTCAAGATTCTTACACAATTGCATACACATTGTTTTGGCTAGAGCTGTGTTGTTATGATTATATAAGTTACAAACTATAAAAATGGTGTTATCCAGTTTGAAAACTGAAATAATCCATCTACCCTCATCTGAAAATAATGATTCAATAATAATACCTTTAAATTTGTTGAGGAGAATTGGTACACCAGCAGATTGTTGAGAGGCATGACAAAAATAACACTGATCACCCCATTGTGCTTTCCAAAATTTCACGTCATTTTCACTTGAGTGAGTCTCTTGTAAAAAGATTAAATTTCCTTTTTTTCGTCTGCAAAAAATAAAAATAGACTTTCTTTTGGTACTGTCACGGATACCTCTAACATTAAGGGATATTATTTTTAAGGAACTGAAATGGAAGTCTGTCATAGAAAAATAGAGTAAAGTGAACTAGAAGTCTGTAAAATAAACCGGCACTTGTAAAGTGTTGAGATATAGACACACAAGTAGGTACTCTCAAACGAGAACTCTAAATATTGAGTACCTTATGAAATTGAAGACTCATTTCTTTCTCTTTTTTAATATAAAGAAGTGAACAAATTGCTTAATTAAGCAAGTAACTGTGCCACTGTAGAAGTAGGTTATTTAACTACTAGTACTCATAGTGCAGTATGCTAATTTCGAACATAGGTAACCATCACATCAATGTGATTGTGCTATACAGTGGACAATAAGTGCCTTAGTAGGAGAATTTAACTTAAGGTATGAACATTTTTCCGGTAAATCAATACATCTAATCAAACATGTAAACTTAAATTAACCATTGTTCCTTGTGAACAATAACCTGAGTTAGCTTGAGGTAGTTAAGGGATCTTATTAATATTACTTAGCATTCAACTTAACTTAAGATCACCTTATTATTCATCTAACTGACTCTTAGACTGTATGTCTTACACCATCAATGATGGCCACCGGGCCGATCCATTTGGTCTTCTTCCCTTCGTCTCGGGCTTGTTTAACCATTGGCCAGAGTTTGTTCCTGCACTGTCTCTCCATGTAAGTGAGGTCTTCTGCCATCCGTAGATTTTTTCGCTTCAACACATCGGAGTTGAGGGAGGCTCTCCATACTTTGTGTCGGAAAGTGCGCATGGTGAATTGCATGATAATGGGACGTGGTTTGTTGTCATCTTTATTTCTCCCCACTCTGTGTACAGTATCTACCAGGAACCCAAGTCTGGACTTTTCTTCTGGAATGATCTGGGCGATTATTCCCATCACCTCCTTTCTCACATCTTCGTTGCTGTATTCCGGGAGATTAAGCAGACGGAGATTCCATCGTCGGCTATATCCCTCAGCCTCCTCCTGCCGCTCCTGAATTGCAGTCGCTCGCTCGTTCAGCTTCTTCACGATGTCATCTGTCACCTTACACTGCATCCCAAGGTCTTTCATATGCTCCTGCATGACAACAATCTCCGCCATGTTCTTGTTCACCATTTCTTCAAACTTGGAGAATCGGTCATTCAGTCCGTGAATAGCTTTCAGGATATCAGCATTGGACACATTTTCCGCTCCTTTCTTCGAAATTTCAGTGCGGACCTTCTTTGGACTGGGGCTATTCAGAGGGGTTTCAGGAAGAGGTGAACATAAGCTTGGGAAGGCATCAGACTCCAGGTCCATTATCAGTCCTCCCTTGCGTCTTGCTTCTTTTTTAGCCATATTTTCAGTGCTAATCTGTCACGTTGCTAACTTTTCTTTTATAAGATAGCCGGTTCACTGTTTCATAACGCGACGACGGAAGAACTTCACTTTTTTCTATTTTTTTAGGTTAAATAGTCCTACTGTCCGTGCATAAAATACAGAGGCAACAAGTCACTTCTCAGAAAACAATCTTTGAGTCCATTAGGATCATTCTAAAAGTTTGGTACTTTGAAAAATTCACGAGCTCTCAGGAAAGCGTCTACCCAGGTCGCCATCTTGGCTCTCCCCCCCACACGCTTGTTTTAAATACTTCCACACATGCTTGGATGACGAAACTTTGTGTATTTACTAGTTGCCATATCAACACTATATAGAAAAAAATTCCGCCAAAATTATTATTATTTTTTTGAAGATATCCATAGACATTTATTAAACCATAGCAAAAGTAATTTTTTTACTTAAGTTAATTTTTCATCTCTGTTTTTTGTGTTTATTTAAAATAAGACAAATCTGATATTATTTTAATCTCCAAGATGTTATTTAACAGTTGAGATAGTTCTTTAATGTTTCGCTAACTAGCAGAACACT
This sequence comes from Abramis brama, assembly GCF_963993115.1. Classification (NCBI taxonomy): domain Eukaryota; kingdom Metazoa; phylum Chordata; class Actinopteri; order Cypriniformes; family Leuciscidae; genus Abramis; species Abramis brama. The sequence goes on from NC_139985.1 coordinate 23,945,041, forward strand.
AGCAGGGTTTAAATCCCAGTTGTGCAGGCGGCGGCATGTTGTAACACTGCGTTACAATGTGCCCCTATTAGAAATATGCTATTATATTCTATACTTTTATTAATTTTATTGAGAAAACATGAGAAAAAGGTGAATAAAGACTGAGAGTCAATGTTCAGAAATTACTAATTATTTATTTGTTTTGAATTGTGTTGTATAGCTGTGTTTTCCTGTGTTCGTAGTCAAAACTCAAAAATGAGTTTATATTTAATTATTAAAAATTGTCATTTTTTTATATGAAAAAGTTTTTTAATTGTATTTTATTTAGAAAATATTTTAGTTTGTTTTGTATATTTTTTTTTATTAGATCAGATAACATTTTAAGCTGTCTTATGTTATGTTACAATGTGCCCCTGCACATGTTACAATGTACCTCACCTATGGGGCATGTTGTCACATTTCACTTCCATTCTTTCGGGGTATATCAAGAAAAAAGTATATACTGTATTAATAAAACAAATACACATAATTGTACTAGACATGTGGGAAATTAATGTGGGAAAAAATAAATACTCTGAACCATAAGTAGATTTACACAAACTGAGAAAGTCAAAAAGTGTTACTTTGTGCCCCGCTCTCCCCTACCCTCAGAATAAAATTCTGTAGGAAATCCAGTTAATCTCCTGGCTAAAACACAAACCCTAAAACACAACACAATGCAATATGTGAGTCAAAATACAGGTTAAACACCTTTGAAAATCAACATTCTTTCATATTAACACGGTACATTGGGCAGTATTTTTTTACGGAATTTCTTCTTATTTCTAGAATTTTTAAAAATGTTTTTATACATTTACAATTTATACTTTTATTCATTTTTTGTTCATTCATTCATTTTTTGTTTGTTTGTTTGTATATAAGTACTATGAATATATTAAATTAGATAGCACTGCCAACTAAAATGTCAGTCATAGTACAAGATTGATGGAGCTTATTATCACAGTTTATCACAGTTCTTTTGACATTTAGATTTTTTGCCCCCTAGAATTGATTTTCATGGACATTTTTTTTGTTTTTATAACAGCATGTTTTATTAAATGTTTTATCAGCACATGTCACCAGTTTACATCAAATAATTTGAATTGAATAATTTCACTGAAATTATCTGTTTGAACAACTATGATTCTCGCCTTTTAAAATCTAACCATCACCAAATACAAAAATGCACATGAGATATTTTAAATAATTGGCTGGTCACTAGCATATCAAACCATTATTAATGATCAACAGGAAATGAAACAAAGCAATTGCACAGAATTACAACATTCAACATTTAAAAGTCTGACATTTATGAAAAATACCCTTGACCTGAGAAAACAGTTCTGCCTTTCAGTTAAAATCAATGTAAAGTAAAGTTGACACTTTCCTTAATTTTATATGTTTGTAGGAGCCAACAGTAATGATTGTTCAACCACTAGATGGCGATGTGCACCAGTTGTGTAAGTGTGGTCACCTGTTCAATATCACATGATATTTAAACTGGAGGGACAGGTGGCGGGAACATATGGTTCTTACCAGATCCATGTGCTTTTAAACCTATACAAATATTTTTAATTAGCAAAGCATTGAAAAGAATATCACTGTGTGGACATTGGTTATTTGTTTATTCCAAACTGTGTGTGAAGAACTTCTTACCACCTTGCCCTGACTTATAGGAAATCCACTACAATATTAAATGTTAAGTATCTAAGGATTCTCAATAGCAACCTGTGTGTGTTGCTTCAAGAAAGCAACCATTCATCTGTTGTTTTCTTTTCTTTTTTCATTTAATTAGAAATGTATCATATATTAATCCATAGTAATCCATAGTAATCCATAGTAATCGATTGTCGAGTTCATGCGCATACGTTTAGTACCTATGATCCTATTTTTTACAGTCTATGCTATGATCACGCGCGTGAACTCGACAATCGATTACTGTGGACTTCGACCGAAAACAGGATGTAAATACAGGTATGAGCGCTGGCTGAATAAACATCATTTTTATTCATATCTTTCACATCTACTGCAGTCAGATTCACCCGCGTTCACTCCGAAGGAATCACTCACATGACCTGTGCACTTGTAATGACACATCGAGGATGTTAAGAAGCTAAAAGCAGGTTTAAAACTTGCCCCATTGAAGTCAACAGGGTGCAAATTTTAAAAAGAGGATAACACGGTGTAGGCAACACCGATTTTTGTCGTTGTTCTCTGTATTGACAGCACTCCAAATGTACAAAAAAATGAGCTCAATGTTAAAATTGACCGGAGTTCTCCTTTAATACAGTTTTGGGTACTAGAAAAAAATACTGATTTTGGACACCAGACAAGTTTTGGATACCAGACTAAATGGATATCTTCTGGTGGGGTCTGGTGAAGAGATGCAATATTCCTGTTCCCATTCCAAAAGTCATCCCTGTATCATTTTATTCTGTTCAATTTGTGACCCAACAGCTATTGCAATAAGATGATACTAGAATTTTAATTTGGAGGACATTTACTGTATGATAGGTTCAAACTAGGTGAAGTGTTTGATGTGTTCTTGGCGTATCTTTCTGTTAATGCCATTTTTAATGCCATTAGATTTCACGTGAGAAACATCTTTTAAAGTAATTAGTAATCCATGTACTGTAAATAAAGACTGATGATTTGTGAGCACACATTTGTTTACTTGCCTTGAAAACCTACATCCTTTGAGCCTTTGCTGACCTTTCACCTCTGCCCCACACCAATAGAAGAGCTCATTAACCAGGACCAATGACCAATTTATTCCTGTACATGAGGTTTTTAGATAAAAAAATATTAATTTTAAATGGACAGCATTGCATAAAATAAATCTCAGTACAACCCAGAGAATCTTTTGAAATCTAGTGCATTTTTCCTGTAAAGAGAATGACTCAAAAACAAAAGTTTCGCTGTTTTTTTTTTTGTTTTTTTTTGTTTTTTTTCCTGTGTCATCCCCCAAAATGCTGAAAACCACCAGGCTATAAAACTTCTGTTTGTTTTTCCCAGAAGAGCTCATGGTGAGAGAGGTGAGTTTAGAAGAATGTACTGAGGCACAAGACCTCAAGTTGCACCACATGTGGCTCTAGGCCCAGGTCTACAAGCTGGAATTCAACCCACGTCTGTGAATGCAATTATCAGCAAACAAGGCATACTAATGAAGGCTTTTAATGAAACACATGAACCTAAATGTGCAGAGAACATCTGTGGTGTAAGTATATTAATATAGTGGGAGAGAGACTATATATATATATATATATATATATATATATATTATATTTTTTATATATATATATATATACATATATATATATATATATCTGGTCATGCAAGAGCAAACATTTTATAGTTCATCTATCCATAATATCTATAGCAATATTTGCTTAAATGTGATTTATGAGATACAAAGCTAAATCATTTTTGAGAACATTAAGACTGTTCAAAGTTAGGAAAAATAAATAATTTGATTTACTAATTAACTAATTACTAATTACAATAACTTACCGTAATTAAACTAATAATAATTAAACTAAAGCCAAATGTGTGGGCATAGTCAACTGAATTTATGTTTCTCATGGCTTCATTTGATTTAAAGGATTATGTTTAAATGTTTGAAATCTGTTTTGCAGATGAATGTACATTATGCCTTCTTTCGAATTTTGTTGCATTTTGTGAATGGGCTGAATAGAAAAGGAGAAGCAGCCAAAAAGTGTTCAGCATATTATTATTATTATTATTATTATTATTATTTTCATTCAAATAAATAGTAATGATGAAGCATGGTGTTTCCAAATTTTTGACCAGTGTAGGTTTAAATTATTATTATTCCAGTTCAGTTCAACTGACAACATTTATTACCACAAAACAACATTTTGACTCATCTCTATTTTTTTTTTTTTTTTTTTTTTAAAGTAAGGTTATGTTGAGGCACTTATAATGGAAGTATTTTTAGAGAAATGTGGAACTTAAAATGTTATAAAATCACTTCCATTTCTTCCTCTGTTCAAATTATTGTATTATTTGAGCTGTAAAGTTGTTTTTGTCATTTTTATGTAATTGTCATGGCAACAAATTTGTAAAATTGAATAAAATCTTTAAAAATAATGGTTATTAAGCAATTTTCACACTAAGTTTGTTAACACCTTTATTGTCTATGTCTTGTTGCTATACTTTTGAAACAGTATTTTAACATTTAAGAATTGTCCCTATTTACTTGCATTGTTAATGCCTTGCTGTTTGTTTGTTTGTTTGTTTGTTTGTTTGTTTGTTTGTTTGTTTGTTTGTTTGTTTTAGTTTTTTTGGAGGATGAGGGATGTTGATTAAACTTAATTTCTATTGAACCCAGAATATTCCTTTAAGCTCTTGAAGCAAAACCTATAAAATCAAAAATATTAATGAGAACTTAAGCTGCTGTAAAACATAAAAAAAAAAAAAAAACTGAACTTTTAGGTGTAAGACGCATTAGCATTTTCTCATAAGACTCAGAAAACAAGTAGGCTAACTCTTGATCATCGGTTATGTTGTGTGTGTGTGTGTGTGTGTGTGTGTGTGTGTGTGTGTGTGTGTGTGTGTGTGGGAGAGAGACTCAAATCCAAGTATTTTTTGCCCCGGCTTTACACGTGAACCTTGGAATGGAATGAAAGGTGTGATCTGTGAAGAACCAGACTGCAGATGACGTCAGAGACGTGGTATAAAAGCAGAGGAGACACAGACACACTCAGAACTTTAGATCTGCTGCCCTCCTCAGACACAGGCACTGAACATGCTGTGGACTCTCTTGTTCAGCTGCAGCTTTTATCTGCACAGCGATCTGGTTTTGGCTCAAGGAATATCCAGAGGTGAGTTGACTTTCTTCATAAAATGTATATTTTTGTTGTATCTTATAAATATTCCGAAATCTGAAAGTCTTTGTAGAGGAATATCTAAAGTACACTGCAAGATTATTTCAGAGAATATATTCATAACCATATGTATGAGTTATATATAATAATATAAACATTATTATTATTATTTTTTTTTTATTTATTTTTTACAAAGCTCCTAGAAGTGTTTATGCTAAGAATCTTTATACTGTTTGCCAAGTAAGAGAACCTATCATGTGGGCAGGTTTTGAAATGCTTTAATAACATATATACAGCTGAATAGAACTTTCCATTCTGCAAAATGCAAGATAAAGATCAACATTTTAAGATGAATAACTGATAAGTTGAGCTTATGGAATCCTGGAATGCATATGGAAAACACTGATGTCGCTAATGGAAAGAGCACACTTCCCTTCTGTTTGTCTGGACTGCTCTCTCGGGAGGGGAACCTCTGACAGAAGCCCCTCCTACTAAGTTTGTCTCTTAGATTTTTATTTACTTATTTCTTTTTATTTAACATGTTCTTAAATTTACTGGAATCATCAATGGAGAAAATCTAAACCAAACCCTTATTAGGACCCTAACCCCACATCTAGAGCTGAGAAAGAAATGGTCTCAGGTTGATTTGATCATTCTGGTGTTGCTGCTCCTGTGGCTCATAAAATCCAGCCTCATAAATCTAAACTGCTACAGTTTATCTCCTGTCATAACAACACGTTCACACATGAGATTAATCAAAATGACGCATGATATTTGGGTTACATGTTATGGTCATGCTGAAACACAGAAAGCAGGATCCACCATTAGGCAACAAACTTAGACTGGCCTTTGCTATTCACAAACACACAGCATAAACACTCAAAATGTGTGTGAGACACAGATGTAATCCATTGGCAAATTACTATAATACAGTTCCTGACTGCTAAAATGTCAGATGCTGAAAAATCACCCACAGGGCCTGCAGGAAAAGCCATTATATTTTGAGCGGGGCCTTACAAGCATTAATCATGAAACTGTCCGGTTGTTCTTAGTTTACTGTTGAAACAGGTTTCAAAGGGATATTTCACCCAAAAATGAATATGAACACCCTTTTTTACACACCCTCATATCATTCTAAACCTGTATGACTTTATACTGCAGAAGAAAGACATTTAGCATAGTATTTAATGAGCTCAAAAAGATATAACAATAATATTTAATCATAAAAGTACCGTGTTTCATGCTTTATTGTAAGCCATTAGATACTGTAGCTGTGTGTGAACAGAAAGAAACTTAATACACAATGTTTGGTTTGGAAACATGAAGGTTCCAAACCAAGAATTATCTTTCGATAAATCAGCATGTTGCTAAATCACCTTTCTAATTCTACATTGTTTACTACAGATGGTGAGATTATCAAACAGATTAAAGGCACAAACCAGGAGCTTGCCGAAATCAAAGAACTACTGAAGCAACAGGTAATTCAGAAACCAAACGTAATGGGCTCTTCAATCATTTCCTTAAGTATGTCATTGTAAATTATCAAGGTAAATGACTTTGTATGAAACCTCTGGCATACACTAACAATCTTTATTTAACCCTCCTGTGCTCCTCATTTGGGAGTTAATACAATTAATACAGTATTTCAAGTTAAAATAGAGACTAGGCATTTAAAATCCATTTTTTGAAGGCAGATTAGCGCCATCTGGTGAGAGTAAAGAAAGAAAAACATGTAGGCCTAATACCATGGTGTAACCACTAGATTCATGAACAGCTCTCCAAAGAGAGGCTTTTTGACCGCGAAGACCAAAAGTGTGACTATTTTATTACGACCACTTAGCCTTTTCAAATCATGCCCTCAAATATATATTTTTGTGTGTGTATGTTCATATAGCAAATGCCATAAAAGTCAACATGTTTCGTACCATTACGATGAAGCTACGATTTTTTAAATTTTCTAAAATTGTTTGGTCAAAAGTGACAGAAGAGCACCAGAGCAGGGCCGTGCACAGACATTTTGAGGGGCAGTGGCTTAAACCAAAAAAGGGGGCACTATAAGGAGTTTGAATGAGGCAGTATCATCTTAATACAGAAAATTAAAAACAACTCTTTTATATGGGCAATAAGATTACAATTAGGATTTAGTGCAAAATCAAGTTATGTTGTTATAATTACTCTTCCAATTAAATAATTCAATGTCAATGCCAGTTTAACTGTCTGATGCTCAGTGGGCTCTCACTCTCTGAGCTGCCTCATCCTATGGAAGTAGTATAGACATTTAATTTAATATTATAGGCTACACTTAAAGTATAAATTGAAATGATATACAGGTTACAACAGTTATAAAGTCACACCGGGGTAAAATGCGCATTTGACTTAATTCTCTTTTATACCACTCAATGGCACAAATTCTGCTCAGCACTTTTTTTCATAAACGCTTTTGATGATGGACTTGGAAATTTGGCTGATCATTGACTTGATCAAAGTTGATTCTGTACTAATTTAATCTACTATTTTATGTATATTTTTTTTTATGTTTTAGACTTATGTAGCAATTTAAATACAAAGATCTCAAGAATCTTGTTTCTGTATTTTTAAAATGAAAATTATGACAGATAGCCTATATTTATTGAACAAACATTTATTATTTAATTTATCAAAATAACTCCAAAATTGTTATAAACTTTACTAAAGTGATTGGTTTGAACAAGTATCAACTTAGACATTATTAAAAGCATATTAATTTAGCTTAAGTATTTTTATCAATACTGTGTGTCTTACCATGCTGGTTTTACCCCGTGTGTACCTCCTTGCCACCTCATACATTAATAAGATTTTTAAACAAACCACCTTTCTGATTTATTTTCACACAAAATCTGTTGCTCCATAAATTTTCAAACATATATTGTTCTGCAATCATACACTGGGAGTAGTGAAAATTAGAATTCTTGTTCAATCAAATTATTTAACCTGATCTTATCTAATATAAATAACACTAATAAATAAATCACAAATAAATAAATAACATTTTCTGTTGTTTGCAGATTTTGTAGACAAAAAAACAATGCCTTCACAAAATTATAAGAACAGAGTGAGAAAGAGCAAAGACAAAGCCTATTCAACATTGCAAAAATTGAATCAAAGTTCTAGAAAGCCAGAGGGTAAATCATTATGTATAGAATATTTAGCAGACAGTTTTTCACACTTTAACTCCTGTAAATATATTTCCCATTATAATCAGTTGCCTTAGTTGATATAGTATCTATCTATAACATGCATCATATTTATAATATGTTAATGAGACCATATTAACATTATACATAATAAAAAGGTAATATACTATATATTATCTAAATGTGTTCTAATCTAAATGAATAGTACTTTAGTATAGAAGGTTACAAGGTGGCTAACGGCACAAAACACATTTGCTTTTCTTCCAAGAACATGGATGTTGCACGAGTTGTAACTTGTTAGCACTATTTGAAGACCAGGAGCAAAACATTTTGCGACAGAAATACAAAAACATATTACCAAAATACTAATTTTGTGGATCGACTACTGTCTGTAATGTGGATTGTAATTTGTAATCGACCTGTGAATGGGACGAAATTCTATTCTGAAACTGTCGTCGGAGAGCGGCACATGCTTGTCTACGAGTGACGCTGCGGAGCGAGCAGGAAAACACGGAGCGGATTAGCGGAATCAGTGGATCTTTAGCGGAGTGATAACAGAACGTTTTTATGGGAATCTTCTGGAGGGTTAGGGAGGGGGGCGAGGGGGGCGAGAGGGGCACCTCAGCTGATGAGGGCAGAAGGGCAGTGGCTCTAGCCACCGGGCCTCCCCCCTGTGCACGGCCCTGCACCAGAGGATATCATGACAGCATGCTGTGAGAAGGTCAAAGACCGTGATGTAAATGTTGATATCTTAACTATATTTGGAAGGAATTCCCTTGTTGAAATGTATACCACTTGTATCCCTTGTATACCACAGCTGTTGAACACACACAGAGACATACACACACAGAAACTTGCATTACCACCTCCAGTTGTGTATATATATACAGTGCAATGCATAAGTGAATACACCCATGCTAAAGTTGACTAAAAAGAGGAATAAAAAATCATATTTTGGAAATTGAACTTAATGCCTTAATTTAAAAAATTAGGAAAAATCCAACCTTTAAGGACACCAATTTTCTTTGTGAATGAATAATGTATCGTAAATAAATAAATGTTCTTCCTTAAAATACATGGTGCATAAGTGAGTACACCCCTATGTTAAATTCCCATAGAGGCAGGCAGATTTTTATTTTTAAGTATTTTTTTTTTTATTAAATTTTAGGATACTATGTATCCTGATAAAGTTCCCTTGGCCTTTGGAATTAAAATAGCCCCACATCATCACATAGCCTTCACCATACCTAGAGATTGGCATGGGATACTTTCCATAAGATCATCTCTCAATGCAAATCAAACTAGCTTTTAGGCTAACTGAAATAAAATCATGCCAATCTCTAGGTATGGTGAAGGCTATGTGATGATGTGGGGCTATTTTAATTCCAAAGGCCAAGGGAACTTTATCAGGATGCATAGTATCCTAAAAAAAAAAAAAAAAAAATACTTAAAAATAAAAATCTGCCTGCCTCTATGGGAATTTAACATAGGGGTGTACTCACTTATGCACCATGTATTTTAAGGAAGAACATTTATTTATTTACGATACATTATTCATTCACAAAGAAAATTGGTGTCCTTAAAGGTTGGATTTTTCCTAATTTTTTAAATTAAGGCATTAAGTTCAATTTCCAAAATATGATTTTTTATTCCTCTTTTTAGTCAACTTTAGCATGGGTGTATTCACTTATGCATTGCACTGTATATATATAATTTCAACAGCCTGTTGTCAATTAAGACTTACTTATTGTATAAATGAGCAATGTGTTCCTGGAGATACAAATGGTACAACAGAAAATTAATGCAATATTTTGAACAAAGATATGAAAATGTGTTAGAACCGATACATAAATATATTTGGTAATACTTCACAATACAATGGCACTAATATGCATTAATTCATGCTTAACTAATGCACAGATAATCGTATGACTCATGAAGAACTAAGATTAATAGATTAAGTATTATATGAATTGCTATTAATTAAATGTGTCATGATGTATTAATTAATAAAATATATGGTAGTATTAACTAATAGTGTAAATGAATGTGTTAATTACCACAATGGGTCGAAGCCATGCAATTCAACTTCCAGTTGTCTGCTTTAATTAATCATTAGCTAATGATTTGCAAAGGTATCATTATGTTATTTTACTTGTTGATAATTTTATTTTATATTATATATAACATTACTGCATATTAAAAAGTGAAATCACATTTTAGTTATTATACATTCTTACACAACACTGACAAATTAACAATTTGTTTTATAGATACAGGAAATAGTTTTCCTGAAGAACACGGTTATGGAGTGTGAAGCCTGTGGTGAGGAATTCTAAGCTTATCATTGCATCAGATTTATAATCGAGATTGTAACTGCTAAATATTGGATATTCATTCTCTCTTGTCCTTGTAGGCATGAGACCAGTAGATCCACAGCCTTCATGTGATCCCAACCCCTGCCACCCTGGTGTGGAATGCATTATGACACCCAGTGGCATCAAGTGTGGCCTGTGCCCGGAGGGCATGACAGGAAATGGAACTCACTGTACTGATGTTGATGAGGTGAGTGGGCTGTCTGAGCTGAAATAGGGTGAATTCCAATCAGAAGTGAGCATCCATACTCACTCCAAAGGGAGCTCTTGAAGTGGGGACTCTAGAGGGAGCAGGGAAATTGTGTCTTATAAGGTAGCAGTGTGTGAGTGTGTGCGTGTGTGTGTGCGTGCGTGCGTGTTCCTCCCTCTCTGCTCTCTATATAAAGCTTGCCGTCTCTTATTAGGATCATGCAGGTAGTCATTTTTACCTACTGTATCTAATATTAAGCACACATTTCTTAGCAAAAAAATGCGAATTTAAATTGCATGTGAAATGCATGACAAATATGTGGTAACAGGGTTATTTCAGCTATCTAAAACTAAACCATAAAAACTGTTACTCAAAATAAAATGAATGCTAACTGAAATAAAATAAAATATACAAAATTTTAACTAATTTCATTTCAGCTAGATGTCAAAGCATTTGTCATTTTCATTTAGTTCATCCTGATGTACTAAAATAACTAAAACTGAAATAAAAATGAATAACTCTATTAATAACTAAAAAATAACTATTCATAACTAAAAACTATGATTTTTTTTAAAGTAACTAGAAAAATGGCAAAACCATAAACAATTAATACTTGACCTAAAACTAAAATTAAATGAAATTAATTTGTCACAGCGAAACAAAAAAACTGATACAACTTATATTATTCTATTTATTCATAACTCCCCTGCCATCTATAGTAGTTTTAAAATGAATCGCAAGGACGATAAAATTGATAAAATTACTTTCTCAAAGTGACCATCGCATGCACTCTTCGCTAACGGCCTTGTGGAAGGGCCCTTCGTGAAGGTATTCGGTTGTTCCCTATTGTTTGGAACGGCCTTACAAATTAAGTCCCCTTCCCAAGGTGCCTTTCAAGGGCGAAAAACAGCATTTGGAATCCGCTGAACAACTTGAATTATTTTATTTATATGTTAACTCAGACTCTCCTGCCATCTAGCTTTAAAATGGCTCACATAACCATAAACGGTAAAAAATATTTCCTCAATTGCATGTACCCTTCACTAACGGACTTGTGGAAGGGCCCTTTATGAAGGGATTCACTTTCATTTGGAATGCCACTACAAATGGCATCCGCTTCCTGAGGTGTCTTTCTAGGGTGCTAAAATTCCGTTTTGAATTATCCCTTAGTCTTTTCTCTTAAGGATTTGTGGTGCTGTGTGGAACAATGTCTCTAAATATTTTTAAAGAACAAATATTTAATTTGTACTTCACTGCAGAGTAAGATTTTTGTTCTCTACTATTTCTTTGTTGTACAGTGTGCTGTAATGCCATGTCACATGGGGGTGAGATGCATTAACACATCACCTGGTTTCCGCTGTGGGCCCTGTCCAGCTGGGTACATGGGCCCCCAGGTGCAGGGGGTTGGACTCGCCTATGCATCTGCCAACAAACAGGTATCATTTTTATATGAGAATAATCATGAGGCAATCAATGGATAAAATGTTTGAAATTAAATGGAAACTATTATATGCAGGTCTGCGCAGACATTAATGAGTGTGCAAACTCAAATGGAGGCTGCGTGGAGAACTCCAACTGCATCAACACACCAGTGAGTGATGCTTTATGGTCTGTTGGTCACAGCAGCAGAGCTACGTTTAAAGCAGTGGTTCTTATCTGGTGGTTTGCAGGCCAAAAATTGGTTCTGCTATTGATACACTCTAAAAAGAGACTTCTGCCAGTAGTTACTTCTACCTGATCTGACACTAAAAATAACTTTTATCAACTAATGTGGTGAGGCAAGGAACCATTAAGGAACAGTTTGACTTGAATCAGTTTATTTACATGTGCCCATGTAATTAGGTGCCTATTTAATTTTAGATTAAAAATATTTTCAGTTGAAGGGTCACAGACATGACATGCACAAAAAATTTATATCATGGACACAAATTAAGAATTCATTCCCATGACTTGATCCCAATTAATTTATGGTCTTATCAATATGTTCCCTCGTTTTTGGTAAAACTCGTCACCTTTTATTAATTTGTTCCCACATTTTCGGCAAATCATGGCCAAATTGTATTAATTCTTTCCCTCGTTTTAGGTAAATTGTGGTCATGTTGTAATAGTGTTCCCTCATTTTAGTTAAATCATGGACACATTACTACAACGTGACCACAACCACAAAACGAGAACAAATTAATAAATTTAGGAAACAAATTAATAAGTGTGGGAACAAATTCCTAATTCATGCAAAATATATGTATCCAAACTATAAGGTATTTTGGAACAAATTCATCTGTTCAGCTAAAGCTAGCTAAATTAGGCAGATCCTAACATATGCAGGTTGCGTGACATGCCCTTATCCTTAAATACAATTAACAGAACTGTGTAAGATAACAAAAATAGAGCCAGACTTCATTAAATACTGGTTATAGATTTGATATTAGCTGAGTCCCAATTCAGAGGCTGCATCCTTTGAAGGCTGCCTTGGATACATCCCAAGATTCATTGCACACCGGGGATGACACCGGATTTTTTTACACTTTTTTAGGTTTACACCGTTACACCCACTTTTAAATGTAAGTATAGTCCTTATTCACAGCAGCGCCATCTTTGATTTTAAATGGGAATGAAACCAAGGCTGTGAGGGATAGACATACATCTCTTCAGTGAGGTTTACTGATATCTTTGTCTTTGGATTGTCCTGCTGACGAAACACTGCAAAAATATCTTTCCAAGAAATTGCAGTACACAAAAAACTCCAGACAACATGAGCTGTGGAAAAGTGACCTAGGAGCTTTATACAGTTTTATTTTTTCTATTTTTTTTTTACAGCAGATACTATTGAAAACACAGTAAGGCTATCCCTCACAGCCTCACTTTCATGCCTGTCACTGCTCTGAATGAGGTCTATTGGGTTTCAACTTACTTGAATATCTGAATATCAAAGCATAGACTGTAAAAAATATGGCTGCAGTGTCCACGACGTCACCCATAGGTTTCTGAAGAGCATTTTTGAAGCCTAAAGTGGGCGGAGCCGGCCATCACCATCTTGGCAGCGCATCACTCCCGGATAACAGAAAATGGGGTTCTTTTCATCAAAGAGGTTCAAAGGACACAAGATATTGATATATTTTACCAAGATACAATTTTATAGATAATTTCTGCTCTTTATTATATACATAAATTGATCATGGTGAACATATTTACATAAGTTGTGAACCCTGAATTGGATCACAGCTATTTTGTTGGCTCACCACAATGCAACATAAAAACTAATCAAACCAGATGATAACCACTGGTCTACAAATTTGGATAAATTGATTCATATCAATCAGTGGGATCATCTTTCTTTTCATTCACCTTGTTTATATGAATCATTGTATGTTTATGGCAGGGCTCTTTTCGTTGTGACCGCTGTAAGACTGGTTTTGTTGGGGATCAGGCGAAAGGCTGCAAACCTGAGCGGTCTTGTGGTAATGGTCAGCCCAATCCTTGCCATACCAGCGCAGAATGCATTGTTCATCGTGATGGACAAATTGAATGTGCAGTAAGTCAATGATCATATTTGACATATTTCACATTATGCAAACTCCTATAGATGTGACTAGCCTAACTGATATAATCTGTTTTAGTGTGGAATTGGTTGGGCTGGGAATGGATACTTGTGCGGAACAGACACTGATATTGATGGCTTTCCTGATGAAAAGTTGGAATGTGTGGAAAGAAACTGTGCAAAGGTAAACAACAACAACAACAAAAACAAAAACAAGAATAAAGATGTATTGCACTAAGCATTAAGTAAAAACAAAGTAAAAAGTGAAGAACTTGTTAAAAACTCAAGTGTTGAGGTCTCAGTAAAATGCTTTTCTAGGACAACTGCCTCACTGTTCCAAACTCCGGCCAAGAAGATGCAGACAAAGATAACATTGGTGATGCATGTGATGATGATGCAGATGGAGATGGGATCCTAAACACAGAGGTCAGAGGTCACCACACCACCTTGGTTAAATGCAGTGTTATAATATCACCTGATAGACAGTTGTAATCAAAATTATTTAACCCCCATTGCAAATCCGGTTTATTGGCAAAATTGACAGACTTTTAGCTTTTTGCAATGAACAAATTAAACAAAAGTAATTGAAATAGCTCAACACAAAAAATGTTTCAAGTGGTTTTCCCAAATTCAACTGAAAATGCAACTTTTACTGACTTTTGCAGTCTCAAAATTATTCAACCCCTCCGAATAGAATCCCTCACAGCAGCACAAATCTGCAAAACAGGTGTTGTCTGAAAGGACAGTTCCGGTGAAAAATGAACCTGGGGGTAATTAACACATGGTTACCGAGTCGATCGTTCCCTGGGATGCGTTTTCATGAAAATCGAATGTAAAGAGTTTTATCTCTAAAAACAGATTAGCTTATAACGCTAGTATATGGGGCACAGAGAAAGTAAAAGTAAATCGCTAGTTAATACCACTAACAAGGCTCAAAATAGCCTCACACTAACACGGTAGCATAATGAGGGTCCCTACATGCAAACCGAAGCATTGAGAACTTTGTAAGTGTACAGACAGTTTAATAAGAAGAGACTTTATAAAGACAGAACATTACGCGTTTACAGACAGGCGTCATCTTGGAAAACAGTCTCGACTAATCGAGTCACGAACGCCGCGCTACGTTATATTTCACAAACGTAATTCCTATCAACCAGCTCACTTAGCACGGCGTTCGTGACTTGATTAGTCGAGACTGTTTTCCAAGATGACGCCTGCCTGTAAACGCGTAATGTTCTGTCTTTATAAAGTATCTTCTTATTAAACTGTCTGTACACTTACAAAGTTCTCAATGCTTCGGTTTGCATGTAAGGACCCTCATTATGCTACCGTGTTAGTGTGAGGCTATTTTGAGCCTTGTTAGTGGTATTAACTAGCGATTTACTTTTACTTACTCTGTGCCCCATATACTAGCGTTATAAGCTAATCTGTTTTTAGAGATAAAACTCTTTACATTCGATTTTCATGAAAACGCATCCCAGGGAACGATCGACTCGGTAACCATGTGTTAATTACCCCTAGGTTCATTTTTCACCGGAATTGTCCTTTAAGCACACCTGATGCAACTAATCAAGGGCTTCATTAGTTGCACTATGTTTGCTTGAGCTAGAACACATGAAATATCTGAACTGGCTAGGTTTGTTAAGTGTCACATTGAACTGCATGTTAGAAATTTGGTTAAGAATGGTCCAACAAGTTAAGAGAAGATATCATCACCCTTCACAAACAAAGAACAGGACACAAAAATATCGCGAATTCATTAAATGTTCCTAGAGACAGCGTTGGAATTATGGTTTGGACGTTCAAAGTTAAAGGAACAGTGGTTACACTACCTGGACGGGCAGAAAAAGGAAGCTATCAACGGCTGCTGCCAGATTTCTGAGAATGCAGGTTCAGAAATTTGTTCATTGCAAACTGCTGAAAGTTTAAAAATGTTGCCAATAAACCTGATTTGCAATGGGGGTTGAATAATTCTGATTAAAACTGTATGCTGTCTGCTGCCTTCTTAGGAAGCATCCTAATCCAAATGGAACTTCATTCAAGTGATTGAACTGGACTGAACATTCTACATAGGCAACAGTTTTGCACAGCATACATAATGCTGCATGTAAATGGAGAGGAGACTTGACTCACTACTGATTCTAATACAGTTCGATGTTAGCGTGTTGTTCAGCTAATATTACACTTAAAATATTACATTAAAATGCATATCACAGACAAAGCTCATTAAGGGAAATTTCCTGGATTGGCTTCTTCATAAAGATATTTGTGATGCTGCCTTAGAATCTTGTCAAATGCTAACTTAGAAGGTTGCTGCTTACCTTTTAAAACATACTTTATGTTGGGATTATGCCCAGTGTTGTCTATATAGGCATTTTGGGAGCTGTAAGCCTAAACCAGGGTTCACCAATCTCGGTCCTGGAGGGCCGCTGTCCTGCAGAGTTTAGCTCCAACCCCAATTAAACACACCTGAACCAGCTAATCAAGGTTTCACTAGGCATACTAGAAACTTTCAAACAGGTAGTTGGAGCTGGTTGGAGCTAAACTCTGCAGGGACAGCGGCCCTCCAGGACCGAGATTGGTGAACCCTGGCCTAAACTACCAGTTCTCATGACCATCTTACTGCTTACTTCTCTGATAGGACAACTGTGTGCTCGTCCCCAATATCAATCAGAAGAATATTGATCAGGATGATTATGGAGACGCTTGTGATAATTGCCGTCTGATCAAAAACAATGATCAGAAGGATACAGATGGTGATGGTCAGGGTGATGAGTGTGATGATGACATTGACGGGGATGGTAAGACTTTAGATATGTCCTTCATTGGGTTACTATGAACAGCTGCATTGGTCCAACTGAGAAGGTTTGCTTTCTAGGAATAAAAAATGATAAGGATAACTGCAAAAAGGTACCAAACCGTGACCAGAAAGATCGAGATGGTGATAATGTTGGTGATGCTTGTGACAGCTGTCCCTACGTCCGCAACCCTGATCAGGTCTGATTAACTCTTTATTAATTTCTCACTTGTAACTTCTCTCTTCTCTTTACCCAGAATGGTTTGATGTCAGAATTTGTTTTTAGAGTGCACACCCGATCCCGCTTAAAAAAAAGTGGTCTGGGTGTGGTCTTGCAAATTTTGGTACCCAAAGATCTGGTTGTCCAGACTCAAAAGTACAATGTAAAAAAGAGACTGCAGAGTGATAGAGGTGGAATAAAACTCTGAATCCAATAAATTGAGGTATTAAAAAAGCCTACATAACTCATGATTCTCCTTCTTTCTGTTACAGATGGATGTGGATAATGATTTAATTGGTGATCCTTGTGACACCAACAAAGACAGGTATTACAAAACTCCAAATGTTGGTTCCCATTGGTAACACCCATAATCAGAATGTTCAATCCAATGCTTTGGTCTCTATCCTCAGTGATGGAGATGGGCATCAGGACTCACGAGACAACTGTCCTGCAGTTATCAACAGCTCCCAGCTAGACACAGACAAGGATGGCATTGGAGATGAATGTGATGATGATGATGACAACGATGGCATTCCCGATCTCCTTCCACCTGGTCCAGACAACTGTCGTCTGATTCCAAACCCACTGCAGGAGGACTTTGATGGTCAGGTTTTAAAGCTTGGAAACCTTACTTTATGTCAAACTGTTATACTAATACCATTATTCTGAATTAAATAATCTCCTGTTCAAAAGACCAACATATGTTGTGTTTTGGATGATGGTCCCCAATATGGAATACTGGTGTTTCAACCAGCCTTCTTAACTAGTTTAACTGAAAAGACTTTATGAACCATATTGACCAACACCAAACCAACAAACCTTTTTTCAGCAGGGTTACAACCCTTCTTGTGGATTGTTTTCAGCCAGTTTCTGATCTTGTTGGTTTGTCGTATATATGTCAGATCATAATCATCTGCATAATTTTCTTGACTGTTGATTTGCAGGTGATGGCATTGGCAACGTTTGTGAGAATGACTTTGACAATGACACATTTAGCGACAGCATTGACGTTTGTCCTGAGAATGCTGAGGTCACTCTCACCGACTTCAGAACCTATCAGACTGTAGTTCTAGATCCAGAGGGTGATGCGCAGATCGATCCAAACTGGGTGGTGCTTAATCAGGTCTGTCTGCCTCTTTCTGCCTCATAGATGGTGGCAGTCAAAGTTCTCACAGTGTGAATTTACTAAGCAATGCTCATCCTTTTTAACAGGGAAGAGAGATTGTTCAGACCATGAACAGTGACCCTGGACTGGCTGTAGGTAAGAGACTATGACAAGGAAAAACAGCATAGTGGATGTACTGTCAAGTTGATTCCAAGCTTAACTCCTCTGGTTACTCCAACAGGCTACACAGCATTCAATGGTGTGGACTTTGAAGGGACGTTTCATGTGAATACTGAGACGGATGATGACTATGCAGGCTTTATCTTTGGCTATCAGGACAGCTCAAGCTTCTATGTGGTAATGTGGAAGCAAGTGGAGCAGATTTACTGGCAAGCCAATCCTTTCCGAGCTGTAGCTGAGCCTGGTATCCAACTAAAGGTGTGATCTGGTTTCTTTAAGTGCAGAGTAACAACTTTTATTGCTCGGATCAAATATAGTATCAGGTTTTTTTTTTTTTTTTTTTTTTTTTGGTAGGCAGTGAAATCAGACACGGGACCTGGAGAAAACTTGCGGAATTCACTCTGGCACACAGGTGACTCAACTAACCAGGTGAAACTCTTGTGGAAAGACTCCAGAAATGTTGGCTGGAAAGACAAGACGTCTTACCGCTGGTTCCTGCAGCACAGACCCCAAGAAGGCTATATTAGGTATAATCAGATGGACAATGTTTCATCTGCAAATCCTTTTTTTCATTTGCAATATTGTTTTATGCATGTTTAGGTAAATACTCTGCATATCTTGCATGCAGGGTTCGGTTCTATGAAGGTCAGCAGATGGTAGCAGACACAGGAATTATTATTGACACAACCATGAGAGGAGGCAGACTGGGAGTTTTCTGCTTCTCTCAGGAGAACATCATCTGGGCCAACCTGCGCTACAGATGCAATGGTCAGTTATTTTGATAAAATATATTTTGCGTACATTAGAAAATAAGTAAACAGTCTACACTCACTCAAAGAGCTTACTCTCAGGCCAATAAATAATCTGAATTCCCAACAGTTCTACACATCCTTGGGCACTTGCTTGCTCATTTATTATTTTGGCTAATTTGAAAATACTTAAAGCTACCAATAGGAGTACAGTACTCCTAAATGTTTAACATATTTTACTTTTTTTTAAGTTATCATGAAATAAAAAAATCTATTGATTTTCATTTATACAAAATAAAGGTAAATACATATTTCAAGTCTTTTTTAAGCATGATTCATTAAATCATGTTATTTCAAATTTATGACAAATTCAAATTTATTACAATAATTCCTTTTTGGATGACCGTTTTTCATGATCCAGTTCCCATTGGACTTCACTTGGAAGACTTTATACATTTTGCAGAATCCAGCAGATTTTCCCTTTGAAAAAAGTGCAGAATCATCTTTTTTTTTGTATTATTAAGGTAAAATGTGTAATATGGGTATACAAAATTCACAGTCTCTGAGGAGAAAATGATACAATTCTATTGTATTTCCTCTTTGTTTTTGCAGATACAATCCCAGAGGACTTTGAGACATTCAGAACCCAGCAAATCCAGCTTTTTTAAACCCAAACTCAACATCAGTTATTTTTTACAAGGTTAATGTGTTTTGAGTTGTATATTTCTGTCATGTGTTTCATTTTTTATACTTTAAGAACAACAGTGGACAAGCCTTCTTTAAAACCCCAAATGACTGACAGATACACTGATGACACTGCATTAGCACTGAGGTCACAAACACCAGAATTTAAATATATATATGTATTTTAAAAACACGTACAGAAATACAGGTTACAAAATATAAATGATATAACAAGAAGGCTCTGATATATGCAGCTGAGACATCATGCACGTCCATATTTAGCTTCTTTTTTTTTTCTGAGAAAGGAAAAGGACCAGCAATACAACAAAGACAAAATCAGTTCCTTCTACAATCAATTACCACAAACAGGAGACAAAGATGACCACACCAGCACAGCGACTATAGAACTGGGCCTCTGGATAGATCCAACCCAATGAAAGCTCTAGACAACCACAAATTATATGTCCTAATATACCGTTAATTCCAATAAAGAGCGAGCACTGTTTATGCTCACAAAATGAAAGATCACAAAGATTTGATGTGCATTCTGTAATCTAACACTCTCATGAGTGGTTTGTTTACAATGTCTTTTAATACTTATTAACCTGCCTTAAGTGAGATGACAGTTGACGAAATAAAAAATATATCATCTTTACAGAAAGAAATCAATGTAGATGGCACTTAGTTTATGCTAATGCTATGAGTAAAGGGGAAGGGTTGTTATACTGATCAGCGCTATCCTATGGGTCACTATCATTATGTTTATCAAGAAGTACATCCCATCTAGTCAACTACGTCCTTATTAGTCTTAATGGTACGGACATGGTAATCATGGTCACTAACTGCTTAGCAGTTCTATTAAGGCTTAAAGGGGAATTTACGCTAAAGGGGGTTTGCTCTCACACAAATAACCAGGACACAAATTAACAAGTCCAACATACATGTAAGTGCTGTTAGCTAAAACCGCTCCAATAAAATGCCCCAAACAGGCAGTTTGGCTGCATGCTGCATGTTCATCAACAACAGATTATTTGACCAATAAACACATGCAGTCTGCCCACATCTCCTAATGTTTAACATCGTAAAGCAACAAACAGACTGAGCCCTTTTTTCGGTTTGCATTGGGAAGTCACATATACGCTTCCAGAATTGTTTTCCCTCTGAATTATCAGTGCAATACAGAGAACAGTTCACAAAGAACACCTTCACAATAAACTGGGGGAAAATGCATGTACAGGGTTGAACAGTCGGCATTCTCAGAAAGTAAAACAGTCCAAGTTTCATGAGCAAAGCCATGGCTGAAGCCCCTAGGAGCAACAGCCAGAAGATTTTGAAGTAATGCACATACGTCAGTATGAAAGCTGCCATATCTTCCAGATTTCTGACAGGATTTCAAATGGAAACTCAAGATGCAAGGGCTGAACAAATCGATAGGGAAGGGGAATGACCCAACTGAAGTTAACAAACATGCTACAACTGTGATGAACAGAAAAATGCTACTGTGACCCCAAAAAAGCCAACATAACAGATCATTAAAAAAACAACAAAGAAACAAAAGTGCTTTGGTCAAGCATTGCCAAGCAGGTCATTTGGTGTAATGCACTATAATAACACGGAGCCCCATAAATACATTCCATTTCTAAACATGATCATAGACGTAGTTATCAGTGATAAACCAGTAAAATTATACCACTAGCATTAATTAAAACATGCACGGTGTCTCTGGAATCTATTTTGTTTTATGTTCAGTGAATCTTTTTACTGGAATCAGCCAAGCTAATGAAGACCTCGTTCTCTAAAGGTATTTTCTCATTTTGACATGCTGTCGTCATATTCCTGTGATAAGCTTTATGTACACTGTTTTCAGGAAAAAAAGTGTCTGAGACAAACACGTTCATGGAAAACGTGAAAACAATATTAGAAATATTCTGAATGGCACAGTTTGAAGAATAAAATGTGAGTATTGCAGTTTTTGTTGTCTAATAAATATCCACCATCTGAGCCAATCCCTACTTCTCAGCCCTTAGTACACAATTCATATTCAAACAAAAATATTCCAGATTGATAGTTGATTAATGCTTTTAGTTTGCATAGGAATTACAAATGGGATTTGCACCGTTTTAATAGTTATTTCCTTGAAGGATCCAAATGTCCAAAATGTATCTGGCCAAAAAGGGCTAAACTCCACCAGGTTATTTATCCAAAGTAGCATAAACTTTGAGTTTTTGGATTGACAAATTAGATACAGTGGGGCCCAAATGTATAATTTCTTTAAATAAATCTAAAACATCTATATAAACTATATCATCCGCATAACAGTTTGACTAAAAAAAATCTATTCGATTTTGTGGTAACACTTTACAACAAGGTTCCATTTGTTAACATTTAACATAAACTACAATTAAAAAATACTTCTACAGCATTTATTCAATTTAGTTCATGTTAATTTCAACATTTACTAATACATTATTAAAATACTATATCTGTTAATATTTAATTCCTGAGATGACATGAAAGAACAATGAACAGTTGTATTTTTTTTAAATAACTTTAACAAACATTAATAAATACTGTAATAAATGTATTACTCATTGTTAGTTAATGTTACGTAATGCATTAACTAACATTAACTAATGAGACATTATCGTAAATTGTTGGCAAATTTCGTAGTATTTCAGTAACATTTTACAATAAGGTTCCATTAGTTAACATTGGTTAATGCACTATTACCAGCATTAACTAACAATGAGCAATACAATTGTTATAGTCATTATTAATCTTGTTAATAAAGTTAACACTGTTAACACTACTCCATAAAAATACAACTGGTCATTATTAGTTTATATTAGCTCAGATACAACAAGTTCTCTTTTTAATTGTTTTTGTTTTAGATTTTTTTTGAAATCCTACAACTTTCCAGGTTTGAATGAAAAAACCCCACTGCATATAGAGATCATAATGTCACTGAACTGTAAATGAGTGATTCCTTAATTCCTTCTAATAGCACAGAGGTCTTCAACCTTGCTTCTGGGGACCCACTGTCCTGCGAATTTGATTTCCAACCTGCTTCAGCACACCTGATTGTGTGCTTTCAAGCGATCCTGAAGAGCTGATTAGCTGATGCAGGTGTGTTTGATTAGAGTTGGAACTCAACTCTGCAGGACAGTGGGTCCCCAAGAGCAGGGTTAAAGACCTTTGCTATAGCACACAGGGCAAAAAACGTCACTTGATCAAAGTGCGACAGGGCTCGAACATACATGTGGGAATGAAAAACACAAACTCCGGTAAACAGCACAGAATAAGGAGCATTACTCTCCCCATGCCAGATGAATGACATCATCTTCACACAGAAACTTGAGTTATGTTTGGCAGTACAAGTACAAACTATACAGCACTCAATACTAAACAAAATGGCATTGATAAAACAAGAATATCGAGAGGAAAACACTTTGGAGATTAGAAAATCACATCGACAGTTAAAAACAGCATTTTGTTCATATAAGGCAAAATCAGGTCCTCTCACAGTGTAGTGTTCAGCAGGTTTCTGCAGCAGCTCTTGGATCCCGTTTACTGACCACTGTTGAAGCGTACATTACAGCGATAACAGTAATCAAATCTTCAATTTGAATAACATATGCAAAACATACAGAAAGTCACGTGACAGTCCACAAAAACACCAAAATATGGGTTATATTTCTATCAAGAGACCGCTGTACTTTTGCTAGAAAATTTCATTAATTACTGGCAAATATTAAAAAACAAGAATGATAACACCAATTGTGACATCTTGAGATGTTTGGATGTTACAAAATGCTCGCAAATTGAAATGCCATGGAAGCCATTTTGTAAAAGCAAACTTTATGCCTTCCAGTGTACAATGAGCAACGCTCCCTTAAACCCTTAATACACAATCTGGGGGAGTAGTGCTCCTTACAGAAATATAATTAAATAATATATATATATATATATCTATTATTAAAAAAAAATAATTAAAATAAATACATATTATAAATAAATATGTCGATTTCACACACATAATTATACAGACGGATAATTCTTCATGGACATATGGCATAATTATGTAAACATTTTAAAATAGATGAAAGTTGGCAATTCACTTAATGTGACAAAATAATTGATAAACATACTGAAGTAAATATGAATTAATAAACATAATCACAATGGTGTGAACCATAAAAGATCCATATGCCGATGGAATCAAAAGGATAAACAAAACACAAAAATACATCAAGACAAACAGAAAATGCATGTTGGCGACCAACCAAGATAACGAAATGCAAACAAACAAAAACAAAACATGAATACATGAAGAGAGTGGATGGTGGACGGTATTGCGCATTGGAAACTATCCAGTGTGGATACAGGACTTCCACCTCCACACCCCCCAAACCCTCGCTGCCATCACCAGCTCCTGGCCATGAGCGGTTTGGCAGCATGCTGTTGTGTGGGTGGTTGGGAGGACGAGGTCAGCCACTCACCAGATGGTGAACAGAGAGGCCATGCAGCGGAATGTCTCGCTTAAAATTGCATTCACAGGTTCACAGTCGATCCATGCGGAATGTGTCCTCAGTGGCCGGGTCGGCGAGAACCATGTCCGGGTCGTTGAGCATGTGCAGTCCGTCTAGTGTCAAGGGGTCGATCTTCAACTCGTCCAATGGGAACTGAGAGTCTGCATCAAAGCTGACGTCACCAACGCTGGCCAATGAGCTGGTGAGGTCTTTGGAGAGACTGGGTGGAGATTCCCCTGTTACTAGTGTACGACAAATCAAAAATGCCAGTTAGCAACTAATAAACGGGTGTTCACGCATACAGTGACAACAAAGTGACCAGAAGTCATTCATTTTTTTATTGGAGTAAGTTGGAGATTTTCCATGACATCAGTGACTTGTGTTTGGCATAAGTTTACATTTCATTAAGTTCAGTTTAGTGATGCACTGACATTTTGGTAAATGAAAATATTTGGCCAAAAAATAATTGAAAGTTTCAGCTGAAACAGTTTTGGAGGACTGAAATCTTTCAGCGAAATATGTATCACTAATTAATGTTTCTCCAATGGCACATTTTGACTGTGTCAGTGACTTTTTTTAATTCAGCAGTATATATTGTGTTAAAGTGGATGTTGTTGTGAGGACTTTTATTATGACGGGGGTACAGAGAGGAGAGGGGAAGAGAAAGGGTGAATAAAGAGAGAAAAGAGGCTAAAGAAGAACTCGTCCGTGTCCGACGGTTTTATTGCTATATTCCTAAAGTTATCTTTGGATTAAAGCCCCGAGAACACCCACAAACAAGTATTACACTTGTAGCATGCCTACCATCTAAAAATCACAATATGTGTGATTGTGATTTGTTAGTTTTTATATGAAACAAATTCCTTCAAATTCTGTAAATTTTATTACGAAATTCAAACAATAAATGTCGTTTTGATGTGCTTTAATGTGGTGTGACAGATCTCTGTATCTCCCTCGGTTCAAGTGGCAGTGCAGAGCGCACGTGAACCGACCATCTCTTCCTCTTTACTAGTTATAGCATTAAATAAACATGAATGTACATCAGAAGGTATACTGAAAGAAACTAAAATGATTCATGCCTCATGTAATCGCTCAATCAGTGTTTCAACCGCAGAAAGTCTTGTTGTGTCGATGTACTGACACTAGGGGTCACACTTGGGAGCCCCAAACACCTCTGATACTTTGAGAAAATGCCAATGAAAATTGACAAGTGGAATTTGCAAGCACCTCAGGAGATTCAGTGCATCAATTCATTCAGGTTTGTGCTAAAGAGCCAAGACAGTGTTCCCACCATTTCAGCAGATAGTTCAATGTTCTGGCAGGAGGGACAGAACATCTTATTACCTCAATCAGGGAACGGAGGATACAGTAGTAACCAAGACGTTCCCTATCTGTCAGTCACTTTTACATGGTGTCGATGTACTGACACTAGGGGTTCCTAGGGAAAACGGCACAACCAGCTAAACCAAGTTAGGAGGTTTTGGCGGTGCAGATGTCGGCAAGCTGCTCCGTGCCAGGTAACAAGTGCACTCACAATGTCGTGACCTTCCCAATACTCCACATAAGCAACGTCATCCACTGTACGACAAGGGGGCGGTAAGGACCGTACTTACAGAGGGAAAAGGATCGCTTCAAAAGTTTTTTTTTTTTTTTTTTTTAAATCTTTTCTCCTTTTTTTTAAGATAAAAACTTATAGCTGTGCAGACCAGAAGTTAACGCTGGGGAAAGCACTCTTTTTTCTATGCAGAAAAAAGAAAACTACGGAGACCACATCCAGCAAAGGGAGGAGCTTTACAACACAGTGACTGTTGGCAGAGCGGAAACTGTACCATAGGGATTGTCAACAGGGTTTCACTTTTAAGCTAAACTTGAAATTGCCAAAAAATAATAATAATAATAATAATAATAATAATATTCATCATTGTTAAAGAAAGAAAGAAAAAAAAAGAGAGATTTGAGGTTAAAATGAGTGCAGCCTATTGGTTGTGAGCACATAGTGCAACCTGGAAGAAACAAGGAAGCTGATTGGCCATTGAAACTGCACATGTCACATAGAACAGGTGTGTGTGTGTGATTACCAGCATGCAGAGGGACCTTTGTTTGAAAAGTGGATGTGCTTCTCCTAGTAGTGATGGGAAGTCTGGCTCTTTTCAAAGATTCGGCTCTTTTGGCTCAGCTCCCTTAGAAGAGCCGGCTCTTACGGCTCCCAAATGTCTCTTCATTTAGTATCAGTCGG
The DNA here is from genome assembly GCF_963993115.1 of Abramis brama. NCBI lineage: Eukaryota > Metazoa > Chordata > Actinopteri > Cypriniformes > Leuciscidae > Abramis > Abramis brama. The sequence continues at coordinate 23,971,682 of NC_139985.1, forward strand.
AGACTTCTATTTTAGCCTAATTTAGCAATTGTGAATGATTTGTGTTTGGTAAGCAATTTTTTTATTCAGTGTTTTCATAAAAGTCTTATTTTTATGCATTTTTTTATATTTTCTTTACAAAAAAAAATTCACAGTTACTATTATTTAACATTTCAATAAAACTTCAATATCAGATGCCTCAGCTTGGATGGGCTGATGCAATTTTTTCTTTCTGTGATTATTTGTCCTGTTTTTGAGAAGTCTCCAATTTCATTGAAATGCAGCAAGATGCTGCTTCTTTTTTGGTTTTCACTCATTTCTTCACTTTCTCCCAACGCGCTTTCATTTAAATCCGGCTCCCCCGCCTCTCTCTGTTGATCTGTGTATGGCCTGTACCACTACACTCGCTATCTTCGGAACATGTGTCCCTTTCCTTCTTTTACATAATGGTATGATCTTAGTCTGTCCTCCCATGTCATAGAGCTGTCTAGTTCGCGAACGACACATCACTATCTCCTAGTGCTTCTCCTACCCAAGTTGGTGTTGTTGATGGTTACAAAACCAAAGGAGAAAGATTGTTAACCTGCACGGTTGTAACCATTGAGTTTGGAGTAAACCACATGCTGAGTTTGTTCAAAGACAGCTGGGAAAAGCCACAATGTGTTCATCAACTTTGAGACGCTACTGGTAGGACAAAGACTCAATTCTTTAGTGACTACAGATGTTGTGTATGTTTGCAAGTTGTTTGTTAATGCTAGAGGTTTTAGCATCTAATATGCTAACTGGCCATGTGCACTAAGTGCATTTGATTTTACATTGCTGTTGAGTTGCTATATAAACTGTGAGTATTTAAAAAATATTGTTTGTACTTTAAATTAGTTAAAATATCCTCAAATGTACATTGATCTCAATGCTGTGTGTAGTGACTCATATATTTATATATTTTCTCTGTATAGGTTATTAAAATACTCATCTGAATTAATCACTGAAAACAAGCACAAGAAGATCAAGTTGTTGCTGATAGATTTAATAAATTGAATTAGAATTAGATGTTTTGAGATATTCCCTGTACCCTCTGAAGTTGATTGAAGCCTTTTTTCAAGTTTGGGCAGACATTGAGGTGAAGAAACCCTGTTAACTTGACAATTACTACATATGGAGTACCTGGTCCAACAACACGAGTTGACCTGAAAAGTCATGATTACTTCATGAGTACTGGGCCTGGCAGCGAGTTCCACCACCGAATTAAGTTAACATAGGGCGCTGGAAGCTAAAAGTACACCCAGGGTTCGCTAGCCTGGAGAATTCATGTGAACAAAAAAGTGCACATTATCACCTCAGAGAGGGGAAAGGTGTTGTGTGCAAACTGTTCACCCAGCTAGTTGCCCGCACCTTACCTATTCGTACCTGATAACACACAGGACAAAACTGGCTCAACCCAGAGATTGTAAAATCTTGCAACCGTATTGGGTGTCGCCCAGCCCGCTGCTCTGCAGATGTTTGTTAAGAGGCGCTGTTCGCTAGAGCCCAGGAGGATGCAACACTCCTCGTGGAGTGTGCTTGGATTCCTAGGGGGCATGGCACACCCTGGGCAATGGCATCCCAAATACAGTGAGCAATCCTCTGTTTGGAGACAGCCTTCCCCTTCTGCTGTCCGCCAAAACAGAATCAGAGCATCTAAAGCTCTCCATGCAATCCAAGTAAACACACAGGGCGTGTACTGGGCACAGCAATGACAAGGCTGGGTCTGCCTAATCTCAAGGCAGTGCTTGCAAGCTCACCACTTGATCAGGGTCGTGGGAACTTTGGGTACGTAGCCTGGCTGGGGTCTCAGGATCATGTGAGAGTATACCGGACTGAACTCTAGGTACGTTTCACTGATAAAGAATGCCTCCAACCCTCTTCTTGTTAGTGAGCGTGGTCAGGAGGGCTTTCTTCAAAGAGAGGACACTCAACTTAACTGACTCCAGGGACTCAAAAGAAGCTCTCTGTAGGCTCAGCAAGACTGCAGACATGCGTGAGCTCCAAAAAACCAAGTCCGGGTGGGCCAATACATCGCATCCAACAGGACCTGTGTATCAACCTCCCTGACTTCGCACAACATCTATGCAACCAGGTTTACTGGGGGGAAAGCATATTTGCGTAGGCCCGGGGCCAGCTGTGTGCCAGTGCGTGCATGCTGAGAGGTCAGAGAATACCATAGCGGTGGGAGGATTCCTGGATCCGTCAGGTCTATTGCCACAAACCAATCTTGATGGCGAACGTATGTCAAAATGTGTTTCTGTGTTAACATCTTAAATGGGAGCTTGTGCAGGGCCCAATTCCAAACTCACAGATTTCACCACCTTTGGTACGATGAAGGGGTGTAAAACCCTTTCTTCATCTTGGCTGGAGGGACAGGCTCTATTGTATCCTCTGCCAAAAGGACTGCATTCTCTGTATGCAGGACAGGGTCATCTTTGCCTGTCATCGAGGTAAAAAGGCACCGCTGAACCTGGGTGGGCGCCTGTCCTGATGAGCCAGTGTGATGGTTTCATGAGAAGCACCAGTGGGACAATTGTTTTAGATGTACCTGTGGTAGTACAGCGACACAGAGCGTTGGACGCCACGTCGAGAAGCATCACGTCCCAACCCTGTGGGTGCACTGAAACACCTACCTTGCTCCATGTACCTTGACTGGAACCAGCCTGTGATGGCTGAGGAATCTGTGCATCTTCAAGACGCGTCACATTGACCTTAGTGGGAATTTGTGTGTGTCGTGGTGGGAAACTCGCGTCCAACATGTTCAGACTGCGAGCTGTGTGACCCAATGGGGGAAGGAGCAGTCTGGATATCACCTCCTGGGAAAGAGCAGCTCCTGTCATTCCTGGGTCACTTGTCTCAGGGACGATTCGAAGCCTTCGGGATCTTGGCGCTAGCCTGATGGATGGGTGGCGTCGCCATCCTGCGGTGGGCTCAATGCTGCATCCGGGCTGTGGATTCAGGCTGCAAAGGAAGGCAGGAATTCAGCCAAGTCCTCGGCATCGGAATGCTGCAATCGAAAGTTCGTCCTCATCTGGATCCCTGAATTAGAAATTAGGTTCGCTATAAGACGAACTGCTTAACTCATCCATGAACTTGACTGGGCACAATGAGAGTGACTAGGAATGGGAGGCCCATTGGGATTGAACTGGCGGAACAATCCCATTGTTGTCCTCATCTCCTTTTATACCCATATGTCCAGGGGAGTGGCACATAGAAATTCCATTCGCCAATACTAATTGGCCTTTTCTCAAAGTATCAGAAGTGTTTGGGGCTCCCAGGTGCGACCCTTAGTCTCAGTTCATCGGCACAACGTCGAACTGACTGACAGATAGGGAGCAGCCTATAAATGTATGTTACAAAACGTTACATTTATCTCTGTAAAGCCATTCAATTTCTTTAAAATAACTCTGGAGAAGCATTTTGCAAAATAAATGCACTACATTATATATTCATTATATTTTTACTTAATTGGTTATATTCATTATATGTTTCAATAAATATGTCATGAAAACAAGTTTTAATTAAAATGTAAATGTATATATTTCAACAATGAATTTGAGTAGAAACAATAATAAAATTAAAAATAGTCTCTTCACTATCTTCAGTACTCCATCAACACCATGGAGTACTCGGAGGGAGGCTACCTTGGCTAATCTACCCATAGATAGCAATAACCGAGGAATTGGAAGCTTGTTAGTAGATTTTCTCTCCGCCATCATGCTTCGTATAATCCAACACACCTGCGAACTTCAGGCGTGTGCATGTGATATTGTAACGTGTGTGAGGGGGGATCTGTGGCGTGTGCACAAACTGTGATTGACGGTCAGATCTCACACAGCCCTGCGCTGATTGGACCAGAAGAACTGGGAGCGGTGGATTTTTGCAAAACAAATAACACACTCTAGGTGGAGGTAGAAGCGCGGGTTTTTTCTAAAACCGGCTGATTTATGTTGTTCTGTCGAAGCATATGGTAAATGGTAAATGGACTGCATTTATATAGCGCTTTCACAGACCTATGGCCACCAAAGCGCTTTACATAGCCTCACATTCACCCATTCACTCACTCATTCATACACCGACGGCGGTGTCAGCCATGCAAGGCGCCATCCAGCTCGTCGGGTGTCTTGCTCATGGACACCTCGACACTTGGTCAGGTGGAACCGGGGATTGAACCACCAACCTTTCGGTTTGTAGACAACCTACATGAACCACTGAGCCACTGCCGCCCCATAGTGACGGTTTCAGTGAATATGATCAAAAAATCTTGCCGACTGCAGCTTTAATTTAAGTTTTTATTTAAGTGTCAATTATTAAATAAATTTGATTAACTGATTATGGAATAAACTTTATTTTTCGATTTTGGTTTTCAGCTAAATGGTTTCGGTGTTTTTTAATAATAATAATAATAATAATTATTATTATTATTATTATTATTATTTCGGTGCATAACTAGTTTAGTTTGGTCTTGATAGCTTTCCGTTTCTGTGTGAACGGAACATAAGTCTTACGTTAATTCTTGCATAGCCAGAATATTGCCTAACTTTGCATTGTATTCTTGCCAAGAAATGCCTGACCAATCACAGCTTTTGTATTAAAATGTCATTCAGGGGTCAGGGGATATAACTGAAACTGAATCTTGTTTACACAAATTTGTCTTGACTAACAGAAACCCATTTTGCATGAGACTGGTTGTTACTCTTTAAAATAATCATGAAATCAGAACATTTACATTATTCAAATCAAGTACCGTCCTACTTTTTTTTTTTCTTGTTTAATATCCCGTTTTAATCAAAAATTAACAAAATAAAGTAAAATGGGTTGTAAACAGACTTTTAATGATAACTTTATGCAAGCATTCTGTCCTCCCCAAAACTTGTGCTTGTACTGGAGGTAAAGAGCCTCAATGCATTTATTGTACCTCAGTGACATCTCTTCGAAAGACATTTGCATAAAGACATTCTTGTTGAATTGAAAGACACAATACCTGTGAGAATGATGTTGGGAATGTTGCCATGGCTACTGTAGCTCAGCTGCTGTGCCTCCTGCTGACTGCTGTGGCTCCCAGTTAAACCCATCATGGCTGCCTGTGTGTAGTTCAGGGTTGAACAGTGACTGGAGTCACTCAGATTCTCCATCATGTTCATGTTGAACTGTTCCAGCTACATGATCAGCATTAGAAAGATTTTAACTCATTTGAACACTAAATAAAATAATAACATTTGTAATAGAGCAGCTAATTTTATTCCTGCACCTTCACACTCAATCAAACAGTAGTCCAGTCCAGTGAGTGTGTCATAGACGATTCAGCATTATATACTGTGAAAGTGCTATAGAATTAAAATGGATTTAAAGGGATAGTTCGCCCAAAAATGATATTTAAGCCATGATTTACTCACCCTCAAGCCGTTCGAGATGCATATTTCAATCTTTTTTCAGATGAACACATTTTCAGTTATTTTAGAAAATGTCTTAGATCTTTCAGTGGTTATAATGTGAAGCAATGGGGTCCAGCAGATTCAAGTCGCAAAATGTGCATGCATCCTTCACAAAAATAATCCATCCGGCTCCAGGGGGATAAACGAAGGCCTTCTGAGGGTAATCCGTGCAGTTTTGTCATAAAAATATACATATTTAAAACTTTATAAACGAAAATAACTGGCTTCCGGTGGCGGTCGGCGCGCGTTCATGGAGATGAATGACGTCGTGACGTAGAGCGAACGTAGAGTTTTGTTTTGCTCTGCTCTCTGGCTGCGCTGTCACGCTCGGTCTACGTCACGACGCTTCCTGCGTTACGTCCTACGTCATATGCCAGCAACCATCTCCATGAACGCGCACCGACCGCCACCGGAAGCCAGTTATTTTCGTTTATAAAGTTTTAAATATGTATATTTTTACGACAAAACTGCACGGATTACCCTCAGAAGGCCTTCGTTTATCCCCCTGGAGCCGGATGGATTATTTTTGTGAAGGATGCATGCACATTTTGCGACTTGAATCAGCTGGACCCCATTGCTTCACATTATAACCACTGAAAGATCTAAGACATTTTCTAAAATAACTGAAAATGTGTTCGTCTGAAAAAAGATTGACATATGCATCTCGAACGGCTTGAGGGTGAGTAAATCATGGCTTAAATATCATTTTTGGGCGAACTATCCCTTTAATTTTGCCCATCTTGAAATAAGTTTCCTGCACTGAATCTCTCTCTCTATCTCCCTCCCTCTCTCTATACAGTATATTATATATATATATATATATATATATATATATATATATATATACACACACAACCCAGTTGCGCAGTTGATATCTGCGCTGGTAGTAGACGTGGGAAGTTGAATCAAGCATCACTGGTAGAGATGGGAGGTGAAGAATGTATAAAAAAAAATATACATGTAAATTGAACAACAGCTTGACAGCCATATCATAATAACGCGACTTATTCATATTTTTATTTTTATTAATAATTATGTATTATGTATTTATTTATGTGTATTTAGCCTGCCTCTGCCATCCAGCACCATTCGGATAAAAACTGTGGATTATTGAATGTTTACTTCAAATATCTTTAGAGAGGAATATTTTTGTTGTATTTAAAATAGGGCAATGTTAGCGTTATGGCACGCTAAACTCTCACATTAAATTGATTTAATTCATACTCAACAGCTGAGTGTGCTCTCGTGCAGAAAGTCCACAAGTGAGACCCATAGAAGTATTGAACTTTTGACGTTCCAGGAAATCCCTAATGTGGACAAAGACATCCAGCTATTGCTTTAGCTGAATAAAATTCAGATAGAGACGTTTCGACTGATTAAAGGGTCAAACAGGTTAAGGTTTTAGTTGTGTTATTAAAGCTTATTTCTAACACTGTTTTGAACTTGACAGTATTTTCTCTGTCCTGGTTATTTCTTAGGCAGTCAAAGAAGCCAGAGAAAGCCAGTCTTAATTGTTACATGCAATGGTGTGATTTATTGGCTAAAAAATGAAAGCAAAACACAAAATAAACAAACTAAAGATGAATTTGACTGATAACATTGTTTTTTCAAGGATTCTATAGATATTGCAATATATCGTTACCATGAATTCTTTTTCCCACGATAACCATGGTATATATGCAACCCCAATATATATATATATATATAAAAAATGCAAAAAATATCTATCGATTTTGAGAAAAAAAAAATATTTTCTTTCTTTCGTGTGCTCTGACTGAACAAAAACTAACATGCACCGCACCATAATGTAATGACCAACTTGTGAACGAATCGGTTGATTGGTTCATCACAAAGAACAGCCCTAATCTAGTTGTTTTTCTGGTCTGGATCTGAACTGAACTGAATTATCGGTCTAATTCATGAACTGAATTAATCAGGCAATTCACTTCCTCTCTGAATCAGCTATGATTCACTCTTAAGATGAAGTCAGCCTTCAATGGTAACAGGGTTTTTTGTTGTTATTGTTGTTGTTGTTGTTTTTTAAATGGTATATCTTAATATAAAGAGTGATTTTTAAATGCCGCACATGTATGTACCTGGTTGGATAGGGCATTGGTCTGTCTGGATGGAAATTGTTGATCATAGAATGAATCTCCAAAGATGCTCCCAACCACCTGAATATGCTATGAAAAAAGATCCATTAAGAACAATGTAACGCTGTGGTAAGCATGCACGAAGATGAAGTAGACATTCTTTATTATATTCCAAAATACTGAGGAGAAACACAGGAACTCAAGCAGGGATTAACATCATATCTAAAGGAAATTAGCCAGATGTAACAACAAACAGATGTACTGTAACAGTGTGAAAGTGGTGGCAATAGATAGAAGTACACTCTGAGATGCCAATAAACACAAAATCACAAAAATTAATTACTTACTTGAGGTGAACCGCCAGGTGAGAAGCCCTGATTGGACACTGGAGATGTTGGTGACTGATTGGTTGAAGAGCCGGTCTGACTGCGATACTTTTGTGAGTAAAAGGGCTTTAGAATCATGTGATGTGTTGAATTTGAGATAACTGAAATATCAACCTAAACCAAAGTGCGTACACTAGAAGAAAAACTTACTGAGTTGGCAGTTCCACTTGTGGCTGTCTGTGATTGGCTGGCAAGAGAGGTCTGGACGGTGCTGGGGGTGGAGCTTACGGTGAGAGGAGGGAGCCGTATGAGACGAATGTTCTGAGGAAGGGTATACGGCTGTTTCTGCAGGTCATTCAGTAAACTCAGCAGTGAGTACTGAGACAGCTGCTGCTCCAGTGACAGACTGTCCATCGTGATTGGCTGTGATAGCAACATACAGTCAACAAATCAGATGTTAGTGTTATGAACAAGGACATTTTGAAAAAAATGTCATAAACCCATACATTTATCCCACAGTGTGACAAATATGTTTTTTAAAAATACAGGGCCAATAAATCTGAAAATGCGATTTTTATATCATCTGGTGCTATTTTGAATTAATTTGTTTTTATCACTGATTTTTTGGATTGACAAATTGTAGACTCATGTATTTAGAGACATACTTGATTGCTCAATTAATTTATTGATTTCTCAGTTGATTCAGATCTCATTTAGAGATCTGAATTATATAGTTACATTTTGCAACAAAATAAAAAATAGGCAGTTGATATTTGCTATAGTTAACTTTACGTGAGTGCATGGCATGTATGTGGATAAAGTTGGATATAATATACAGTGAGGAAAATAAGTATTTGAACACCCTGCTATTTTGCAAGTTCTCCCACTTAGAAATCATGGAGGGGTCTGAAATTGTCATCGTAGGTGCATGTCCACTGTGAGAGACATAATCAAAAAAAAAAAAAAATCCAGAAATCACAATGTATGATTTTTTAACTATTTATTTGTATGATACAGCTGCAAATAAGTATTTGAACACCTGAGAAAATCAATGTTAATATTTGGTACAGTAGCCTTTGTTTGCAATTACAGAGGTCAAACGTTTCCTGTAGTTTTTCACCAGGTTTGCACACACTGCAGGAGGGATTTTGGCCCACTCCTCCACACAGATCTTCTCTAGATCAGTCAGGTTTCTGGGCTGTCACTGAGAAACACGGAGTTTGAGCTCCCTCCAAAGATTCTCTATTGGGTTTAGGTCTGGAGACTGGCTAGGCCACGCCAGAACCTTGATATGCTTCTTACAGAGCCACTCCTTGGTTATCCTGGCTGTGTGCTTCGGGTCATTGTCATGTTGGAAGACCCAGCCTCGACCCATCTTCAATGCTCTAACTGAGGGAAGGAGGTTGTTCCCCAAAATCTCGCAATACATGGCCCCAGTCATCCTCTCCTTAATACAGTGCAGTCGCCCTGTCCCATGTGCAGAAAAACACCCCCAAAGCATGATGCTACCACCCCCATGCTTCACAGTAGGGATGGTGTTCTTGGGATGGTACTCATCATTCTTCTTCCTCCAAACACGTTTAGTGGAATTATGACCAAAAAGTTCTATTTTGGTCTCATCTGACCACATGACTTTCTCCCATGACTCCTCTGGATCATCCAAATGGTCATTGGCAAACTTAAGACGGGCCTTGACATGTGCTGGTTTAAGCAGGGGAAACTTCCGTGCCATGCATGATTTCAAACCATGACGTCTTAGTGTATTACCAACAGTAACCTTGGAAACGGTGGTCCCAGCTCTTTTCAGGTCATTGACCAGCTCCTCCCGTGTAGTTCTGGGCTGATTTCTCACCTTTCTTAGGATCATTGAGACCCCACGAGGTGAGATCTTGCATGGAGCCCCAGTCCGAGGGAGATTGACAGTCATGTTTAGCTTCTTCCATTTTCTAATGATTGCTCCAACAGTGGACCTTTTTTCACCAAGCTGCTTGGCAATTTCCCCATAGCCCTTTCCAGCCTTGTGGAGGTGTACAATTTTGTCTCTAGTGTCTTTGGACAGCTCTTTGGTCTTGGCCATGTTAGTAGTTGGATTCTTACTGATTGTATAGGGTGGACAGGTGTCTTTATGCAGCTAACGACCTCAAACAGGTGCATCTAATTTAGGATAATAAATGGAGTGGAGGTGGACATTTTAAAGGCAGACTAACAGGTCTTTGAGGGTCAGAATTCTAGCTGATAGACAGGTGTTCAAATACTTATTTGCAGCTGTAGCATACAAATAAATAGTTAAAAAATCCTATATTGTGATTTCTGGATTTTTTTTTTTAGATTATGTCTCTCACAGTGGACATGCACCTACGATGACAATTTCAGACCCCTCCATGATTTCCAAGTGGGAGAACTTGCAAAATAGCAGGGTGTTCAAATACTTATTTTCCTCACTGTATATCCAATTTTATATATAGAGCTGTGTGATAAAGTTTACATTTCTTTACAATATAAACAATCACAGAGTTGATATAGTATTGCTTTACATGAATGTAATGTGTGTATGCATATGTACTATATATCCAACTTTTAATATATCATCAGGTAATATATAGTTTACATTTTTCAACAATGAAACAATCAAGCAGTTGAGATTTGCTATATACCTAATACCAAATCTCAACTGCTTGATTGTTTTATTGTCGAAAACTATATATATACTAAAAGATCATGAGACCCCATAGATTGCTAGAAATAAAACTAAAACCCTTTAATTACACATTACAAATGAAAACACAGACTGCTCTGTTTAGGGAGGCAGGCTTACCTGTGCGATGGGTATCTGAGGTGAGACCGCAGGTGGTAGCGTGGGAGCTGGCTGCTGTAGGCTGATATTGGGTGAGGGGACGGGGCCAGTGTGCTGGGCAGGTGGGGAGGGAGGGACGTGACTGGCAGCACTGATGCCCAAGTGTGTCAGGTTGGTGGTCAGGTTGCTGGTACTACTGGAGCTGGACGTAGGAAAGGTAATTGGGTCATCTAGATCCAGCGGGGTGGGGAGAGGAGGGGGGAACTGAATGTTTGTCAGATCAGGTAAGGAGCCGCCTGTGCTGTGAGCAGCTGGCATCAAAGAGCTATTCATTTCTTGATCAGGAGATGGAAATATGCTAGAAAAATTAAACAGAATATGCTGTGAATACCCTCCACATATGGTAAATATCATGAAACAATATATACATATTAATATACTGTATATTTTGCTGGACGAAAATGCTATTTATTTTCAATTTACCGTTAAGGGTTAAAGTTAGCTTCATTTTACTCAATTGTCTTGAAATTAAGATTCATTACAATTAAGCACAATTCGTCCCACACAAAATCTCATTAAATTGTCATTACTGAAATACAATTTGTTTGTTTTTTGAACATTATTATTTATCATTACCACGGTTGTCCTAACCCTAATCCTAAAACTAAACTTTCGTTTAGTATATCATTTTTTCAGCTAGTTGCCAAGCCAACCATCTCAATATCTCAACTAAAAACAACACTGGCATAAATCAAAATGTAATTTCAGTTGAATAATTATATAAAGACAGTTTAAAATACTTTCAAATCTATATACTTTCCAAACTACAATTATTTATTGTTTTATTTTCACATTTCAGTAATAGGAATCTGGAGGGAAAATGTGTAAATTACCATGAACATAATCTCGCCATAAAAAAAAGCTTAAAATCAGGCATCATTTTCTTGAGGCAAAATATAATTATTATTATAATATTAATTATTCACCCAAATAGGGTTCAAAATGAACATTCTGTTTTACCTGCCAATGAAGGATGATTTGAGAATATTTACCAGCCATTAAACATTTCTTCATGGCTATAAAATAACATTTTACATTTATCACAAAAATGTAAAGACCTACAGTATGGTGGATTTGTTTCTTATTGTTTCGTTATGGTTGCTTATGTGAGGAATAATCCACATGAAATTCTGGAGAAAAATAAACTTTAGGCATCATGTAAAAATTGCAGTTTGCTCCAAGGGTAAAATATTTAAAAACAAGTCATGACAGATTTGTACAGTATGTCTAAATCTCTCATATCACAGAGTATAATTCTAACAGTTCAATTAAAACCATGTACTATTTCAGTTCCTAATAAAGTTACTCGACAAATGGCCACTGCAAACTATATTTTATTATTTCATTTTTAATTAAAACATTTTTACCCCATTTTGGCACATGGTGAGTATTAATTTTGGAGCATCTAAAGTTGCTGCCACACCTCCTTTTCTCTACTGATGCTAAATCAAAGATCATTGTGTTACATGTTTGTCCAGCACACATGTAAAATAATAATAATAAATAAATAAATACATAAAAAACATGTCATGATAAACTCACTTAATCCCAGGAACATCACATGACTCTGTATGCATAGATGCTTTGGGCTCGTCTTTCTCCATCTCTAACTCAGTGTCCTCTGTATCTGGAGGGGTGAGCAACAGCACTGAAGAAAGAGGGAAATGGAGAGGAGGATGAACTCCAGCTAGTCATTGTAAATGAGGAAAAACAGTATCTTACAATTACATGACAAATAGAGTGTCCACGATAAAGAAAAGGAAAAATATTTTGATAAGTTCTTAGAAATGTTCTATTCATGTTCATGTTCATGTTGTGTTTGTGTGTGTGTGTGTGTGTGTGTGTGTGTGCGTGCGTGCGTGTGTGTGTTTAACCTTTCTACAATTTTCAAGAAATGTTTAAATTGAATTAGTAAAAATAAAAAGTAATAAAATATTTCCTGTCCATGTGAGTGTAAATAATCTTAATCATTATGTACAAAAACAGACTTTGTCAGATATTACCTTTATAATAGCATAATAGGGGCACTTTAAATATTAAAAAGCAGGGAATAACTTTTATTTTAAAATAATTAAATTAAATAATAAAAAAATATGCTTACTTACTAACTTCTGAAGATTTTTTTATTTTAATTTTAATGAGGGTAGGTTTTTTTTAATGAGGTTTTTCTTTATTATAATATCAGGACAGTTGTATCACCCTTTACAATATTTTTGAATTTATGCACTACAAACTCATTCTAATTCCACTTCACATGTATCTTCACAAATAAAAAACGAATAAAAAAAACCTCCCAAATTCTTACATGTTTTCACTCCTTTTGACTGCAATTCTTGAGATCCACCAACAAAAGTGTCCTGTTGAGCTGGATTCACAGCGCTCTGGTGTAGAGCTGAATCAGAGTTGGTCCTGTAGTAGAGGTGGGAACAGAAGAAACAATGATTTATGACCTTTAAACATGTTTTGTTTCATAGTTTGTGAGGAAAACTGCTTTACCTCCTCCAACTTGTGTCGGGAGGTGGTGACAGATATACCGAGCTGTAGGGGCAGCTGTCAATGTAATTGGGCTAAGGACAATGTCTCACACAGGTACACGCACATAAAATACACCACAGTAGGGTAAAACTAGCTGTGTATGGTAAAGGATATCTGACGTCCATGCTTGTCCACAGAGAGAGGTCTACGATGTGGAGAAGCGATGCGATTCCTGTCACGATACACGCGGTCCACCAGGCCATGATGTCGGGACGTCCGACTGGTGTCTAGAACTGTCGACTGTAAAATAATCTTTTAAAATTTGTTTAAGTGATCTTCTAAGATGCATTTTCTTTAGAAAAGGTATGGGAAATTTTGCTGCAGTGTGGGGCAAATAAAAGCATTAAACAGGCTCCACACAGAAGATGGACTAGCAGTATGAAAGCTTAGAGCAATGAGAACCATCTTGTACATTCTTATGCTAATGTATCATAAATGAATAGCAATGATAAAAATGATACTTGAAATGACACTTGTGCAAATGCATGTTTCCATCAGCTTTGTTACATTTAACTAATTCATTAAATAGACATTCCTTAGGACAACCAATAATATTATATGAATCTTTGGTTAGTAATTTGCTTTCGGTGTGGGTGTTCTGGACTATTCCTACAATACAGCGCATTTTCATATCTCCATATACAGTAGTGTCCCCAAAAAGAATTTGGACATGTAATCCACACTAAGTTGTCCGAATGTCTTTGGACTATATATCAGAATGTCAAAGCAAGTGACAAGAAGTATAGAATAAACACACTTTCCAAACAAAACATTTCACAAAAATATGTTTTACTTTTATCATAATATAACAATTCATGTCCCCAAGTGCTTATGAACACTAAACATGGTAAACTTGTTAAGAAACATTCCAGATATTTCTTCATAGTTCCCTTTCGAGAGCGGTAACTCTACATTGCGTAGCTACACTTTGGGAACTCCTCCCTTCTCCACTTTTGTTGAAATCTTATGTGCTAACGCCAGCTTGGAACAGCTGGCCAATTGTTGCGAAGTATGCAAATACTGACAGGCTCGCGAGCAGTATAAAATGCATGGGCGCGACAATTGCGTCAGAATCTCTTTCTTCGCGCTGTCACTGTTGAAGTTGCACCTGAGGACTAGTTACCTTTTCTTCCTCGCATCCGATGGCTAACCTTTGCAGGATTTGTGCGGGCCCCATAGACCCGCCCCACACCTACGAGTACTGCGCCGCCTGCCTGGGCGTGGCCCACGCCGAGGCAGCCTTCTTGGTCTCCACGTGCGTGCACTGTGCCGACCTGTCGGTGCGCACTCGAGAGGGTTTTTGCTATTACGGGGTTGAGGCCCACTGACGCCAGCAAGCCACTGGTGGGCCCTCCCCCACCCAGAAACGACGGTGACGACGAGGCCTGGGGCCATAGTCCTGTGCCGTCGCCACGCACCGGTCCTTTTCGCGGTCACGCTGGACTCAACGCGAAATGCTCCAGTAAAAAGGAAGTAAGTCCGGTATGTCCAGTCAAACCGCCGCCAGGCTGCTTCGAGGAGGACTCCGTCCTTCCCCGATATCCACGAGCACGTGGTAAAGGGACGTGTGGAAGCTCACGGCTCTGTGCGCATGCCCCCTGTCTAGGAGACTGTCGCCATGCATCTGTGCCCGTCCGTTCGTCTCTGGCCGAGGATCTCAGCTTGTAGTCCAAGCCACTCATCTGTCTGAAAAAAGAAAGGCTCCAATCACTCCCTCCGGCCTCCTTGGTGATTGATGCCGTGGAGTCAGTTACTGAGCATTTCTCTGAGGTCCAGCAGAAGCGCAAAGGCTATGAGTCACGAATATTGCCCTGTCGCTCGTTCCAGCCGAGGTCTCTCTCTTCGTCGGCATCTCGTCCCGCCTAAGATCAGCTGAGCAGCCCGCTGCGGATCTCCGCCCTGAGCCGGATGTCTGCTGTAGGAAGTGGCGGGACCGGGAATGTAGCATCACGGACCACAGAGAGTGCTGTCCTCGGCTGCCAAGCCTTCGTCCTACGGACCGTCCAAAAGGAGGAGAGAGTTTGTTGGAGGCCCCGCCCCCAAGCACCGTGTTCTGCATCATGTCCCCTCTGTTCCTGTAGGTGACATTTGCAATGTTTGTGTGCTGTTTGTGTGAGCTCCACAATAAGAGCACATATCTCTTCACGCAAAGGGCCTTTTCCTCCTCATACACTCAACACTGTGTCACTCGCCCTGCCCCAGAGCAGCGCAGAGTCACAGTCTGTGCCTGTAATGGCCTCCCGATGGAAAAACGCGAGAGTGCCAATGTTTCCCCGCCGTGCGCGACACCGCTCGTGCCCGATCGGCAGCCCGCCTGGCTGGGACAGGGCTCCAGTCTACATACTGGCAACAGCGGCCATAGAACTAATACAGCCGTGATGTCATTTTCTAGACACGTGGACAGTTATTCCAGGCGTTTCACCTTGGCTACTGGGGATAATTCAACACAGGTATTCTCTTCAGTCCAGACGCAGACCAACCCACGTCAGGCATGGGTCCGTCACTGACTTTGCCTCAAAACGCCCCGTTCTGAGAATGGAAGTGCACAGCCGCTATTCCGTGGTGCCCAAGAGGGATGGATGACTCCGTCTGATACTGGACCCGAGACCCATCAACCGAGCACTTCACTAGCGCACGTTCAGGAGGAAAGACTCCCTTAACATGTGAGCTCACTCATCGAGTTCTATCCCCTCTTCATGGGCCATGTAAGCACGCCTTTAGGGTTGTATGTTTTGCAACTGGCTGATCTTCACAGAAAAGTGCTTTCGGTGAGTGATTATCCTCAATTATCTCCTAGTCTTGAGTCTTGACAACGGGTTTGCGCAGTCATTGCCGCTTCGGCTGCTTACGCTGTGCTCATGTACATACTGATATGTGTTTATGCTGTTATCCATCCATCCATCCATCTTCTACCGCTTATCCGGGGCCGGGTCGCGGGGGCAGCAGTCTAAGCAGGGATGCCCAGACTTCCCTCTCCCTAGACACTTCCTCCAGCTCTTCCGGGGGGACACCGAGGCGTTCCCAGGCCAGCCGGGAGACATAGTCTCTCCAGCGTGTCCTAGGTCTTCCCCGGGGTCTCCTCCCGGTGGGACATGCCCGGAAGGCATTCCCGTGAAGGCGTCCAGGAGGCATCGGGAAAAGATGCCCGAGCCACCTCAACTGACCCCTCTCGATGTGGAGGAGCAGCGGCTCTACTCTGAGCTCCTCCCGAGTGACCGAGCTTCTCACCCTATCTCTAAGGGATCGCCCAGCCACCCTGCGGAGAAAGCTCATTTTGGCCGCTTGTATCTTGTTTATGCCGTTATGTTGCCCTGTATCCTTCAGTGCAACTGGCTATTCTGATCTAACTGCATATATTCACAGTTGTTGTCGCTACGGCCGCTGACGCTGTGCTCATGTACATACTGATATTTCTTTATGCTGTTATGTTGCCCTGTATCCTTCAGTCCTTCAATTGTCGCGCCCATGCATTTTATACTGCCCGCGAGCCTGTCAGTATTTGCATACTTTTGCAAACAATTGGCCAGCTGTTCCAAGCTGGCGTTAGCCCATAAGATTTCAACAAAAGTGGAGAAGGGAGGAGTTCCCGCAGCGTAGCTACGCAATGTCTCGTTCCCGCCTCTCAGGAAACCAAGGTTACAATAGTAACCGGAGACGTTTTTCTTTCTCAAATCCAAATGGTTACGAAAAAATGTCCTTTGATTTGATAATATTGCTATTTTGCATTTGATATTTTCTGTGCCCTCCATATCACTTTCCATCCTGTTTTTGTATCAGTATTTTGTTATATCCCTTTATCTAAACGAAAAGTCTTAATGGACTCATCCTAGGAATTTGACAGAATTTTGGTGCAAAACAACAGCGCAAACATCAATAAGTAAAATTACAGACATCGGTATTACAATATACTAGGGATGTTAATTTTGCTATTGATTTTTTTTTCAGTTTAAATGCGTTAAACTATAACACAGCATCCATTTTCTATCTTTCATCCTTTGGCTGCGCTACAGTATATGATCACGCTATCATTCATTCAAGTGCTATTAAATCATTCAAGCGTGATAATACGCAAAAAAGAACTCAAATCTGTACTGGTGCGCTGTCTGTGAAGTGTCTCTCTGTGAACTAACACCTGAAACATGCGCACAGAATGTCGCTTCAGACAGCACGGCAGCACCCCACTGAGTTCTCTTTCGCACTTGATCAGACAAAAGAAAGCACACACACTGTAAAAATGTAGCTGCAATTCTTAACTTAACATTTGTTGAGATAACTTAAATATCCAACTAAACTAAAGTTAACTAAACTTACTATTTTAAGTCAAGCACAAACAAGTACTTTTTTAAGTTGAAACAACACATTATTTCTTATTCTAATGTTGAATTTTAAGTTGTGATAAATAATCACAGCAATCATTTTTTACAGTGCAAAATTATGTAAAAATTCCCTTTTTGATGAGTGTCCTCGTAAGCACAGTCTTAAATGAGTTCAAAAGTTAAATTAACGTAAAGAGTTGTGAGAAAACAGGGAGTCAGATCTGCTTCATGTCTATCAGTTCTTAAAGTGACAGCAGCCTAATAAACCTGCTGCTGTCTGTCATTAATGTTAATCAAAGAACAAAAGACAAAGAGAAAATCACTCACTGCTCTTGACTGTATAACCTTTGTAGCTTTAATAAGGATTAAGACTGCAGTGTTTATTTTCTGTATATTTACCTGTAAGACCTACATGGAAATCTTAAATCACTGTTTACAAGGTTACATGGTCAAGAACAATGAAAACAATAACTTTTTTGTGCATTTTAGCAGGGCATGTAAAAATCTGAACTGGCCCGACTGGTACAGTGGAAAAAAAAATCTTAGGGTTGAGCCCAAATATATTAAAAACACATCTAAATATGACATTTATTACAATGGGTTTATGTTTCAAATAAACCCCATATCGCTCATTTCTGCATTTGAGTCCTCCCTCATTAATCTGTAACAATAAAACTAGTTTTTCTGTTTAAAAGCAGAGGGTCTGTTCTTTCTTTTGACATATTCCATGTTCAGATATTCATACAATAAAATATTCTGGGGGCCATGAATATTTTGTGAAAATGATCAAAAACACTGGCAGTGGCTGGCAACTTTTTTATTTATTTTTTACGCTGTCGGGGAAAGAGTTAAAACAAATTTTTGGCTTAAAATTAAGAAAATGTGCATTGTGCAATAAAGAAGTACTCCAAATAAAGCTTAATTATTTAAATATTTATATCAGTAAGTCTCAAGCGATATGTCAGTAAATGTTAATGGATTTGTAGTATACTTAGTATGAAAATAATGTATTTTAGATACATTTTGGTATAGATTTTTTTTTTTTTTTTTAACTAGGATAAATAATGAGGAGGAAAATCAATTTTATACAGTATCAGTATCAGTGATACTGACCTTCATACTGGCTTACTAAAAAGATGTCATTAAACAAATACCATGTTTATGTTGTTTCAACATTATTTTGGAGATTCAATGTGAAAGTATTACAATATAAAAATATTTTTAAAACTTTAATGTTAGGTGCGATTAATCGCGATTACAGAAAAATGTGCGATTAATTAGTTTTTTATCGATTGACAGCACAACAATATACAGGAAAAAAAAACTGAGTAATGACTAACTTTAGTTCTTATGTCCATCGTGTTATTTCATAAGGTTAATTTTCTTACCAGTTGTGTCAATAATCAAGCTATAATTACTAGTTAAAGTGTCTCAAAGCATCTAAGCTTAACTAGAGTACATCACAAGCATATTAATTTTCTTTTTAAGTTAGTTGAAAAGGTACTGCATAAGAGGAATGACCCATCTTGCACTATGAGTTTCATCCAGTTAGGATGTTTATGAAATTGTGATTAGATCAGCTGAAGGGAAATTCAATCATAAAGTGACAGCAAGTGTGTACGACAGAATTTTCAAACTTATGAAGTTTCTAAGGTCTCACCTGAAAAGGGAGGTCAGTGTTGCTATTTCCAATCTGATTGACATTGGGCAGTGACCCTCCATAGCACTGAGCTCGATTCTGGCCTAGTTGCAAATACTGGGTCTTCTGTAACTGCAGCTGTGCAAAATAACAGTGCGTGAAAAGCAGCAGTGAATGACGAAATGAAAGCATGAATGAAACGTAAACCAGATAATGTGGAGTAAAAACACTTTATCAAGTGAAGAATGAGAAAAGCAGACCAGTGAGAGTTAACAAAAAGTAGCAGAATATGGGTTTCAACTTATGTGACACACACTAATATATGTCATAAGTTCAATACCAAGGGACATACTAATAGGCTGCATTTCAATAGAGGCCAGGACTAAATGCCAGACATTTTCCTCCAGTAAATATTTCTTTATTTTCAAAAGTTAAACTTGAAGTCATGACTAAAATAAGTTTCGAAAATTTCACAGAAAAAACATTTAACTTATGTTGACCAATAGCGGGGCAAGTTGTCACAATGAAAATATACCGTTTATTGACAATGATTTGAGAAGAAGAACTTTTTATGTATAAAACCCTATCAAATAAAAGTAAAAAGGCACATTCAACAACTTATGTATACGTTAGGTAATCAGTCATTTAAATAAAATAACATTAATCATAATGGAACAATAATAAAAATGGAAAAGTGCCATACAAAAACATAACAAACCACTGTTTTGGTAAAATTATAATGAACAAATTATTTAAAATAACAACATAAACCACGTGACAACGTTCCCTGACCTGACATTTATGAAAAATACACACTATGTTAAAATCTGTCCAGTTATATTTTAGTATCATTGATTTAATATTAAGGATTTTAATATTTTGAATTAGATGTTTTAATTTGAAAGTTTTAGTAATAGTGTTGTGTATTTTTGTATTAGTTTTCTATTTGTATGTCTACAGTTTTTATTCATTCTTATTTAAGTTTTTTTTTATTATTACTTGAAGTTAAACAAAAAAAAATTGAAATGTTGAAATAAAATTATTCAACGTTTTTTAATTTAATTTGATTTAATGTTTATTGAAATATTGAGTAATGTTTTTTTTTTTTTTTTGTATTAGTTGTATTTAACAATAGTAACCCTGAATATATCTTCATTCTGCATCCCAGTATGGTTTTACTACACTTGCATACTTTACCATCCTTTACAAAAACATGATAATATTTAAATCCTATAGTTGGATTTAATCAAATATACAAAACTGCAACAATGCACACGTGTAGACTTTTAACTCAAAACCTATAGTAACAAATATTTTGTGACAACTTGCGCATATGACAATTATCCACGGTCTACTATATGACATTTCATTATTTAGCCTAGAAATAAAAGACCGAAAAGCAATCACAATCCATTCGCGGCCAAAACAGATGTGCACGACATCTGTCCGGCCGCATCCTCAGCATCTCTGAGCTCATGCATCCGATCGGCCTCCCGTTACGCTCAAACCCTGAGACATCATTATCGTCTTCACCGAGTTATCACGGCTCTCGGGCGACAAAAGTGTTCTCAAATCATATACAGGCTATATTCTATACATAGCAGCTGTGCTACGCGCGCGTTTAGCCGCGACACACGTATCCGTTTCTGACACACGTACCCGTGCAGCTCGCGTGATGCTCAGGTCTTTCATGACCTCCTCAAACGCCGCGGTCTCCTCCGCTTGTTTCTGGTTGTGAAGGGCAATTTTCTCGCTAAATTTTCGCGGATTGTTTGAGGTCGCCATCTTCCGTTCTTCTCCAAAACACAGAGCGTTGCGTGAGACGCGTTGTGCGCTGCTGCGGCGGCGTCATCACGGGAAGAGTTGTGGGCATTGGAGTCCAGAGACAGTCCACTGGAGGAGAGCCTGATTGATAAAACAAACAAACAAGCCCACCAGGATCTTCACGAGCTGAGTCCGACATTTTTTTTTAATGAACTAGTTTCATGTCTTGATAGAAGATACTTGTTTCTGATAAGAGGCGTTTGTGATGATGAATGTTTTTTAGAAAATATATAAACATAGGCTATAGGCTTATGGTTGTTTCACAATAGGGAAATAAATGTAAAATTTATATTGAGATTTAGGCTATTCATATATATATATATATATATATATATATATATATATATATATATATATATATAGCCTATATATGTTTGTTTAATTTAGTAATTTAATTTTGCTCACGTTTCATTATCAGTGTTTCTTTTATGTATGTTAATGTGTTATTTGGTAAATATCGCAAAATAAAGCTTTTACCCTAAATATGACTAAATTTAGTTTGTTTTGCATTATTGCAATAGAAAATATGAGCCTATAAAGTTCTGTTTTGCACACAGCAATAACAACAATAGGCCCACATAATAAGTAAAACACTTTAGCCTACTTGCAAAAACGTTATTTATTGTAGGCCTAATAGTAGCATCACTGAAATTGAGAACACGTTTGTGTGTATTTTTATTTAGACCACACTGTAATGGTCACAACACAGCAGATGGATAAAAACAAAAACATAATTTCACACATGGAAGACAAACTGTGTAAAAGGATAACTGCAAAAGTGCTACCAATATAATACATTCAGTGTTTTTCTTTTGTTGTTGTTTTTTAAATAAACTATACCACACATTTAAAAATGTAACAAGTAAATTTACATAAAGATTAGAACAGAATGTCACTCACACACACACACACACACACACACACACACACACACACACACACACACACACACAAAAATATATATATATACATATATATATAAATTGTTTGGGGGGGTTTTTAGATTAAAAGCTGCTTGGGAAAATTGTTGTTTACATAATCAGAACTGTAATGCTTCTAACAGGTAAATTAAGGCTGATCTGTGGCATAAGTCCAGTACAAGATAAAAGGCCATTTGTTCATGTATAAAGACCCAGCTAACTTACTCAAAAGTATTGCCAGATGCTGTCCATATTTAGCTTTACATAAGTCATTTACTGCTGTAACCGTGGTAAATTAACCATCTGTATACATACGAATGTAATTTGTATTGTTGGAAAGAACAATGGGTCTCATTCATCAAGCCTGCTGCGTACACACAAATGTGTGCACAAACAAATGATTCACCAAAAACTTTCGTACTAAAATGTATTCGAAGTTGAAAAAATTTAGGAACTGAAACCACATGTAAAGCACTTTCTCTGTGCGGCCTTATAATCTTGTTAAGATGTTATATTTTATCTCAAACATATTTAGCACCCAAACTCTAAATGTCTTCCTAGCCTTGTTCTGGAAGCAGACACACTCGGTTAGTTTAAATCTAGACTAAAACACATCTCTTTAACCTGGCAGATACACATTACACATTTCTATAATTCAAATCCATTA
Organism: Abramis brama; assembly: GCF_963993115.1. Lineage (NCBI taxonomy): Eukaryota > Metazoa > Chordata > Actinopteri > Cypriniformes > Leuciscidae > Abramis > Abramis brama. Next base: position 23,994,294 of record NC_139985.1, read on the forward strand.
GTATTGTTAGGCTGCATAAATTATGTCAAACAGAAAGACTTCCCATTACACCAGATGTACTTGTTACATAAGAAGAATGGCATTTATGCTAATATTAGTCTATCTCATCCTTATCCAAAGTTACCGTAGTCAGCCAGATCCGGGTCGTATCAGATCAGATGGTGGACCTGCACCTAGTCACAACCTCATCGCAGACCTGTATGTCAGCAGATACCGTGTCAACTAGAACAATCACCTGTGAAGACCTCGTCGACACGACAGCCATCGGCACAGATCCACAGATCCACAGCCCACAAGGCAGAAAGACCACAAGAACCAGACATGTCCTCTGCACAGCTGCTTTAGCTGAATTGAACTCATTTCATAATTGATGTACTTTACACAATTATTGAACTGAAATGAATCAACACTGAAATGACTTCAACGGAATGACTGTTTACTATTCTTTTTAGAGCTGCTTTACAGCAGTGTTTAATTCTGTTTGCATCATTTAATCGTTATTTTCCTGTTTTTCACTGTAAAGCTGCTTTGAAACAATTTGTATTGTATAAAGTGCAATACAAAGGTGACTTGAAACGACTATAATTATATTGTACATTATATTATTTTTATATAAAATTACATAAAACTAATAAATACAGCTTTAAAGTGATAAGAAGAAAAATAATTAAATGATGCAAACAGAATTCCTCTTAAATATATTCATCATTTATAGTGAAAGAGTAAGAAAAGCTGTGTTATAGCTTAAACTGCGAGGTTTCTCTGTATAACGCATATGTACAGCTGGCTAATGAAAGGTCTAATCTGGGTCTGTATAAAAGGTGTTTATTGTGTTTGAACTGGTTTTGAGAATGACACACTTGGCATTGCTTGAGGATCGAGTGCGTCTGCAGAGAGCGGCATACAGTATGTTTGACTTGAGGGACGAAAAGCTGTAAAGGAAAGGTTGTGCTGAAAGCCCTTATATGGAGATGGTTTAGGCATATTTTATGCAAATGACTAACCTTGTGCACATGGCGGCTCATTTAGAATACTCCAAATTCACTAACATTAGAATGAGATTAAGAACAAATTCATGTGTGCACTACGCACGTGTTGTGAATTAGGTGGAAATATTTCATGAAAAGTGTGAACAAATACGAAATAATCCACGCAATTATCAGTGAATGAGACCCACTGTTTTTGACACCTTAAAGGGTTAGTTAACCCAAAAATGAAAATTCTGTCATTAATTACTAACCCTCATGTCGTTCCAAACCCGTAAGACTTTTGCTTATCTTCGGAACACAAATGAAGATCTTTTTGATGAAATCTGAGGGCTTTCTGTCCCTCCATTGGCAGCTACGCAACTACCAATCAAAAAGCTCATAGTGATCGTAAAACGAATCCATATCAATTGAAAGGTTTAGTCCAAATTTTCTGAAGAGACTTGATCATTTATATGATTAACAGATTTAATTTAGGCTTTTATCCACATATAAACATTGATCAGTGAACATAAAACACAAGCTGAACCTGCTTGACGCGCGAGAACAAACCTCATTGGTTCTTGCTGAAGCTCAAACGTGCAGCGTAATACGAGAATGAACCATTGGTTCTCGCAAGTCAAGCAAACATGCTTGAGCTTCCGTTTACCACAACTGATGTGTTGATGAATGTTTATATGTGAATAGAAGCCTAAATTCAATATGTGATTGTCTCTTTAGAGAGAAAAAACAAACAAACACTCAATTCACATGGATTAGTTTTAGAATCTTTTTACAGATTTCATCAGAAACATCTTCATGTGTTCCGAAGTCTTGCAGGTATGGAACGACATGAGGGGGAGTAATTATTGACAGAATTTTTACTTTTGGCTGAACCATCCCTTTAAAGGGATTTAGGGGGAAAAACATTAACGCATAAATGTAATCAAACACATCATCATACTTTAAATGCACAAAACACAACATGGGTAGTTTTTAGAATGCAGGGTTTTTTACACATTCAAATTACATGCTGACACAATATCATGACAAAAAAATTGTGCTGTAGTTCCATGTATATGATCCAGTCCCTTGACATACTGTATATACCTTGTAAAAACATAAGAGTGAACCGTTTTAAGTCATTAAATCACTGATTGAACATTAAAGTGCCTAATGAAATGTGCTTGCTTAGTTTGTGAAAGAAAACAAAACTGTAGGTAGGTTAAAAACATTATTACCCAGTAATATATAAATGTATATATATGTTGTTGGTCCATTCAAGTCTGTCGTCAACGCAAATCCCACAGGCACTTGTCAGAAACCCTCATTAGAATAAAATGGGGCAATCTACAAGAAGGGCCAAAAACAACATCACTGCTTGAGTGGTGTGTAGAAAGATGCTTCACATTCTCAAAAGGGTGATCAGGAAAGTTTGTGCTTTCATGTCATTAACATGAACAGGCCTTAAATCATTCATGTTTCTAAAAAGTGAAGGGCAAACCAATTATACCATTACTTTTACTGCTGTCCCTGTGGACACAAAACTTTATGCGTAAAACAGCAAGTATATGTGCTTAGCGCTGAGTGGTTGTTTGGGGAAGTATAATAGGTGTACAAGCTATTCCTGCAAAAGATTCTGGAAAATGAAGATCTCTTTCCCACTCATCCGTCTCTGTATTATAAACTTGCACAATACTTGTGACATTATTTAGGTGCCAGTTGTATCCTCCAACTATATAGATCTTTTTATCCAGCAAGCAGCAGCCAGCCTCCGACTGACCAGCACGCATTGGACTGACTGTTGTCCATTGATCGGTCTCTGGAATGTAATACTCTACAGCTAGGACATCAAAGCAGCGGTCAACATGGTCCATTCTGCCACCGAGAGCATATATACGGTTGTTTACGCTGATCATAGCATGCAGGACTCTTGGCTCGTTCATGGGACACTTGAAATCCCACTGATCCGAGGCTGGATCATAGCAATGAAGAGTCTTCTTATCCTCCACAGACACCCCATAACCTCCAGAGACATAGAGTTTCTCTCCACATGTAGCTCCGGCGTGACCCCAGATTCTCCTCTTCAGGGAATCCACGTAAGTCCACTCATTTTTCCTTGGACAATAGCACTCTACAGAGGACAAGCTGCCAGATCTGTTGCGTCCCCCCGTAGCATAAAGTTGTCCATGCAGTACGTTAAGCTGAAACTGAATGCGGCTCTCCTGCATGGGTTGGATTCGAAGCCACTGGTTCAGATGGGGGTCATAGCGAAAGCAAATGTCAACTGCGCCCTCTCCACTGCGATATTGCAAATGCTGCCCACCCACGACGTACACAAAATTGTCGAGAACCGACACACATGCATGGCTGCATCCCATCTCCATTTCGGTCAACTCTTTGAACTGTCGCACTGTGATGTCGGGCAGATAGTAAACTTTGCTGCTTACAGTGCGATCATTGTCGGTGTAGGGTGTTCCACCAAAAGTAATAAGCGACGTAACGTCTGAGCGAATGGAAGTTCTTGGTGATTGCATTTCGTGCTGTCGGAATGGAAGGATCTGATAATTGAAGGCCTCTAGGAGAAAGTATCGGCACTGCACATCCTCCACCATGATGTCGACCGTTTGGACACTGTCCACAAGCTCAGACGATCGCATTAGGGGGAAGCGCACGTGGCAGAGCACTTCGCTGGCTGCAGCTCGTCTGGATGCGTCATGCTGCAGCCAGCGGATCGCTGCATGGAACAAGTCGATCTCACTACAGTTCTTCAACTTGTTGCTCTGAAGGAAGAAAACCAGTCGTTCCATTGGAATGTGAAGGAAATCATCCTCCTGTGCTATCTGCAGGAAGTGACGGAACGTGTAAGCATCGACCGACTGTTTAAGGGACGAGAGGCTAAAAGTGGTGGCCATCTGGCCGATATTTAGACAAGTCTCAACACTCATGGCTGATTTCAGGAACTCCTCACAAAGCTCCACCACAGGCACCATCTGCAGGAAGACAGCAGCACCAAGAACATCCTGAATGCAGTCCAAGTCCAAAGTGACCTCAGAACTGTAGGCAAAATCAATAATGTGCTTCAGTCCTCTGGCTGAAAGACCTTTTAGCTCTATGGTGTTTTGGCTTGACTCCTTCATTCCTCCAGTAAACATGGCTCTGTATGGATCAAGAAGAAAAGATTTTACACCTCTGTTCAAATTGTGAAGAAAGAATCTGCAAAATTTTAAGCTAACCCTAAAGTACAAAAGTGACTGCTCACATTTTTAGCAGCCTTGATTCCGGAAATATTTTCCCAGTCATTTTCTAAGTAGGCATTAAAAAAAAAAAAAAAAGAAGAATATTAATAAAATTTCTAAGCCTTGAACCAAAACATTATAAACATGGCGGATTATAAACTTGACGGATATCAAGATGTCTCAAGTCCTATGAAACATGACAGGAGCTTTCATTTGGGTTTATTAACATGTCAAATCGGCTAGATGCAAAGAATGTGGGAAAACAATTAGCGACAACATCAAATTTTATGAGACATCGTGACCTGTCAGTGGCTGGCTGTGATCATGGGCATTTGACTGGTTTAATTGGGATAACCTCCCCAAAACATCAATCATACTAAAGAATAGATGCATGAGATTATATTCGTAATTAGAAAACAATTTAAAATTCCTTGCAGCGAGAGTGTCAGGCAACGCATTATACTCATAGTTCAGCCGCGGCTGACTGGATTGAGCGTCCAGCAAAGCGTCGGTAAGCTGCCAGTCTGATCACGGCCATCTGACTGCTTTAATTGGGATAAAACTCTCTGAAACTCCAATCATGCAAAAGAACATAATCATATCAACAGATGCATAATAAATGAGCTTGAGAGGGAGGAACACAAAAGACAAAAACTGCCAAAAATCAATGGTTTCTGAAACTGCCAGACAACTAGCCAGCCACTGACAGGTCACGTGACATGCCAGAATCAGACTGGCAGCTGCCAGCCAGCCACTGACAGGTCACGTGACATGCCAGTGAGCTGAAGATTGAACCCCTACTGCATTTAGCTGCACACTTCTGTTAACGCTTCTGCTTAATTCCCACAGTTTAACACGGTGTCTCATTTCGAAGACTGCGTCCACTGGAGGTTACGTTTGTCGGCCGCATACGTCACAAAAGGAGTCTTATTTCAGAACAGTAACCATTATAAAATTGACCGGTATTCCTAGTGAAGCGTAAATTGTTGTAATTTCTTAATGAATTTGGAATATAGGGGTCAGTTTACTGAAATGAAGCAGCCTCAATGATGTATGCGGCCAACAAATGCGACCTGCGGAGGACACAGCCTTCGAAATGAGACATAGCCAAAGTATATTTATATCCGCAACCTTAAAAACAGGTTGAGAGACTATGATGAATGGTTACCTCACAATGTACAACGGTAAGCAGGTGCAAAGGACTTTATCTACATGAAATACATATATCTCTATTGCTCACATACTAGTTATCTCTCTGCATGCCAACTAGGGCTGCACTATAAATTGTTTTAGCATCGATATCACAATGTGCGCATCCATGATAGTCACATTGCAAAATGTGCAATGTCAAGTATAATGACTATATGATCTGTACAGATCAGGCACCACGGTTCGAAACGCACATGATTCTCCGATTAATTGCAAAGTTTAACGATCACAGAGTGAAAGTTTAAGACTTGCACGTGTTTTAGGTCCTGTCAGTTTAAACATTCAAGTGATTTTAAACTATTAGAGCGTAAGAAGACACGGAAGAAGACTTGCACGTCTTCTTTTATAGTTTTAACAGAGCAACACACACAGCACACAAATACCGAATTCCATTCACATCTATTTGTGCTAGAACGGACACGTACACGCTAAATTATGTAAAAATGCTCATCTCTGTGAGTATCTTCGTAAACACTTAAAGCTTACGTGAACGTAAATAACTGAGAAAGAAAATGGATACGTATCATTATATTGGATCTGTGCATTTGGTCTTAAAGTGACAGCAGCCTAATTCTTCTGCTGCTGTCTGTCATAGAGGTTAATCACACAACAAAATACAAAGAAATCACTTTTGTAGCATTAATAAAGAGTAATTTAAATGTATACAGCGAAGACTATGCAGTGTTATTTTACATTTGATTATTCAAATGAATACTGTTCAATTTTACTGTATTTATTTTGTAATTTGTTTCACTCTAAAATCACCTCAATCATTTTAGAATTATTAATTCTTTCTCAATAGAGCCAGAGACAATTTATATGAGACATGCCACTTCCTCAATCCTCAATACAACTATATAAGGAAAACCCGTAACGGCAAAGATGGCGGTTGTATGCACATGTCCCGCCCCTCCCGCCGGAAAGCCAATCATCTGCTTTTAACAGTCAGCAGCTGACCACTAAGGAGCGAATGTACAGTGACGTGACATAACTGCCATATTCAACCTGTGCTTTCGCGCTGTGGCTGGCGCTGAGCCAAAGACGGACGCGCTCAGCGCTTGTCATAGGCTCTATCACAACTGTTCAGTGTTTTAACCACATAATGTTTATTTTAGGTTTCAGACATTTAAATACATATAATTGTTTAAGTGCTTGGCACAACACCGGCATTCTGGATAGAGACGTAAATGAAGTTTGGTGTCGTGAACGTGAACCCTTGCGCATGCGTAGTAAAGGTATAACCTGTGGGGAAAAGGGCATTTTAAACCTTATTTTGGGGCAAAGTCATCAAACTTTTTCAGCGATTTTTATCATATTTTACTGTTGTTTCTATACATGCAGTTTTTATGTCCCGGTGACCAGTGAAAGTGCAGTTCTGACTCTCTGCCCATTCATTTAGATAGGAGCCTGGTCTTGTTAGTCCGAAATAGCTGCCCGGAGGCGTTGCCAAGATGGCGGCCGAGTGGCACGACTTGCCTAAAAGGACTTTGATAGAGCTTCTCCAGTCATCTGGTGAAATTATTTTCATATCTCTCTCTCTCTCTATATATCTATATCTATATATATATCTATATCATCTATATCTATATATATATATATATATATATATATATATATATATATATATATATATATATATATCTATATCTATATATATATATATATAACAAAATATTGCATTGACAGTTTTTTCCAATATCATGCAGTCCTAAACATGAGGTTTAGTAAAAATGACATAACTTTAATTTTATATGAATTATCTCTTTAACATTTCATGTAAACAACTCAATAGTGCTAATGCCAGTAGTTCAAAGGGCTAATGAACTTCAAGCATCAGTCATTTTTGGGCTTGTGCTCAAATTTGTTGAGTGCACACAGCAGCTCCTCATCTATTCTGGATCCTTCTTGGTATTTCATTCTTCTTTCAGTGCTTTAATGCCACCAAATGTTCTGGTTTGTGTCTCTGTAGTGTCTCATGTGACCCGCAGCTTATAACTTATTAGTCAGCAGCACATTTTCATAACTGAACAAAGAGCAAGACGTATAACTTTTAATTAAACACATTATATTAGGTTTGTATCTTTAATTTACTGTATGTCTAATAGTTTTGAAACCATCTATATGTTAGTGTACTCCTTATATGACATGAGAAATCAAAATGTCCTTGATTTTTTGGCATTTAAGAGGCCAAATTTTTAATTTAATTTTTGTACTATTAAAATATCCAAGTTTTATAGCTTAAAACAACCTCCTAACTACAAAAAGAGCATTAATTTAACCAAGCTCAAAAAATGGCTTATTTGGATATTGTGGGATCTTTTGAATATGACTGCCTCCAGAGCAAGATACGGATGAATATTTGGCCCACTGGCACTCAGTCTCTTAACACGTCAAAAGCAAATAGAACCCAATGTAATCACTGACGCTGAATACAGTATACCCGTTCAATTTCTAATGTACTCCATGTGCTTTAGCTACTCCTGACAACAGGACAAATGGAAGAGTAAAGGAACATTTGCTTTGATGCGTCCAGTTTAAAAACCATGTTAGTATCTGTACAGCCTTCAGAAGGTACCCAGCGTCAGGAACTGGCAGATTTTTTTTTTTTTTTTTTTGGTACTCAATTTTTATTGTATTAGAGGGTAACAATATAAAAGAGGTATTGTAACAATTCAGATACAACAGCAACACTTACTAATTTTTGTTGAAAGATGAATCAGTCAACTGTCTTGGATCTGACAGAAGCTAAATTGCAACTGTAATTAAACTAATGATGCTTTGCCTGTAAATGGTGGTTTTATATGTATAATGCTTTACTTACACTTACATGCAATAGCGGGGGGCTGTTAATATTTTTTCCCATGCAATTGTGTTAGCCAATCACAACAGAAGGGCCAGAATGAGAGTTGAAATTAATAATTTTTGTGAATATACAACTTTTTGGGGGTTTTTTGTGCAAAAAAAAAAAAACAAGCCTAAAGGAACATATTAAATTAATTAAACATATCCATGTTGTGTCCCCTTTAACACTGACAAAATCTGTTATATATGCAGTAGTCAAGTCGTTTAATTGGGTCATCAATAAGAACAAGGATTAACCTTGCAACTTATTTCTCGATTTACAGCTCAGTTGACTGGTGTTAACAAACTGTGTATATCTCACCTGAAGTAGTCACTGCAGGAGGCCAAAACCGCTTTGTGAACCTCGAAGCGTTCGTTGTCAATGGCCAGAACCACATCCAGCAACTGACCTTGATCACGCAACGCGGACAACCCCCTCAGGAGAGTGTTGCTGTGGCTGGGGGCCGAGAAAGTACAACGGAGCGTGCTATTCTTGTTGTTAGCCATGCTGGAAAAAAAAGAGAATCAGTTACGAGGAATTGTATCTCTCACCACTCCCTGATCATTGTCTCTGGCTACACAGCCCATATAACTTCAGAAGTAGCTTGATGAGTTTGCTGTTTCCCGACGCTCCACCAATTGGTCTCAGTTTCTAAACTGACGCATCAACATGATCCCTGTAATAGCACTTACTTTTAAATTATTCAAAAGAATGGATAAAGAACCTATTTGGATACAGAACCCATAAGCTGCACAAAAACCAAGCAACAAGCAGTCGTTGGAATCTTACTGACTGATCTTGATGGAATCACTTTTGTAACTTTAATAAGGATTAATCTATAGTATTTATATAAAAAAAAGAATACCATGCAGTGTTATTTTACATTTGATTACAATTTCTGTTCCTGAAATTTGTTCAGTTGTATTTATTTTAGCCATTGCTAATTAGTTTATTTGTTCTTATTTTAATACTGACTGTTTACTTGTCTTTAATAATGTTTGAAATGTCTATTACTTAGTCTAGTTGTTTTTGTTCATGGTATTCAGCTGCAACAGAGACACAAAGGCTGCGTTTACACTGGCACAAAAAATCCAATCTTTTACTCGCATCTGACACAGATCGGAATTTGTTGCACACGTGTAAACACAAAAAATCCGTGTTTTTTCCGCATCCGATCTGAGCCACTTCCAAATGTGTTTTTAAATCAGATACATATCCGATGTCTGGACATCCGACCTATGTCTAAACACACATATCCGATTCTCCTTTGAATTCCAAGCCACCACAAGGCGAGGACGACACGTTTATTCACAAAGATAGCTTTTTAATGTTGCATTATAAGGCAGCTTTTTAGAGGTGGGAACTTTATATTTATCTTTGTAAAGAAAAGAAATTGCACGAACACAGAAACATTCAGAAGCTGGTTTTCAACCTCTGCCTGTGACTTTTATAAATAAAACAGCTTCGCTACCGAAAACTACATTATATTTCTCAGCAATGAGGTGACAACTTCGCTGTAATTAAACTTAGGTCACTCACTCGCACGCTCTCTCTCTCTCGAATTCATAAAAATAAAAAAATATATTACAGGGCTACTTTATTTCACTTCAGAATTCTAGATCTGAGCTGTAGATAAACGAAAATGATTTATGGACTAAATATCTGTTCCGTAAGATTTTGTGCTACAAAACATTCATGAGTCATGACAGCTGTTATCTTGTCCATGCTGGCAAATAATCATGACCACCCGACATGAATTATATAAATAATTTTAATAGAACAGCCATTCAAAATCAGGGTCTACCATGTGAATTGTAGATGATCACCAAAAATCATTTTGGGCAGGAATTAATGTAAACACAGATATCGGATACCAGTCCTGTCTAAAGTGAGTGTAAACAGATGGGCCAAAAAATCAAAAGATCGGATCTGTGCATTCAGACTTGCAGTGTAAATGCAGCCAAAGAAAAAAAAAAACAATATGTTTGATATCTAAATGTTTGAGTTAATTTTTTTTTTACCTTATTGGAATCGGAACTGGGAATCAATGAGCAGAATCTGAATCGCCAAAGTTCAGATGATACCTAACACTACCTGGAGGGCCACTGTCCAGCAGAGTTTATCTCCAACCCTGACAAAACTCACCTGCCTGTAGTTTCCTAGTAATCCTGAAGACATTGATTATCTGGTTCAGGTGTGTTTGATTAGGGTTGGAGCTGAAATCTGCAGGACAGTCGCCTTCCAGGACCGAGCTTGCCCATCCCTATAGACTAAATGTTATCATATTATGGCCGATAACAACATATTAATCCTTTATTAGTCTGTCAAAATTAAAGCGGCGCTATGCAGTTTTGGCAATTTCTTCGCTGTCTTCTCGCGGGTTTCTCTATAGAGCTCCCCCTACAGCTTTGGAATAAATATTTGACAACACTGTGGTCAAAACTCGTTGGTGACTCGCCCCCCTCCCATCTTCTCCCGCTGGTCATGTGCATTTGTTTTCAAAGAAGCCGGCGAACACAGGGAGCCATGTCCACTGAGGTATGTATGATACACAGCTAGCATTTAAATGTTTAGATAGTGTATGTGTGCAGTGCCGTAAAGCAATTCGTTACATCGCGAAACCTGATATTACGCGATACTTCCTGACAATGAGTTGCACAGTTGCAAGGGTGGTTTTTCCGCTCAAAGGCGCTAGGGGGGTGCGAGAAGACCACCATTCAACCCGAAAAAAGTCATATAACCATTCCAATGACTCCGAAGCTGTTAAGGTAAAAAAAACCTGCATAGTTCACCTTTTTTTTAAACATTCAAATGAAAATCAATAATCTCCTATATTCTGCATGTGAATTTTTGACATAATGTTAATATTGCAAAAGTTTTCCAGCGTTGGAGAGATGTTAGAGTGGGTAGGCCTGAAAACGGGTGCCGGGGTTGCTTTGTTTCTGCTCGATATGCGAGTAACATTGGTTTTGCCATGTTTCACATAACTGAGATATGCTGTTGCAGTTGTTGAATCACAGCTGATGCCTGGCTCACACTACAGGAGTTTTAGGCCGAATGATCCCCGATTCAAGAATCGGAGAAAAAATATTGTCGATGACCTCGATCGGTTCCGATGTTCGGCGCAGATTATCTGGTAATGTGAGGCGTTCACAGATCGAATATTACACCTGCCGATCTGCTCTAACACAAATCGGGCTCGCCCCGATCACATCAAACATGTTTGATATTTAGGATTTTAAATCGGGATGAGCAAGACTGTGATTACGTAAGAACCTTCAAAATAGCCAATAAGAAACAGTTAGGGCTGTCGTGCTGAAGGTAATTTTGAGTGACTCAACAGTGCGATGTGCGTTTTTATCTCCATTTATTTATTGCTAAATAAATAAGAGTTACGCTGTGGTCAGCAGGCACGAAGACGAGTACATGTTCAGTACTGAAACCGAAACTATAAAGCGTGTTAAAACGAAGTGGAGTAAAATGAAGATACAATGTCAAAATAAGGGTCGGGTCCACATAATACAATAAACACAACATAAACCTGACAATGAGCTTTTTTTTTTTTTGACAATGACAATGAGCTTGTTAGGCCATTGTTATAGAACAGTTAGTTCCTTGAATCTCACTTTACGAGAGGCTTTCTGCTGATATTTCACAAGTATTGGCATTGATAGTCTCTGCATTCTAGACAGGCTGTCACTCAGTCCAGTTACATTGTTACGCCACTAGGTGGCGAGAAGGGACAGTCTTTTAGTGAGTCATTAAACTGTTTATTCAACGGAAATGTAAAAAAAATGCGGATTCATTCAAAGATAGATGTAATGAAACAAGCTGTTAATTATTTTAATATTTAATTTGAACTTTGAGCTCCACTTTACAAGACTCAGCTGAGCAGCAATGAGGCGCATGGGCAACGCTGAAGCTGATGCGTCACTTCATGATCAATGGCATTGATTCATTGTATCGACCAGCGCTGAGTCGCTGATGCCATTCATTAGAAATATCCTTAAATGTTAAAAGGATGATTTTTGAAAGATTTCGCTTTCCTTGGTCACGGCTACCTTTTCATGAATATGACTTGATATGAAGGACAGATACTGTTTACATCTGCTTTTCCGCTTCAGATCTGCTGCGTGAGATCACGTGAGGCGTTTCGTCTGGCAAGATAATCTTAATAACATTTTGTAGAGTGTGATGCGCCGCGATTTTAAAATATTGTAGTGCTGCACAATTAATCGAATTTCTAATCGCGATTACAATTACGGATGCCACGATTACGTAATCATTCAAAACCGTGATTAAAAAAAAAGAAAAAAAAAAGACGCTTACATTATTCTGCATGGGTGTGTTTAGAGCATGTTACGTTGTGGAGAGGCGAACCACGACTAACGTTACTTCAGAGAACCCAGCACAATAGGAACTACCAGAGACGTAGGCCTAATTGTATGCTGAAATAAAAAATCTCTCAACTCAGAAAAACGGACTTTTCTGTCCTGTCAGCCGCTATACTGCAGTAGCGCGCACTCTTCAATTGCACGCGCAAATGAGGCGGAGCGCGCTGTATATCGCTTCATTATACAGCGCAAAATAAACTAGAAGCATGCAACGTTGTTACGTTTTAAATTAGAAAAAAAACGCGTTGTCCAGATTCAGTATTTGCGGTCAGATGAGATGTTGTCGGTCTATATGTCAGTGTCATTATTCTATCGTTATTTTCATAACTTGATACGAAATAAAAAGTCTCTAACCTCAGAAAAACGAAATTTCACGTCCTGTCAGTTGTTTTACTGCGCTCGTAGCCGCATTCACTTTAACAGTTCTTGTAAGTATTGTGTATCACCATGGTAACGGTTGTTTCCATAACCCCATAATGCCACTTATTGATTATTTTGTATATTTGTAAATGACTGTGGTGGCTCATACCAAGATTGTATTAACAAAAACTAGTTTGGAACTGCTATTTAATAGCTTAACCTTGTAGGCCTACTGTTTATTTATCAGTAGCCTATTAGTCATATTCTTACAATTTATTTGTATATTAAGTAAAGGGGGACAGTAGCCTACTTGTATGTGTCAATTTTTGTGTAAACAAATTATAATAGGCCTATATAATACCTAAAAAGGTGGGTCGCGGCTTGATGACCATGGGGAAATGTGGGTCCCATGGCCAAACTATTCAAAACATCATGCAATGTAAATCGTGGTAATCGTAATTGATTACAATTTCAAGGGAATAATCGACTATTATGATTTTTGTCATAATCGTGCAGCCCTAAGTGTGAGCATGTTTAAGATTTGAGGGAAGAAAATCTGCAAAGATTCTCCTTAAGTGTGTGCTGCAACCAGATTTTACAATCGGTTAGGATATTAAAACTCCTGTAGTGTGAGCCAGGCATGATTCACGCATCCTTATGGGGGTGGACCAATGAAGGGAGGGGTGTGTTTCTTCTGGGTTGGGGTGTGTTTATTTGGGTGTCAATTTCAAATATCAACAGTGTTTCTCAGAAATCTCTTACTACACCTTGAAGAGCTTCAACCCAAAGCCTAAGCATTTACCGCAGCTTGCCCTGTCCTGCTTTGACAGATGCATGTGCTGTTTAATGCTTTTGAGGCATGTTTTCCTCAAAGCATAACTTACATTTTACAGTTATATCCTTGTCTCATTTTGTTGAAATATTTCTTGTTAGAAATCTAGATTTAAATTTCAACATTTAACACAAGTAATCGTATTTTAATGAGAGCAGTAACAGTAAAGGGACTATTGTTGGAGTAGCCTATAAATGTAAAATCATTAGGCTACTATGTTCAGTCGAGTAAATGTGTGTGCTCCTCATACCTTGTACAAGTTAACATTTTGTTTATTACAATTTTTGATTTAGTCATTTTAACTTCTGCTTTAAAACGGCAAATAACCAGTTGATTTTTTTGGTTTAGAATGTAATGTTAATATATTAACCCTTTTTTGAACAAACAATGTATAGCCTACATAGATACTTTTCATAGCCTTCATATTTCACATTGTTTGGAGAACAACATTGGGCAGGATTATGAAATAACATTTTCTTTTTAAAATAATGGTTTTAAATTAATTATTTTTTTTAATGTAAAATATAATTTTGTATAATTTGTGGATTTTTTATATCTGATTAATCGATTAATCAATGAAATAATCAGGGTTCGAATTATGATTTCATCTTTGTGGGGGTCTCTTTAAAAAAAGAGAAAAAAAAGTAGTCTATGAGCAGGCGTGGTAGCTTAATAATGTAATATAAAAATATAAAAATTTGTAAATATAATACAAATTTAATAAAAAAGCTTTGGTGACACAATTCAATTTAAATAGTAGCCTACATTTGGTTTAATTTGTTGAGAATTTTCACGTGAGTGAAATAGATCCGACAGATTTAATTAAGTGGTCCAGTGGTAGAACATTTGCCAAACGCGTCGGAGATTCTGGGTTCGAATCTGCACTTATATCAGTTTTTTTTTTTTTTTTATCAAATCCGATTATGTTTATAAGTGGTTCTATATCAGGCAGAGACACGTTTGTGTGCATTTTGTTTTGTAATTTTACTGGAACGAATAGAGAGTCTCCACAACGGATTGAAGCGCGCCCGAGTGAAGACTGTGCGCGAGCCACAAACAAACACAGTATCCGCGCCAATGATCGCAGCGGCACTTTTATCACTTGGTATAAGTGATATATTTATCACTTCATAAGGTTGTACCGTAGTGTGATGACGATCCGAGATCCCGCGAGATCCATGTGTTTGGCATCTTGTCCTATCTTTTAAGTCATGCTACAGTAGTCTGAAGGAAAAAGTGCTTTATTTGTAATTTAAAATAATGGTGCTGATGATTTTTAGAGACCCCCACAGGTGTATGATTTTACTGCTTTCATGGGAGCTCATCCTCTCTCTATGGGAGCTCAGCTCCCACTGGCTCCCACGTAATTCGAACCATGGAAATAATCAACTGAATTGATTAACAAAATAATCATTAGTTGCAGGCCTAATGTACAGTATAAATAATGGATACTAATTTCAAAATTTGCTAAAGATTACATTAAACACTCTTAATAAATTATAAGTGTTTTCGAATATTCGTTTTGAAAGGCAATCTAAACGTAAAAATAGGGAAAAGAGCATGTGCAATGACAACTTCCAATTTATATCCAACTGATATCAATAAATGTAAAAAACCTCTTGATATTGCTCATATACCATTACAGGAAAGATAAAATGCAATTCCTACACAGCTGGTCATGTGATGTCAACATGGCTGCACCCATAAGAGGGCGACCCACTCCATGCAGAACAAAAACAATTTTTTTCTAGAAAAATTGTGTCTGAAGCCTTCTTAATTACATATGTTGGGGTAAATGTCACTGTAATGATATTTTTCAAAAGTGCTTTTCATTTCTATACGTGTAAAACTTTAACAAAACATTACGGAGTGCACCCAGGCCCGTCACCAAGGGGGGGCATTGGGGGGCAGTGCCCCCCCCAAATTAC
This sequence comes from Abramis brama, assembly GCF_963993115.1. Lineage (NCBI taxonomy): Eukaryota > Metazoa > Chordata > Actinopteri > Cypriniformes > Leuciscidae > Abramis > Abramis brama. Next base: position 24,010,063 of record NC_139985.1, read on the forward strand.
TTATTGTGCCCCCCTAAATATAATGCACAGGACAGGACAATAAAACAAACTTATATTAAATGTTTGATATTAAATGTCTGCGATGATCATTTTCATTTTAAAACCAAACTGTTTCAGCAGAACTTAGCTCACAGGAACAGTAATCTAACGGTAACGGTAACACTAGAAATGCATAACACATTATCCTCAGAAATGATTCAGAAAATTCATTATTCAACGCATTATTACACAGAACGTAAATTGAAATATAATTATATTCATAAATGACTTAAAACATCCCAAAACAGCACCCAAACCTTGCAAAGACCTACCTCATTAATTATTCAAATACAACAGCCAATGGCAAGTTTCCAGCAGCAGACCTTTCAATATGTTATTTTTGTGTTAGTAGTTTTATTTATTCAAATTACAATATGCAGTTGTGTGTAAGTATATGTATATATATATATATATATATATATATATATATATATATATACACACATATAAATCATGCAATTCATTTAGTTAAGCATACAGTATTGTTTATACGTAATTATTTTGCGCAGCTGGGCATTGCATGCGATCTCAGAATCAAATTTTGGCGGTTTTGTACTTCAAAGCTATGGATATAAGAAAGTGGTTTAAAGATTCGTCGTTGACAAAGACGACTTTGACCAACAACAACGTGTGTGGAGACGACTCTGGAGCTAATGAGATAGGAATGGAGAATTTGTCTAATGAGACACAAGTTCACAGCGTAGACAGAGCAGCGGGTGTAATTATGAATGGGCCTAGTGACGTGATCGCCATCGCTGTGGCTGTGACATTGATCTTGGAAATGAAGGACCGAATCAGATCATTTTACAGCGATACCCTGCTCGCTTGTATAATAATAAAAATCGCTCCTTTGTGTCTTCATGGTATCAGACTAATGATATACGTTACGTTGATTGTGCCTGTTACTCAAGAAAGCTACTAGATGGCACTGTGTTGTGTATGTGACGAACAATGCAGATTAACAAAAAATATAGGCTACTAGCTTAGGGTGACCATATTCCAGGACATGTCCGGCCGGGGTTTCGAGATCGCCCAAAATATCCGGGATACGGCTTTTGCTTTATCGTCGCCATTCATTTTGTTTACATGCACACCTTTTGATTCAGTAGGACTGAATTAATTCCGATTGGTGAATCTGAATGTAGTGTTTACATGAACGCTAAACAAGTGATCGGTTGATGTGCGTTTTAGCATTGCTAAGAAAATTCCTGTGTTTTCTTCTCGATCGGGATCCGTGTGAAGCAGAATGCATGACCTGCAAAGCTGGCACGTACGTGTCAGTGTCAAATAATGTAATAATGTAAACATAATGAATGGTGACTGTAGAAAGCAAAAGCCGAATCCCGGGCATTTTGGGCGATCTCGAAATCCTGGCCAAACATGTCCTGGTTAAACAGGACGTATGGTCACCCTATACTAGCTAAATGTGGAAATGTTAAGAGAAAATAAACAGACGTTGAGATCATAAGGTAAAGCATTTTTTTTTGAATAATTTAACAAAACAAGACTATTGTGGACTATTTTAGTTATGGGTTGTTGTTTTGGTCTGTCTCAGATCATTAAAAAAAGTGTGCCCCCCTATGAAAATTAAATGCCCCCCCATTTGGTTTGTTCTGGCGACGGCCCTGAGTGCACCTAATATTCAAAAAATGTCTAAATAAAGACTGAATAATAAAACCAATACATTTAGTTTTCTTTACTAATATTAGCACCTAACCCTGTTGAATTTTGGAGCAACATCTCTCTATGCATGCATCAAACGCATCGCATGCCACATTTCATGCTACATCCATGCCTACCTGCTTTGAGCTCGATTCACAGAGAACTCCACACCATCTGACTCCGCCATGCTCAGCGAGGATGAGGATGAGGAAGGTCATCATGTGCAGAAGCCCAAATAACCGCTAACCATTCTCAATCTTAATAAAATAAGAAATACAACAATTCAATGACAAAACAACAACAACAACCCATATCATACTTACAGTTTCAAGTGCATAGGCTGCTACGAGACAATGAGAACATTAGAAAGGAAAGTAATGATTCATTCTGCATTAATATTGTAGGGCCTGAACACTAATACAGAGTTATTAATGTTCAGCTCACCTGCACGCGCCTCTCACCCTCTGCTCGACCCCGCGGTTTCAGCTGCGCGCTCACGAGCACACCACTCACGAGCTCCTTCGCATTACATCTGCCCCAAAATTACACAGCTAATCAGAATAAAGCACGTGTTTTCATGTAAATACATTTGCATGGAGGGAATAAGGCATTCATACCTAGCCTGGCGAGTTTGTTGCAATGTTTTTATCATACATAATCTCTCTCGCTATTTTCGCTGTCAAAAGGCGCAGTTCTTGACGTGAGGGGCGTGGTCATTTTCTTTTTCAACGCGTCATCATCATATGACGTCCAATTCACGCGTCCGTCACAGATTCGCACGAGGAAGCTTGTTATTAACTTGTAAAGGGTATTCAAATGCGCTCAAAGCAACATTAATACAGATTAGCTTATGTTTTGGACATTTTGTTTTTAGATAACCCTGTGTAAAATGGCCACGTTTGAGTCTCTCGGACTGTGTGAGTGGTTGATTCAGCAGTGTAAGCAGATGGGCATCAGCCGACCGACCCCTGTACAGGAGAAATGCATTCCTGCCATATTGGAGGGTAAAGATTTATATCTGCTTTATAAAAACTGTAAAACCAATGAAAATAGACAGATCACGTTCATTAATTGGCTTTACATAGATCATTAGAAGTATTAATTCGCGAGCACATGTGGATGGCACAACCAAACGGTGTCTTTTCTAAACAACAGTAACAACAAAGTATTTATTCTTGGTTTAATATTGTCTTAATATTTTTATTAGAAAGTATTTTGGAGGGGAAAATTTGGCACAATAATAGCTGTATAATTATTAGACTATAATAAGAATGTTTTGTTGTTATGTATGCCTTTATATTTATATTATTACATTTATACAAAGCTGTTTGTTGTTGTTTTGAGTTATTTGACTGTTGTTAACTTTTGTGAACAGAATGACATGTTCATATTCATGAGTAAGCTCATTAATAAATAATATATCCTCCTTGGACCCAGGAATAGACATTTTGTCCTCTGTAGTGGACATTATATTTCTGTGAATTTCTCTGACAGCATACATGTAATATCATACATCATGGATGTCTTGTAAAGAGCATATTCAGGGCTTTTCAGAGATACCAAAAGTTCAGAAGTTTCACAATGACAATTGCCTCTCCTTGGACTTTAAAAATAACTGACATTAATTTAGTGATCAAATTTAACACTCTTATGGAAATGTGATAATATTTTGTAATTATCATTTAAATCTGACACATTTTTTAATTGTTTGTCATAAATAAACATCTCAGGAAAATGTTATGGGGTTTCAAATCAAAATATGACTTTCTGTTATGAAACAAGACATCGATTTCATACATGTACACTGTAGAGAACACCAAGACTTAAATCATGTTTATCATGCATTTTGGGAGACACAACAAGTGAATGGGGAAAGAAATTATATTTCAATATTCCTATGAAATATTAGATATTATTATGAAAATATTGCCAATTACTACTCCCATTGTTACGCTTCTTTTTTCATTACATGTTGCACCAAGAACACATTAATATGCACATTAGATTCAAAGTACAGGGTGGGCCATTTATATGGATACACCGTAATAACATGGGAATGGTTGGTGATATTAAAGTCCTGTTTGTGGCACATTAGTATATGTGAGGGGGCAAACTCCTCAAGATGGGTGGTGTGTACTAATATATACTAATGTGCCACAAACAGGACTTTAATATCACCAACCATTCCCATGTTATTACGGTGTATCCATATAAATGGCCCACCCTGTATAGATGCATTGTATAAAAAAAAAAACCTTATGGCTATTTTACACACATATTGCATAAAGCAAAATGGTAAATCAAATCATTCTGTTATCTTTCATGATATAGTTGAGAATCATCTTTTTACAAAGTCTGGTATATAAAATCCTGAAACATACAAATTGATTGATTAAAAAAAAAAAAAATCCATTGTTTTTGCCTATTTATTTGCTTATTCATGTCTATTCATGTCTTTTTTTAATTTATTTGTATTGAGTCCTGGTGTCCTCTACAGAGGACAAAGCATGACATATGAATAAAATATAATTTTTCTAAAATGATATTTAAAAAAAAAAAATCTTATGCTCTAAGCAATGTAATGACACGAGAAAATACTCAGGAGGATATAATAATAATAATAATAAGCATATGAATATTATATGTGCCTGATATATCCGTTGCATCTGTATCATGACGGGATTTACGTTCTTGCTTTTATGGACATCTACACATTTAAAAAAAAAAAAATATATATATATATATATATATATATATATTTATACATTTATATACATTTCAAGTAATCGAGACAATCTGGCCTTTCATTTATAGTTTACACCCTTTAATCTATAATCTAATGTCACTGGTGTAATTAAGTGTGTTAATAATAAAGTGTGATTGTGATTTTGCCTGTCATCGGGGGTCATATTGAACAAAACAGAGTTGTTCTTTATTTTTTAATTTGCTTAATCCGAATTCTGTCTTTCACATAGGTCGGGATTGCATGGGCTGTGCAAAAACTGGAAGTGGAAAAACAGCAGCATTTGTTCTTCCAGTGGTGCAGAAGTTATCTGAGGACCCTTATGGTGTTTTCTGCTTGGTGTTAACACCTACCAGGTGCCAAGTTTTAATTAAAACAAACATAACACATAAAATAGTACTGAACTTTAATACAAAAATTGAACAACAGTACTGAACCATGAAAATGTTCTGTACTTTTCAAATATCTAAAAAAATATATATATATTAATTATACCTTGATCATTCATGTTAGTTCATAGTTCATTAACTAAAGAGAAACAACTTTAAAATGTATACAAATTTATTAGTAAACTTATTAATTTTTGTCTGTTTTCTGTCCAGAGAGCTTGCTTACCAGATCGCAGAACAGTTCAGAGCATTAGGGAAGCCTCTAGGCTTAAAGGACTGTATCATTGTAGGAGGAATGGGTAAGATAATATTCAGAGCTCTACTTGGTCATCCTTTAGGGCTCATTTATTCACAAAGCAAAAACAGTGCTTAATGTTTATTGAAAACTGTCATTTATAGAATGCATATTTATTAAAGTGCCCCTATCATGCTATTTTAAAGGTTCCTAATTTTGTTTAGAAGGTCTCATACAATAGGTTTACAATGATCCAGGGTGAAAAAAAAAAACAAAATAAACCTTTAATTAACTCTAATAAATGCATTGCAGTATCACCTCTTTGTGACTGAAACTGTTTGATGAAGTATTCAGTCTCTCTAAACCTGTCCTTTCTGAGAGCCTACTCTGCTCTGATTGGTCCCATGGCCCAGTCTGTTTTGATTGGTCTACTGCTTACAGCTCATGCTGGAAGCGAAACACCTATTACCATATCTGAATTTCATCTCCAGAGGCTTCCTCAGCACTTTATACACAGTGATAAGAACAGTAACGATGGCGTCGGTTTTACCGCCATCAATTCGACCCCGAGTCCTCATCCTTTGGAAGTGCATGCAGTGGATTTGCTTTCGCAGCACAGATTATAGCGTCTTTTCAACATGTTAACTACACGAACCAAACTCTTCCTGGCTACAGAGTTTGAGGGCGGGTCAAAGTAGATGTTGTTGGAAGACCATAGGCTGGCATTATGCAAATCTGTTACAAACCTACATAGGTTAGAATTAATGACGACTCTTTTCAGGCAGTTCAAAATCGGTTCTTTCTTTTGGGAGACAATAACTCTTTACTCATTTATTGTGCACTTTGATCTTTGAAACTTTGCAGACCTTTTACATTCACAAACCACTATATTACACACTGCATGAAAGGTAATATCAGAAGAAGTATATTAGGGGCACAAACTTTATTTTATTTTTTCTTCAATTAGACATGGTCACTCAGGGTTTGGAGTTGTCGAAAAAGCCGCATGTTGTTGTTGCCACTCCGGGACGACTTGCTGATCACATCCGAAGCTCTGACACAGTTAACCTGAACAGAATCCAATTTCTAGTAAGATTTTGATGTATTTTCTAATGGTTGTTTTATCTACCTAAATTCTTAAGCTAGTTTGTTTTAAAGCAGTTTTCATTGAATTGTGGTGTGTTTTTCTGCAGATCCTGGATGAAGCTGACCGTCTTTTAGAGCAGGGCTGCACAGATTTCACTAAAGATCTAGAGGTCATTCTCAGTGCTGTGCCCGCAAAACGCCAGACGCTGCTGTTCAGTGCCACACTCACGGACACGCTACAGCAGCTGCAGAGCATTGCCATGAACAGGCCCTTCTTCTGGGAGCACAAATCAGAGTAAGTCATGCTCAAAAGTGTGTCGGGAGAATGTTTTGAGATGTACAGGAGAAAATAGGTGTGTTCAACTTGAAGCTGCTCAGACTGATCATCAAAGTACCCTGAGAGGGATTAGAGAGCAGACGGCTCCGTATGTCTTCGAATTGCTCTCGCGGTACTTTGATGTCATTCACCGATCGGTCTGTGCAGCACCGCTTCAAGTTGAACATGCCTATTAATATTGCTGCCCTGGGGTGCGTTTCCTAAAAGCATCGTTAGCCAACTATGGTTGCAAGTTCTGTCGTTATCAGCATAGGTCAACGAGTCGGCGTTTCCCGAAAACATAGTTCTAACGAACATTCGCAAAGTTGTGTGGTTGGAACTGTGTGGTCTAGCGTCACCAACTGTCCAGAGTTTCACTAATTTTTATACTAATAACTTTTGAACCATAAGGGCTAGAAACAAAATTGGAAAAAAAGTTATATTCACGTCTTGAAATTGGCTCAAGACGATTTGATTGCACCATATGACATTTTGACCATATGATAATTTTCCGTCATGAAAATCTGTCTGCCATTTTGAATTCTCCGAAAAACCTACCTTTTCTAACTCCTCCTAGGCCGTTACTCCGATTTTCACAAAAATTTAACCTGATCATCTTCAGACCATGCCGACAAAACGTCGATTCGTCAAACCGTTCTCAAATGAACTAATTTTACGTAGCGCTTGCGAAAACAGACGTAAGGCTGTATCTCCGCAACACTTTATCGTATACATGTCATCACATGCATGACTTTAGGCTACATGATGCGTTTCGACGCAGCTCCACCTACTGGTCCAGACATACGAAAAATTGCTATTTTTCCTTATAACTTCTGAAAGGTTTGTCCAAAAATCATAAAAGTGGTCTCGTTAGATCATCTCCTTAGATTCCTGAATCCTTGCCGAGTCCAACGATATCAAACATTCTAGGTTTTGCCTTACGGTTTGTGTAGAGTTGTAATTTAGCGCTTAAAAAACATTTGCCAATATCTTCGAAACCGTTAGACCGATTGAGATGAAACCACCGTAGGAATTTCGGAAACATAGGTCGTTGGCAATATGCTAATGCCCAAAAGTCAAAATATGAATAGTAAGTGGCAAGAAAATGCAAACAAAGTCAGGTGTGTGGGTCATGTGTTTATACATATAAATGTCAATAACTCCAAAACGAAATGAGATATTTTCACCAAATTAGCCACATGTACTGGCTCACTCTGAGGACACATACAAAAGATTGCGGGATTGTGCCTCTTGTTGTCGCTATAATAGAACAAAACATAAAATTTCCATTGACTTCAATATACAAGTCGTCAGTCATACGAGTCATCAGCACCATGCCTTGAAGGTACTCAAAAAGTTTTGAGGTAGCGCCACCTTGTGGTAAAAAGTTATAACAAAATTAGCAAAAATGCTAATAACTTTTGAATACATTTGCCTATTGTAATGACACTGGGTTATGCCGAAAACATAGATACCAATTTTGCCATAGTCAGCCAAACGTCCTGTCCGCCATCTTTATTTTCTTTTAAAACCTACTTTTTCAAACTTGTCTTAGAACGTTTGTCCGATTTTCACCAAAATCGAACAAGTATCGTATCATCTCCAGACTGTGCCGACAAAATGTTATGGATTTCGTGTCGATAGACAAAAACGTTTTTGTATACCGCAGCAGCAGCAAAGATGAGGCATGTTGCCAAAATGACTATTCAGGCTTTATCTCTTTTTGCATAGTGTGATGTCTGTTTATATTTGTCAACACACATTTAGTTTTTCTTCATTTTTATGTACTATATGGTATATTTAGTAGTTATCAGTGTATGACAAGTTTCGGTAGTAAAATAAAACTTTTTCTTACTTGCAGATCAAATGCATATTAAGTATCTGCATAATCTTCGTTATTGACTAGTGCTGGCTACTTGACAATTCATAATAATTCATAATGATGTCAGACCTGAGCTGTCATTTAAGCCTTATTTGTGTGTCTAGTATGTGTGTCTAGTACTTTGTCTAGACTGGAATGGCCATTGCAGAAGCTTGGTTTTGTGCTCAGTGACCCTTTTTTTTATTTTATTTTTTATTTTGATGTTTGTTGTTTTTGTATCACTGTCCTTTTGGAAGATCCAAACATGGCCCATTATAAGAATTAATGCTGTGGGCCTAATTTTCTGCCAGAGGTCCTGGACATGTTGTTCAGATACATGGCATCATGGATTCGATCAAATGCCAACAGATAAAAAATCAAAACCTGACAACCTCTGCAAGAAATCTTATAATGGGCCATGTTTGGATCTTCCAAGTTCCAACAGGACAGTGATCCAAAAACAAACATCAAAATCAAAACAAAAATGGGTCACCTAGCACAAAACCAAGCATCTGCAATGGCCATCCCAGTGTGTGTATATATATATATATATATATATATATATATATATATATATATATATATATACACAGTGAGGAAAATAAGTATTTGAACACCCTGCTATTTTGCAAGTTCTCCCACTTGGAAATCATGAAGGGGTCTGAAATTGTCGTCGTAGGTGCATGTCCACTGTGAGAGACATAATCTAAAAAAAAAAATCCAGAAATCAGAATATATGATTTTTTTAAACTATTTATTTGTATGCTACAGCTGCAAATAAGTATTTGAACACCTGTCTATCAGCTAGAATTCTGACCCTCAAAGACCTGTTAGTCTGCCTTTAAAATGTCCACCTCCACTCCATTTATTATCCTAAATTAGATGCACCTGTTTGAGGTCGTTAGCTGCATAAAGACACCTGTCCACCCCATACAATCAGTAAGAATCCAACTACTAACATGGCCAAGACCAAAGAGCTGTCCAAAGACACTAGAGACAAAATTGTACACCTCCACAAGGCTGGAAAGGGCTACGGGGAAATTGCCAAGCAGCTTGGTGAAAAAAGGTCCACTGTTGGAGCAATCATTAGAAAATGGAAGAAGCTAAACATGACTGTCAGTCTCCCTCGGACTGGGGCTCCATGCAAGATCTCACCTCGTGGGGTCTCAATGATCCTAAGAAAGGTGATAAATCAGCCCAGAACTACACGGGAGGAGCTGGTCAATGACCTGAAAAGAGCTGGGACCACCGTTTCCAAGGTTACTGTTGGTAATGCACTAAGACGACATGGTTTGAAATCATGCATGGCACGGAAGGTTCCCCTGCTTAAACCAGCACATGTCAAGGCCCGTCTTAAGTTTGCCAATGACCATTTGGATGATCCAGAGGAGTCATGGGAGAAAGTCATGTGGTCAGATGAGACCAAAATAGAACTTTTGGTCATAATTCCACTAAACGTGTTTGGAGGAAGAAGAATGATGAGTACCATCCCAAGAACACCATCCCTACTGTGAAGCATGGGGGTGGTAGCATCATGCTTTGGGGGTGTTTTTCTGCACATGGGACAGGGCGACTGCACTGTATTAAGGAGAGGATGACCGGGGCCATGTATTGCGAGATTTTGGGGAACAACCTCCTTCCCTCAGTTAGAGCATTGAAGATGGGTCGAGGCTGGGTCTTCCAACATGACAATGACCCGAAGCACACAGCCAGGATAACCAAGGAGTGGCTCTGTAAGAAGCATATCAAGGTTCTGGCGTAGCCTAGCCAGTCTCCAGACCTAAACCCAATAGAGAATCTTTGGAGGGAGCTCAAACTCCGTGTTTCTCAGCGACAGCCCAGAAACCTGACTGATCTAGAGAAGATCTGTGTGGAGGAGTGGGCCAAAATCCCTCCTGCAGTGTGTGCAAACCTGGTGAAAAACTACAGGAAACGTTTGACCTCTGTAATTGCAAACAAAGGCTACTGTACCAAATATTAACATTGATTTTCTCAGGTGTTCAAATACTTATTTGCAGCTGTATCATACAAATAAATAGTTAAAAAATCATATATTGTGATTTCTGGATTTTTTTTTTAGATTATGTCTCTCACAGTGGACATGCACCTACGATGACAATTTCAGACCCCTCCATGATTTCCAAGTGGGAGAACTTGCAAAATAGCAGGGTGTTCAAATACTTATTTTCCTCACTGTATATGTATAGTTTAAAGAATTTCTAACTCATGGAAAGACACTGGATTAAATTACTTAGGATGTTAAAGTATTTTCTCAACTAGGAGCGAGACTTTGTTTGTGGCCAGGTTATGTTTTAATGTAGGCAGTTACGTTGTTATTTGGTTCTGAAGTCATGCACTAATTCAGATGTTCACCAGCACTATTTTGTTGGAAGAGGGTTTTCATAGGCATTAAAGCTGTTTTGACAAAGGCCTAATATTATTTTTATGTGGTATGGCTCTCTCTCACAGTGTGCGGACTGTAGATGAACTGGATCAGAGATTCATCCTCACTCCTGAGAAAGTCAAAGATGCGTACTTGGTCCATCTCATCCAAAAGTTCCAGGATGAACATGATGATTGGTCTATCATAATATTCACTAACACATGCAAGTAAGTTTTCAGTTGCCGAAAAAAAATAATTACAGGGTTTATCAGTGGTGCTTGGTAAGGCAAATCCCTACTATAAGTATTAAACTTGACATCATAACCAGACTGCATGTACAGTGGACATGAATGCTACCTCAAAATGGACATCTTGTTGAGGAGCTTTTCTAAGCAATCAGACTTAACATTTTACCTGGTGGACAAATCCCATAGACTTGCATTAAAAAGGAGGAAACTGAGTCATATCTAAGGGGCTCTTTTGAACTGGTAAACCAACTGTGCACCCAAATAACCTAGAAATTGCCATAGCATTATGTTAGCAAGTTTGCACAGTCAAGCACCACTCACATTTTCAAAAGAAAAATGTAAAAATCTATTATTTGATTCCAATAATAATGATAATTTTTTTGATAATGATGATATTGTTATGTGATATTGTGATGTAAATATTCCAGGAACTGTCAAATACTCACAATGATGCTGCGTGAATTCAATTTCCCAACCATCTCTCTGCACTCAATGATGAAGCAGGTAAGTGACATGTTATGTAGTTAAAATTGATTCTCACTCAGTGCCTAATGTCTACTAAAGGCTTTTATTTTCTTCCCCTTTCAGAGACAGCGTTTTGCCAACCTTGCAAAGTTCAAGTCCAACGTCTTTAAAATTCTCATAGCCACAGATGTTGCTGCCAGGTACAGAAGCAAACATTTCTCAACACACCTCACCATTGCTCTTTGCCATTTTCTAATTTATTCCACTTTCTCGTGTCTATGTGTTTGTTCTCTTCTTATCTGAAGGGGTTTAGATATTCCTACAGTGCAAGTTGTTATTAATCACAACACACCAGGTTTGCCAAAAATCTACATCCACAGAGTGGGACGAACCGCTCGAGCTGGTGAGTTTAGAGCTCTATTAACAAAACTGAATGTCAACCCACAGTTAAAGTTTTGTTATCTTGTAAATTAGACATTGTTATTCTTCTCTGGCTTTTTTTTTATGTTAGGTCTAATATTACAATTCTATACTATGTTTCTGTAATATGTATTAAACCTATAAAACATTAAAGACTAAAATCAGTCATTTTAAATATTCTAATAGCTTTATAATATACGATATAATTAAACATTTTCTATAAAAGAATCATACGAAGTAGCAGAAATGACCTTTAAAATTACACATGAAATACAGGGGTTGGACAATGGAACTGAAACACTGGCCAATATATTATTGGTGGTTTCGTGCCTATATATGCTGTAAGAGCAGAGTGTGAAGGTTGAATTAGCAGAGCAATAGCACAGCTGTACATAAAATATTGCAATACACACAACATAATGGGAGACATTTCACAGTACAAAAGAGGACAAATTGTTGGCTCATCTGTGACCAGGACAGCAAGTCTTTGAGGTGTATCGATAGCTATGGTATTCAGGATAATGTCGGCATACCAGCACGCAGGATGAACCACATCCAACAGGAGTGAGAAAGCTGTCTGAAAGGGATGTTCAAGTACCAACCTGGATTTTATCAAAAAAAACATAAAAGCTGCCCAACTCGCTGCAAAATTAAATGCACACCTCAACTCTCCAGTTTCCACCAAAACTTTTCGTCAGGAGCTCTACAGTCACTTTTGATCGTTTGATCACTCGTGCCAGTGCCAAATGTCAGTTTCATTGGTGCCAACAGTGCAAATCTTGGGCTGTGGACCATGTGAAACATGTATTGTTCTCTGATGAGTCCAGATTGAAGCACGGGGTTTGATCACTGATGGTTTGGGCTGCAATATCATGGCATTCCATACTGTGCTTGATGTGCGTCACTGCCCAGGACTACCGAACCATTCTGGAGGACCATGTGCAACCTAATGGTTCAAACATTGTACCCTGAAGGGGGTTCCGTGTATCAGCATGATAATGCACCAACACACACAGCAAGGCTTACATTTACATTTGTAAGAATGGTTTGATGAACATGAAAGTGAAGTTGAAGCCAGATCTAAATATTTTTGAGCTACTTTGGGGTATTTTGGAGGAGCAAGTCAGCATCATAATAGAGACCTGGCCACTCTTCTGGGCTCTGTGAAACCCGGCTCAAAATCACTCTGGCCACTGTGAAGGACTTGTATCTGTCATTCCCAAGACAAATTGATGCTGTATTGCCTACAGCATCAATAGCACAGTATGGCCCCACCATACTAAAATGTTATTGTGGTCTAAAACCAGGTATTTCCGTTTCATTATCCAACCCCTGTGTTCTAACACTTACCGTGAACTTCCAAGCATTAAACTAAATTATTAACATGACATGACAAAAAGCGACAATTTTATATATGCATGGAAAACTGGGATTTTACAAACACTGGGTCAGATGTTGTATTAGTGTTAGCCATACCAAGTGACAGATGAATTTGTTCAAAAGACCTGCGGCCCATTTTTAGGTTGTGAGTGTGACCCACCAGTTGAAAAACCACTGTGCTAAAATATCATATCTGACGTGACATAACATCTGCTATGGCCGCTGTACACTTGTTTCACTTTAGGCTGCCTGGTTATAAAAGAAAATGTATGTGATTGGATACAATGCTGAACCATTGCAAAAACAACAATGTAAACAGCATAGCAGCAGGAGTACATCTAATTGGATTGCTGTAACTAATACAAATTCAGAATTGGACCATCTGTTTTATAACGTCATCTTCCTGTTGTCCAGGCCGAAATGGTGTGTCAATCACTCTAGTCACACAGTATGACATCCACCTCATCAGTGCTATCGAGGAACAGACCCGTAAGTTCACAACTTAAACAGATCTTCTCATTTAGAGAGAACTTTACTCTAGAATCTAAATATTCTATTGTAATAAAAGCACTGTAAATGCAAGTAATAGTAATGGACTTTCTATGAAATTACTTGCTGTAAGAGTATGCTTATGATTACCGTTTTGTGTGTTTAGAGGTGAAACTGAAGGAGTTTCCTGTTGAAGAGAAAGAGGTGTTGAAGATCCTCACACAAGTCAACGTAACAAGACGACAGTGTGAAATTGTGAGAGAAGATTTTTTTTTTTTTTCAATATACATTTTATATAACACATGCAACCATAATCTTACAATTGTTAATTCTGTTACAGAGACTGGAGTCCACTGATTTTGATGAGAAAAAGAAGATAAACAAAAGGAAACAGATGATTCTGGAGGGAAAAGTGAGCCGTTTTATTTTAAATGCATGCTTTAAACATATTACAGAAATCAGAAAAAGATTATAGATTATCCAAAAAATTATATAGAAGTTGTCGTTTTGTCTAGATTTGATGACAGGATTTTACTTGCAGAATGACTTTGTTGCTTGTGGTTCAGTTTTTTTTTTTTTGTTTTTTTTTTACTTTCTTCAGATATTAAATAAATATAATGCATAAATAAACACATACAAATTAACCATGTTTTTTTTATTTGTCCCAAACTTCTTTTGTATCAATCACAGGATCCAGATTTGGAAGAAAAAAGGAGAAATGAACTAGATAAGATCAGCAGAAATAAGAAGAAACTGAAAGGAAAAAATCAAGAAAGCCTCCAGAACAAAAAGGAAAAGAAAAAAAACAATGCAAAAACGACAGAAGTAGACTCTTGAAGTGTTCTTGATATTGTACATTTACATAGGTGTGTATATAGCATAAACGAATGTATAAAATATCTGTGATCAATATTTCAAAATAAACTGCATTTTATGAACTATGTTGAGTGTGTTCTTAAATGAATAAACACATTGTAGCCGGGTTTCACAGTCGGACTTTGATTAAGCCTTAGTTAAATTAGGACATTTTATCACATTCATTTTTATTTTTGGGGGAAGAAATATTTCTCCCCATTTTCTGGGAGCTTGGGGGGTCCCTGGAAATATAGCCGTCATAATATACCCCCCACCCCTGAACCAGGTATATTTTTTGTTGCTATGAGGGTACTAAAACGCCAAGGTTTTCTATATAGGTGGAATAGGGAAAACAATCAATATATGCTATATATAAATGCTACTACTGATTACAACTAACACATCATATTCATAACATTTCAATTAAGTGTGCATCTTGAGACAAAACAATGGCACTGGCATATTTTAAAATGTATCAGTATAAGTTGATTTCAGTTGCTCAAACAGGCATTTTAGTCTGGGACTAGGTTTAAACCTTGTCTGTGAAACCGGCCACGTATAGCGTAAATGTATACTATTACCAGACGGGCTCTGCTATTACTGCAGTGATGATAAATTATTGGACTTTTATTTTGACAACTTCCGCTTTCACCTGGAAGTACAACAGTAAATGGTTCGCACTTCGCAGACCACCTTGTGCCGCAAAGAAGATTCACAACAAACATTCGTGATTTAAGACCTCAGCTGATTAAACTTTACTGGAGATTATAAGGGCTGATCAGTCGTTCAGCTGACATGGTAAGCGAACGTCTATAAATTTGTAGATTAGTCAAACTGAAGCTCAGTTCCTGTGTTTAGTAGAGAAGTTGTAGCTTACTGGTCCGCAATCTCGAGCGCGCCCTAATGTAGTGTCCTATATCGACGAACACCTTTTAGCTTTGCGGTAGATGTAGAACCGTGTTTTAATTAATAATTTACGTTACAAACCACTACAGAACCCACTGATCTATATATTAATATATATAGATAAATATTATAGATCAGTGCTTCAGAGCACAAACACATGCGATGCGCTTTAGTAGTCAACAGAATATGGGGTTTCAATTCAATGTCAGCTAAAGAGGAAGTAATATAACACTTTTATTGTACGCTATGTAACTTATTCCCATTACTAACAATTAAAAAGATGAATGGTGCATTGTTCACTCCCTTACGAAAATTAACCATGGTTTTGTTATAGTAAAGTGTATTAACCATGATTTTTTTTTTTTTTTTTTTTCGGTGGATTGATTACTATTTTTCAATTAGGCTATCTCAACAGCTTTAAAACTACTGACATTTATAAAAATGTGTTTATATGAAAGGTTTCAAACCTAAAATTATGTCATAGTACTATAGGCTATATAGTTTTAAATGTGTTGTTATTTAAGACACCATTTTAAATAGTTTTCTTAGTCTGTTCATTTGTTCGGACAGTTGCACCAGCTGACATTTTGGGGGTTTAAGATAACAAAACATTAAATAACATATAGGCTATTATTTAAATGTACTAAAGGCTTTAGGCTATAGAATAGTGATGTACGTCATGAATTTATAAAATAATTTTAAAAGGAAATATGCATTTGGACACAAAAATATGCACGTCATATCATTGACCCAGTTACCATGGTTTAATAACCTTTTTTTGTGGTTAATTTTCATAAGGGTTGTCAGTAGATTTTGGAATTGACTCCAGAAAAAAGTCTAAAATCTAAAGGTTCAGATTCACCACCTTTACTGGTTGATGTCTTCTCTCCTAGCTCCCGTTATCTTTACTGAAGACAGCACAGAACCACCCGATGGTGAGTATGAGGCAACTCACATTATGTTTTGTGCAACTTTATCATAGCCATGTCCTTGAGTAATACTACATGCCATGGTCTTTGCAGTTTTTGGAATATAGTACAGTAGCAATACCATAGTACATGTATATAGTGATCGTTCAGTATCGAGGTAGTCCAATAGTAAATATCTCATTACTTTTCTTCATAGAGAAATGTATTTATTTTATTATCAATAATATATAGTACATTCCAGACAACTTTCAAGATGATGTACTTGTAAGTATTTAACTTAAGTATAAAGTCAAGTCATAAACTATAAATGTGATTTAAACAATATTAAAAAAAAGAGTACTTGCTGAATTCACTGAAAAACTATACTACCCAAAATCATGAAAAGCCAGCCACCAATCAATCAGAAAAGTCATCCACTCCCATAAAGCACTGAAAATGATGTAAGGCCTCCCATCACTCTTAATCAACTAATATATCTGAATATTTTACAATAACCAAATATTATTATTTTTTCAAATCGAAGTTTGCAATGTTTTCTGGTGATTCTGGTTGGCTTAGTTAAAGGCTTAAAACAATTAATTGAATCTTTTTTTAAATGCCTATGGTGAAAATGAGAAAAAGAACCCCTGAAAAGGAGGCATTCAGTTGTATGCTGTTTTATAAGGGAAATTAAACCCAACTAACATAACCAATAAAAAGTAATGGCAATTAAAAAGTTTGCCTGTTTCTTAATTTAGTCTGCTTGTGTTTTCAGCTGGTGGAGTTAAAGAATGGTGAGACGTACAATGGCCATCTGGTCAGCTGTGACAACTGGATGAACATCAACTTGAGAGAAGTTATTTGCACTTCAAGGGTAATTAAATCTTCATTCCTCGAGATGAGGGGTTCTTTGAATATTATTGATTGCATAAACGTGATTGAGCATTTGTGTGTGTGCTGAAATGTAAAGGTTATTTCTGCCTGCTGATTTTGATTTGCAGGATGGAGATAAATTTTGGAGGATGCCGGAATGCTACATCAGAGGAAGCACCATTAAATACTTACGAATCCCTGATGAGATCATAGATATGGTGAAAGAGGAAGTACAATCAAAGGGACGCGGCCGGGGAGGCATGCAGCAGAACAAGCCACAGGGAAAAGGCAGAGGAGGTGGACCTGGAAGAGGTGGTGGAACCGGCAGAGGTAAGACGCATTTCAAAGCCTTTGTTAAAGGAATAGTGTGACAAAATTGTCAAAAATGTTGGGTTAACTTAAATGTTGCGTTTTTGAAATGCATACACACTAGTGATGCACGGGTGGATGAGATAAATCATAATGTGTTCATTTTAATAAAGTCAAAATCTCATTTCACTGTAAAATGCAACAAACGTGTGTCACTGTTTTACTTTCAACAACAAAGTATTTTCCTTCAGTCAAAACCAATCCAGTATATGCCTAGAGCACCTCCTAGTGGTCATTACATAAAACACAAAGGAAGTAACCTAATGAGATATTGCTTAATAACTTAACAGATTTAACTAAAAATGTACACAAGCGTAGCAGAATTTATTCTAAAAGAGTGTTTTCCAACATAATGATGGAAATAGTATGCGCGTGATGTCACCGTCGACCGGAGTGGCAAAGTGCCAAAAAGGCTGAAAATATTAAATTAATAAAAAATAATTCTATTTTTAAGATTTTAGTTAAATTTGAGTGACCAACCCGCAAAACAGAGCACAAAACTTCATATAGCTTCATTTAAATTGATGGGCTCGCATACCCCTGTCATTCTGCATGAATTCAAATGTTTCCATGGTCGCGACGTAACATTTGCCTGCTAACCAATTCTTTATTTTGTAACAAACTTGTACTTCACTCTTATCCTATTATTCACATAAAAAAAAAAAATAATAATATGTGCTTATGGTAGTGGTCAGTCACGTTGACCGCCACATCCGTACGTGCTGCACGTGTCTCATTTGGGATCGTTTTACTTTTAGGTGATGTTAATTGCAAACATTGCGATTTGTGTTTTAAAATACAATACAACAACGAGCACCATATGATACCATTTACGGTGCATTCGGTCTCCTTGACAGGATATGAAAATATACTGCCAATAATAACCTCTGTTTTAGCCAACATTTATCACCATTTAAAGTAAAATGATCCCAAATGTAATTACGGCGCACTCGCTTCATTTTATCAAATGAACATATTTACATCAATTAATTTCACAATAATACTAGCCTTTTGTTTAGACTAATAACCTTTTCGTTCGAGCGAGGAAGCTGGCGTTTTGAGTTGCATTTGCTCATGCTGATGACTATATGCCACTGCTGTAAATGCAACTTGCAGTTTTAAAGACCCCTGTGGTACAAATCAAGTTTTTAATGTTGTTTATGTCTATGTGGTGTTTTTAAGATGCTTTAAGACAAACCATGAGCAAATTCACAAGTCAACAATTGCAGAGTATTTTCTCCTTAAAACTGCAGTGAACCAAAGACTCAATGCGGTTTCTGACGCCACAAATACCATCGTAACCGATCCCATTAAAGTCCCAGCGGGCTTTACGCTTTAGCATATCTTTAACTATGTTACGAGGCAGGGGAGTCTCAAGAGAAGCCAGGTTATCCCGGTATATTTTTCTGTTGATATGACAAATCGGGCACATTTACAGCGGGTGAATTACGTATGTGATGTATGTTACGATGTAATGATGAACATGCATGCGTTTCTCCACTGACGTTCAAAGTTGTTCAAAGCTTTTCAAGGATTTTTAGAAGGCAGTTTCCTGACTCTGAGATGGCAAACGGGAACATGGTTTGTGTAACATTAGCAACACATTAGCTGTTTGATAACATAGTCAAGCAAAGGGCTAATCATATTAATTACCGTTACGTGTCTGACGTTGTAGAGAGCGATACATAGACTAAAACGCATTACCATTCTGATACATCGGTTTGTATTCGACCCTATAATTGAATGACGATTGAATTAAAATCTCTAGTGAAGAGAGTAAAGCCTGTGTTTTCAGGCTATTAAGGAAATGTAATTTTGCCAAAGAAGAACTTTTACTTCTAATAAATGTTCATTTAAAAGCAGCCTACTTAAGTGTAATATGAACACACCGAGAATTAGAATATTTGTAACGTGACGATCGGGTGCAGATATCTAAATCAGAGAAATCCATAGGTTAAGTTGGGTGGTGGGTGGATGATTTATTTTTAACAGTGGATTCGGGTGACGTCAACTGTGCATCTCTAATACACAATTGACAGACTTTTTTTGTTGTCTTTTTAGGTATTTTTGGTGGCCGTGGCAGAGGCATGCCGGGAACTGGCCGTGGACAGCAACAAGACAAAAAGCCTGGTAAACCACAAGGTGTGAAAAACCAAAACTAAATTTTATAACAGATCCTTCCCTTGTGTGCCGGTATGAGTTTTACTCCTTTTAGTCACAAGAGCACCTCTTCAGGTCTCTGGATGTTCATACATTAACATCATCATTTTATTTAGAGGCTCATTTACAAGCCTCAGTTCGTGCATCAAACTGTTCAGCAACTTTTGTGTAACAAGTTTAATGTAAAAGCCTTTAATGTCATGTGAATTTTTACCCAATATCTGATACTTATTGTCATCTACTTTCTCAGTTTGATCATCAACCGAAAAGAAGTGAGTTTATTTTGGAAATGGACGTCCTGGATCTCCGAAGGTTTTTAATTTGGGCAAGCTGTTGTAAAGATGCTTTTCCATTTTCTTCAAACTGTTTTTATTTCTGTTCACTCACATTTTGGTGCATGTTTTCACATTTGCTCTTAAGTTTGTTTGTTTTTTGTTTGTTTTTAAATACAACCATGGTGTAACTTGACTTGTGCACTTGTGAATAAACAATTTTTGTTAAATATTGCAATTGCTGTTAATATGTGTGTCAGCACTCCATTACATCTAAACAAATGGAAACAAGTTGCATGTATTAAACAGTTCAATCTTTGGTAACTGCTGAAAAACACTTGGCAAGCCATTTTCATGTTAGCTTTCGAAAAATAGTCTTTAATATTTATTTGCCTTAGTTTTGGAGATGTCTAGATTGGTAAAAACACATTATTTTTGGGAAGCCAACATGAAATTGTCTTGCCAAGAGTTGTCTCTTTGAGATTAAACTGAGATTAGCAGAATGGATTTTTATTTTATTTTTTTAGGGTTACCAGTCACCACACTAGTTGAATAATGAATTCCTATGACATTTCCATTCACTTGTGATTTAAAAGATGATTTTCACATTTGACATTGAACTATTCAGACCGATATGTGAATCACTTCATTTTTGACTGAATAAATAAAAAAATCGGACTCGGATTCAATATCGCTCACTAATCAGACATTAAATAAATAAAAACCATGACTCGCAAGCTTGACTTTACACAAGCAATATTTTAGACCAAAGCATAAAAATGACACTGCTCCTTGTGATTATGACATTAATATAATGTCAGTCCTTGCTTTGGTTTGTCAGTACGCAAATGTTTGAATGCACAGAATGGCTGCTCCATAGGAATTACATTTAAATTAAAAGTGCTGCTTCAAGTTGAACACACCTAATATCATTGTTGGAAGAAGCACATGACCCACTAGCATTATTATAATCCATCCATCCAGTCTCCAAACCGTTTATCCTTTGTAGGGTTGCTGAAGCCCATCCAAGCTTCTCAAGCTACAGGCAGAACATTGGACTTGGACAGACGGCAATCCATCACAGGGCTCACACACAAATTCACACCTACAGACAATTTAGTCTATAATTCACTTATGTCTGGATTGTGGAGGAAGCTGGAGGACTCAGAGGAAACCCTTGGTAACAGAGAACATGTAAACTCCACACAAAAAGGCCTCCTGGCTCAGACAGGATTTGATCTCTGCAGTGCTTCCCACTGAGCCAACATGCCACTCTTTTTAAATAAATGAATTCAATTATTTGTATTATATGTTTTCCCTAGTTTTTCATCCAATTAATCGAAACTATCAACAGATTAATGGTTAGACAAAATAATTGTTAGTTGTAGCAGTACTTCCCGCGGCCCTGGTGGGGATGTTACCAGAGGTGGACGAAGTACACAACTTCCTTACTTGAGTAAAAGTATAGATACTAGGCTACTGGTCAAATACTCCGTTACAAGTAAAAGTTGTAAAGACCTATTTTTACTTAAGTAAAAGTACAGAAGTACTCGTTTTTAAAAATACTTAAGTATCAAAAGTAAAAAGTAAATGTCAATGCATTGTTTTATTATTGTTGCATTGTTGTATGTGTTAAAAATCCCAATTGGTCACCCTCCTGTCACTCTATTGGGAGACACGCCCACTTCCTGGAACTTTCTTCACCTGAGGATAATTAGGCCTCCCAATCAACCTCACTAGTGTGTCTCTCTTTGTGCTGACTGCTTGCTCCATGTGTTTGCTGCGTCTATGACTTTGTAAGTTTATTTAAACATTTTGTATTGATATTAATTTGGTAATTGTTGATTTGTTTAATTTGGTTAAAGATTTTCTTTATGGTTATGTGAATGTATAATTATTATTATAATGATTTGTATAATTATTATTATAATGATTTGTATAATTATTATTATAATGATTTGTATAATTATTATTATAATGATTTGTATAATTATTATTATAATGATTTGTATAATTATTATTATAATGATTTGTATAATTATTATTATAATGATTTGTATAATTATTATTATAATGATTTGTATAATTATTATTATAATGATTTGTATAATTATTATTATAATGATTTGTATAATTATTATTATAATGATTTGTATAATTATTATTAGAATGATTTGTATAATTATTATTAGAATGATTTGTATAATTATTATTAGAATGATTTGTATAATTATTATTAGAATGATTTGTATCAGTAAAGTTAACTTTGTTTGATTGTAGACACCAGCAATATGCAGCAATTGTAAAGCCACATTAATGAAATGGGACAATGAAGAAAGAAAGTAAATGGCAATAAATCAATTGAGAAGTAACTTCTGGACTCATTCCTGTGTTCTAATCGACACACCATTCTGGTAGCACTTATCCTTAACCAGTCAAACATCAAATATTTTACAGTATGTAATACTTAAAGTACCGTATGCCGAATCTACGCCTGCCTACCTACCCTCATATCAATATCAAATTTATTTCTAGAACACAGTTCCAGTAGTGGGATTGAACGTGAGATTGAATAAGTGCACTCAGTAACGTCCACAATGGTTTCGGACACCCAAATGGCTGTTCCCTCAAATATTGCCCTATTTAAAGTTTTTTGGCTTTTAGTATGAATATGTTAACCTTACTGTTATCTATAAGCTAGTGTGCTCCAAAAAAGTGACAAAAGTCGCATTTAGAAGACCAAACCCAACGTTGAAAATAAAAATCAGGTTTATGTCAGAATCCAATGTCAGATTGACGTTGATCTCCAACGTTGGACAGACGTTGTATTGTGGTTGACAATGAAAATCGGGTTGACGTCAGGTACCAACATCAGTCGGGTTCTGACGTCAACCCGACTTTTATTTTCAATCAATATCCAACGTCAATCTGACGTTGGGTTCTGATGTCAATCAGATGCAGGGTTCTGACGTCAACCCGACTTTCATTTCCAACCAAAATGCAACCAAAATCATGCCCTGACTGATGTTACTTTCTACTCAAGGACCTTGACAGAATTGTAGTGGAGTAAAAAGTACGTACTTCAAGTACGTCAAAAAGTGTACTTAAGTACAGTACTCAAGTAAATGTACTTTGTTACTGTCCACCTCTGGATGTTACCATGATTGTGAGCGAACATAAACTGGTTTCATCTGAACGCACTGTTTGGAATCTGACAAACTCTGCAGGACAGTGGCCCTCCAGGACTGAGTTTGGACACCCCTGCTCTAGAGCATAGCTTTATTTTTCAGTGTCATGAAAAACTTGGATTTGGAGATTTCTTCTGTAGTGCCATAGAACGTACACAAATTCTGTTATTCTAAATCATGGTGCTACCCACCGTTTTGAAATTTCAAGGAGAATAAGGCAGGGCTGCCCCATTTCACCTTATCTTTTTCTTCTCGCTGCTCAGCTTCTCTGTGCTCACAAAAAAACCAGCAATCTGAAAGGAATAGCTATAGCTGAACGAGAGGTGATTGCTTGCTGATGACACGACCCTCTTTCTTAGGGATGCTATGCAGATCCCTTTGGCAATAAGTGTTATTGAGTCTTTCTCCAAAGCTTCTGGCCTGCGTTTAAATGTTCAAAAATGTGAGTTTTTGGCCATAAAAAACTGCAATGACTCCTTTATTCACGGTATTCCTGTGAAAGAAAAGGTTTGTTATTTAGGAGTTTATATAGTGAAGGACCAAAAAGAAAGATGCATTTTTAATTTTCAACCCCTTACGGATAAAATTCAGAAGAGATTTAACCAGTGGCTACAAAGAGATCTCTCTTTGAGAGGCAGGGTACTTCTTACGAAGGCTGAAGGCCTCTCAAGGCTTATTTATGCTGCTCAATCTGTTCATTTGGAGTCAAAGCTCGGTAAAAATATTGACCAGATACTCTAAGTTTTTGTGGAAAAACTCAGTTCATTATATTAGAAAATCCGTTGTGAAACGGATGGTGGTCTTAATATTTTGGATTTTAGTACTTTAAACTATACCTTTAAAATGAATTGGATGAAACAGTTTAGAAAGAACCCAGGGTCTTTGTGGAACTTTATCCCTAATTATATTTTTTCTCAGTTTGGTGGTCTGGATTTTCTTCTGTTATGTAACTACAAAATTGAAAAATTACCCGCAATATTTTCTGCTTTTCATAGGCAGTCTCTTTTAGCATGGTCTTTGATATTTAAGCACAACTTTTTACCTCATAAATATTTTATTTGGAATAACTGTAATATTTTGTACAAGAATAAATCTATATTTTTTCAGAATTGGTTTGATCAAAATATCTTGTTAGTCAGTCAATTAATTAATTCTCAAGAATTGTTGTTTTCATATAAGGAATTTCTAGATCATTTTCAATTTCCTGTTTCTCCCAAAGAATTTTCAATAGTTATGGGTTCAATCCCATCAGGTGCTCTTGCTTTATTCAAAGGAACTCAATCTCTACTTCCAGTCTCTTTGAGTTTGGTTAATACTTCTGTTGGCAAATTTGCGCCTGTGACCGCTTACTGGAATAATGTAGTTGGTAATATCTGTTGGAAAAAAGTGTGGATGCTTCCACATCTCTTTTTTTTAACCAATAAAGTAAAAGAGATTTCTTTTAAAATAATTCATAAATGCTACCCTGCAAATCAATACATGAAAAAGTTCAAAAAGGATATTTCCTCCAGTTGCTCTTTCTGTGACATCTCTGACGAAACTGTAGTTCATCTTTTTTGGTATTCCATTTACGAAAATGTTTTGGCAAGATGTTTTAGGATTTATTAGGTCTGAAATCTACAATGAATGTGTGTTGTATTGGAAGGATGTGGTCCTGGGCTTTGTTGATTTTGACCAATCTAAAAAAGGTCATTTTTATGTGATTAATCTGATCTTGTTACTAGCAAAATTCCATATTCATAAATCTAAATATCTTAATGCTAAAACCTCTCTTTCTTATATTTGTGAAAGAACTTGAAAAATACTTTTCGATTAAGTTGTCTGAGAACAAAAAAGCCTTAAAAACATTATCTGTTTGTAACTCTTTTCCTTTTTTCAGTGTCATGTAAATCTCATAATTTGTTAATGTTTAATTTATATTATTATTTTTTTGTATTCTGTTGTTATCTGTTATTACTTGTGTATTGTTTTAAGCATTAATAAATAAATAAAAAGACCCAACAGCGTGCGCCATCTAGAGCTTCATGACACAACTTTGTATTTGTTTTTGGGTAACTATTCCTATAAGCTTCAAGATTGACCTAAATCTTTCTAATAATTATTGTATACAGGTTATAGTCTCATTATTGTACTGTTATGTTTTAGACAGTCTCAACAATGCATTGAAGTTTGCAACCATGTAGATTTTTAGTTTTGTTTTGAGAAGTTTCTCATAGGCCGAGACTGTTTAAAAGGATTTCTTGAATTCATAGAATGAATTCATGAATTCTATGAAATGTTTTTCTTTCTTTTTTTTAATTCTGTATAGTGTTTTAAAAAGATGCTGGTAATCAACTGAAGGCATAAAACATTAATTTATCTTTTGTTCAAATGAAAATTAAACAAGCCCTTTAATTGTTTTGCAAACAGGCTTATTGTTAAAATTCTTCAGTCTCTCATGTTCTTGCTCAGACGTGGACAGGCTCTGATCTCTCTGGTGTGGCGCTTGAGTTCCCTGTCAGGTTGGGGTTGGACTTCAGGCTTCGGGTCGAGTCTCCAGCTCAAGCCCTCCACCAAGGACAGCAAGTGTGTTCTTTCCTATCCAACACAAAGATTATATGAACAAGTCAACTCATGAATGATATTTTAAGAGCTGTTTTACAACAGAATTGAATTCTGTTTGCACTGATTCTGTTATTTTCCTGTTTACCGTGAAGCTGCTTTGAAACAATACGTTTGCGTGCAGGTGCGCAAATTTTCAGGGCCTGTTTTGTGCGTACGCAACGGTTATAAATGAGGCCCCAGATCTCAATGGAGGCAAAACTTATGCAGAAATGCATTTAATCCTTTGTCAGGATGAAAACAAAAGTAGTGAAAGATCTTTTCCGTATTTTGATGTTCATTTGAGTGAAACGGTTTATCGGAAAACAAAAATGTAGGGTAGGGACTTCTTGCATTCTATGCATCAGTTGTTGATTTGTTTTTGAGATATGGGCAGATATCAAAAAGCTCTAAGGCACAATGAGTGCTTCTCAAACAGAAGGCTGTATATAGTATGTCCTCCTCAGCATTAAACGTTAGAATGAGACAGTCTAGTAAGTGCTTATGGCTGTGTCACATGTTCCCGTCCCCACAGTCACGGCACAAAAATACAACTAAAACTTAATTTTGGAAAAATACTAAAATATCTTCATATTAGCCTAATTGGCGTTCTATTAATGCAATAATGAATGACAATCGTCTGTGGTCTCAGTGGCTTACATTACTGGCAGTTTAGTGTTAAGTGATCACACTAAAACAAAGGATAACATGTATGCCTTAAAGTCCGAAAACATTATAATTGTCTAACATTTCATAATGAATTCAGACAAGCTCACTGCAGACTTGTTTCCCGTATGTTCTTTTTTTGTGAATTGAAATGTGTGCAAAGGATTGTGGGTGATTTAAGGACACAATCGGATACACTTGATGCATCCTGCAAAAGGGATGCAAAAGTAAGGCTGCTTTCAAGGATCCTTCAAATTGAGACGGCCTTCAGAGCCGCTTGATGACGTGACAACCGAGATATCTGGCCTTACTAGGATGCATCCTTTCGTTTGAGAAGCACCCTATGACAACAGCTGATTCAGCCTTCATCCCGGGGTGCTGCTATTTTTAGGTCCATCTAGTGATTGTTTTTCAATTAAACCACATTGGAAGTCATTTAATTTAGGCCGCATGTCAAACTCCACTCCTGGAGGGCCACTGTCCTGCAGTGTAGCTCCAAAACACCTTTCTGGAGGTTTCTGGTTCAGGTGTGTTTAATTAGGGTTGGTTCTAACCTCTGTTGGAGTGACACCCCTGATTTAGGCGATAGGCCTGACCCAAAACAGATGCAACATGGTCTCAAGTAAACAGCACAAACCTTTATTTTTATAAGTTCAGTCATTTTCACAACATAGACAGTTGATTTGGTAAATTTCACCACTGGACACTTTAACACCAAACCCCTTATTGTAAGTACAGTACATTTACTACTGCATATTAGTGTTTTTTTCCTTGTACATTACACTCAAAAATAAAAAAAATAAAAATAAAAAAAATCACAATGGAAAGCATGAATAGAAATAATTCTAGATAATAATGTAGGAAATGGAGAACAAACTCGTAGTCATGATAAACTGATCTGAACGTGGAGCGACTACTTTATATGGTGAGCTGTGGTGTTAATAAAGATTCAGTCATATCTTCTCACTTCTGATTTCCAGGGCCATGAAAGGGTCTCACTAAGGTCCTCTATCTATTGTATTGTCTGCTCATTAGTCCTGAAGGAGAGGGTCCCACCTATTTGTCCAGGGCCCCATGGATTTTAGCAGTGCCTCTGCAGATATCTACATTAAACTTTTTTTCTACAACATGATTTGAGGTTTTAAAGAATCAACAGCATTTGCCACAAATACAGTCAAGCTTTTGAATTTCAGCAAACCAGCTCTACGTAGACATGACAGTCAGTCTATCTTCCTGCTTTGGTTTACAACAGTACGTTTCAACTAGGATTTAAACCACTTGATCACATTTCCATCACATCCTACAAAAAATGATCTGTTTATGTTAACAGAATGATAAATAATCTGCAACACATGAAAAGGTATTTTCTTCAATATTGCTCTGTAATAAAGTGACATTCATTCACAAGCAGGCATACACGACAGCAGGTAAAGAACACCCTTTATATCCTCTTTTTGTATTTTTTTCTTCTTAATATCACCTAGATTTTTTTAAAGCCTAGAATTGATACAACACAGTTCACACATAAAACCAAAGACTCAAATGTATGTACAATAAGTGTTCACTAAAGGAAGACAGAATAGCAAAGGAAAGATGCAGGAATAATCAGGGAGGGTCTTATACATGTAAACGTTAATACTTGTCATGGACTTTTTTTCTTTTTTTTTGCAAACGGATTTTTCATTATAGTTGCAGGTGTGGTATTATACAGAGCCACATCAAATATTTCATAGGACACACACCAGTCTAGAAAGTCTTTATGGGAAATTCCAGTCAAATCTCAGATATTTGCTAAATTTTGTGAGCGTATAAGAGTGTTATTGATAGCAAATAGGTTGAGCTTATGGCTCTGCTATAATGAAATTACAACATGGCTGCAAATCAGACTCTGTTTTTGACTAGAAATATACTTGACTAGACCTAATGAAGCATTTAGAATGGAATCACTATTTGCCTAGATGGCTTTATTTCCTTCCATGCAAATTTACATCAAGGAATGTTTGTGTATGATATCTGGCGTTCAGTCCCGGGACTGAAATTACATGAGGCAAGGCAGTAAACAAGATACAATGTCACAGATACAAATAAGCAAGGTTGGTGACTCGCACTGCAAAGAATTACCATGAAAACAGCATTAATTGACTTCTATAACTTTCTTTATATTTGACTGAATTGGTCATTTTCAAAAAACAAAAAAACAAATAATAATAAATAAATAAAAAACATTTTAGATATGTATCTCTAACATTATAATTTAAATACTGAACTGTATTCATTATGTACACTTCTGGAATAAATATACAGAAATCTCTTTTTTTATATTTGTTCATAAATATGGTTATGGAAGAGTACAAGAAAAGAATATGAAGTGAAATGAAATGAAGGCATCGAAAATTAAAAGATTACTGATTCTGTGTGCTACACCAAACTTGGTCCTAATAACACACCCCTAAAATTTGAACTTCATTAAGTCTTTAAAACATAACACAGGCTTAATCAAGCCTAATCGAATTCTTAAATGGTGCTATGGCTTTCCTTTTAAAATGTAATGGATTGCAGGTTGAATAAAACCATGTCAAAGCTTTAGGTGTTAAAGTGAGACATCAGAGAGGAGAGGGTGTGGCCAGAGGAGGCAGTAAGGGGAACTGAAGGTTTTGTTTCTTGATCTTTTTAAATACCTAAACTTGTTTGTTTTTTTTGTGTGTGTGTGTGTGTTGGTGCAAGGCAGTGCAGAAAGAGCCGTGGGGTTTTCAGCAGGCGCAGTCCTGGTGCGGGGCAGCGGGTTGCTCTGTGAGCTGCGGCCCCTGTTTGGCTCCCGTCACTGCAGGATCAGCAGCATCCAGGCTCTCTGACATCTTCTCGCAGATTATGTCTACCAGCCGCTCGAAGGTTTGTTTAACATTAATGTTGTCCTTGGCACTGGCCTCAAAATACTCAAAACCTGAGGATAAAAGAAGAAACCAAGTCAAGACTAAGGCCCTGTTCTAAAACCCATTGAGCTGCCACTGACAAAAGCACCATTTCAATTTAAGCGCCATATTCGGCAGTTGTCAGGTGTGAGTTGTCAGGAGTTGATCATTTTTACCATAGTTTTTATTTTGCTACAGTTGCCTTTGACAAGTTTTACAACATTGAGATGAAGAGGTACAATAGTATCTTCGTAGAGCCGGTTTTGGAAACAAAAGCCATGTCTACTGTAATTCCATCAGGTGAAACTCCAGAAACTTCCAGAAATAATAAAAAATGGACTATAGTGTGTGCTTTTTAGAGTATTGTGTCCTTAGCTTAGCTACATGCTAACGCCAAACTCTACTGAAATCAATTGTGATTTGTATGACACACAGAGGTTTTTTTTAGTAAGTATGCTGCTTTAGAAAGTAGCTGCCTATGTAGGCAGTAAAGACAGCTTACTAGGTTTTGGAACCCAACCCAATATAGCTAATACAAATATCAAGCCATGAAAAAATGGATACCGTACTTTCCAGAAAATAAGTTGCACGTGACTAGTCACATCGGGTCAAAATTGCATTGATTAGAGAAAATAAAAAAACACCAATAATTCACATCGGTGTATAAAAGTCACATTTTATTTTTACTTTCAAAAATAATGTAAAATACAGTGAATAAAACGAAATATTACAAACATTATAAACACTATCAACATGTATTTGAGTTGTCCTCACTACACAATAAATAAAAAAAAGTATAAAACAAACAAATTATACTGCCAGTCATCATAAACAACATTTAAGTCTAAATCAATTTTACTAATGCGAAAGTAAAAATACCGGCATGTGGGAAATGCGTTATAAAAATAAACTTGATAAAAAGATGATTTAAAAGAAAAATTTATGTTCCAGAAAATATGATGTATGTCAGCAAATACATTTCTCCCTGAAAGAATATTTGAAATGACACAGCTGTGCCAAACACCAAACATGACTTACCGAGATGCTCGGATAGCTGTCGGCCCCTCTCAGAGGCCACCACCCTCTCATCCTCCATGTCACACTTGTTGCCCACTAGAAGCACCTGAGCGTTATCCCATGAGTATGTCTTAATCTGTGTGGACCTGCGGGAGACCAGTTACACATAATTAAATCTTTGCTTGTTAAACACAATTTCCTCTGTTATATTTGAGGCAGAATGTTTCGCATGTTTAGTTAATTCACCAGTCTTGCACTGCGGCGAAAGACTCCTCGTTGGTTATGTCGTACATGAGGATGAAGCCCATGGCTCCGCGGTAGTAGGCAGTGGTGATGGTTCTGTAGCGTTCCTGTCCTGCTGTGTCCTGTAAAGGAATAGTCAGTAATTCACAAGTTAAAATAGGAACAAATGCAAAACCTATTTTTTACATTTAAAATATACAGAATATGCATTTGTTGGCATTAGCCAAGCCCTTACGGTAAGAACACACACACATATATATACATATATATACACATGTTCAGTTCTTTCTGGTTCTCGAATCTGATTGGCTGAGAGCCTTTTCCAGCCGTGCTATATTCACACAGAAACAGCACTCTAACTGTTTCACCGTTTGTATCACTCCGCTAGAGGCAACTGTCATGGCGGTCGAGCAAATCCACCATATTTAAAAAAAAATACTACTACTGTTGTTGTGTCATGAAATGTAGTTTTAAGAGTTTCTTTAGGCGAGAATGTAGTTATTTATACCTCAAATATGTGACTAATATATAATCATAGTGCTTATTTTACAATCTGTTGAGACACTTTCGCAGATGCGAGGTCCAGGCCGTCAGTGGCCATTCAGCGCTCATGTACCCGCAGTGTAACGGTCACCAGCTGGAGTGCCCTTGAAAGCCACCATAGGGCACTCCACACCAGACTATCTTGTTCACTCACAGACTACATCTCCCATCATTCTCTGCCTGGACTCATCAGCACTCATTATCACATTCACCTGTAACTCATTATCTTGTTTAGTTCACCCCATATAGCCTGGTTCACCCCATCACTCACTGTGAAGTTTTGTATGTTGTTGCACTGCACTTCTGAGTGTTTTCCCTGGTTTTCTTGTGTCTTGGTTTTTTGGATTTCTTGCCTATCCCGTGGATTACTCTTGTGCCTCTGACCCCTGCCTGTTTTGTTTTGTTCTGTTTGTAACAGAAACCTTCGCCTAACTTAGATCCAGCAGCCGAGAATTTACCAACATGAATCCAGCAGCACAAATTATGCGTCTCCGTCAAGGAGATCGATCAATGGAGGATTATGTGATTGACTTTTTGGAGCTGGCTCACCTGACCTGCATGGAAGAGGTATGCTTAATGATATTTTTTCGGGGAGGATTATCTGAGCCGCTCGGTTCAAGCATGCCTCTGTGCAATCCTCATTGGACTCTTGGACAGTATATTAACTTGGCCCTGCAATTGAGCGATTCAGCTTTTACTGTGGGTTTGGCGGACGAGGAGCCCCACAACCCCACAGTACCTGCCAAGTCTGAGTCCGTCCACGTCAGCCCTGCCGAGCCTGCGCTTCACGTCAGTCCTGCCGAGCCAGAGACGCTTCACGTCAGTCCTGCCGATCCAGAAACGCTTCACGTCAGTCCTACCGATCCAGAGATGCTTCACGTCACATCTGCCGATCCAGAGACTGTTCACGTCGCCGCCGAGGCAGTGTCTCTGGACAAGATGGCCGCTGACACACCTGAACCTGAGCCCTTAGCAGAGATGGCCGCCGACACGCCTGAACCTGAGCCCTCAGCAGAGACGGCCGCTGCCACTGTGTCGGTTCCTGTCCCTGAGCTGGTGTCTGTCCCTGAGCCGGTGTCCGCTCCTGTTCCTGAGCCATGGCCGCCCGAGCCTGTTCCTGTGCCATGGTCGCCTGAAGGGTCGTTTCCTCCCTGGCCACCTGAAGGGTTGTCTCCTCCCTGGCCGTCTGCACAGCCTGCTCCGCCCTGGCCGCCTGAAGGGTCGTTTCCTCCATGGCCACCTGAAGGGTCGTCTCCTCCCTGGCCGTCTGCACAGCCTGCTCCGCCCTGGCCGCCTGAAAGGTTGTTTCCTCCCTGGCCACCTGAAGGGTCGTCTCCTCCCTGGCCGTCTGCACAGCCTGCTCCGCCCTGGCCGCCTGAAGGGTCATCTCCTTCCTGGCCATCTGCACTGCCTGCTCCGCCCTGGACAGACTACATCTCCCATGATTCTCTGCCTGGACTCATCAGCACTCATTATCACATTCACCTGTAACTCATTATCTTGTTTAGTTCACCCCATATAGCCTGGTCCACCCCATCACTCACTGTGAAGTTTTGTATGTTGTTGCACTGCACTTCTG
Source organism: Abramis brama (assembly GCF_963993115.1). Taxonomy (NCBI): domain Eukaryota; kingdom Metazoa; phylum Chordata; class Actinopteri; order Cypriniformes; family Leuciscidae; genus Abramis; species Abramis brama. The sequence continues at coordinate 24,042,847 of NC_139985.1, forward strand.
AGCGTTTTCCCTGGTTTTCTTGTCTCTTGTTTTTTTTTGGATTTCTTGCCTGTCCCGTGGATTACTCCTGTGCCTCTGACCCCTGCCTGTTTTGTTTGTTTGTTTGTTTGTTTGGACTGTCTTCCTGTGCTTGACCCTCTGCTTGTTGGATTACGATTCTGGATAACCCCTTTAATAAAAGCTGCTTTTGGATCCTCTACCCTCGTGTCTCGGAGCAGTTCGTAACACGCAGAGAACAGCATCATCTCGGCCAGTCTTTCAGGAATTTGCCGCTGGCTCTTATGTATAGGGCTGTCGTGATAATCGCAATATTGTAGTACCGCACTACTGACTGTTTTCTTTTATCATAAGGCTATACCCTTCTTGTTTTGAACTTCGTGCATGTGTCTTGAATGTTAAATAAGTTTATAATGATAAGAAGACCATTTATCATGATTTGCACTTAAGCCTAAACAGACAGTGAATATGAGAGAACGACTGAGCGTGAAGAGTAAAATTTCATCTTTGAATATAATTTCATTGTTTAATATTATGTATCTGTAGTATTATTATTATTATTGTTCTTTATTAGTATTCATAATCAGTTGTATTATCTTATGAAGTTTAAAATGCATGAGTTAAACTATAGATTGCATGGACTGTAAAATGCAATGTTCACTTAGCAGAGAGTTCCGATGATGATACTTCAAATGTGTGCAGTTGGTATTGTAAGACTTGAGAAATTAGAAAATGCCGGACAGTCTGGTTAAGGAGCGACCAGACCCTGAGAAGACTGGATCTTGTTGGAAATTACCATTTGAACTCACCAGAAACACGTAACAGGGTGATTGGAATAGTCTGCGAAGAGCGGGTCGGATGGGAATTTAGCCTGTGAGCATCTGAAATGTTATTAGGCTAAAAGGGATTGGTACAGCTGAATTGTTGATGGGAGATTAAAATTGTCAATAAAATGGACTTTTATCATTTGATCTGTCTTTGTTTGATTAAGTAAGAGATGTTTTTGCTTTTTAGCACTAATAAATCTGTAATTGTGGTATGGACTTTTGGGGTTGAAGCTGGAATTGATGAAGAGTTCCGAGCATCTGAGAAAACCGAAGAAAGCCAATATAAACATTGCATCGAGTGTGAGGTTGGTATTTAGCGGAGAGTAGAGACACATTTGGTGAGTATGTCTAAAGTTATGGGTTGTCTGGCATCTAGGCGGTGGATTGAGTCCTTTGGATAAGAAGGGAGGTCTGTGATTGGTTATTTCTTCGGAGGGTGAACCGAAAATAAGTTTATGAAAAAATTGGATTCCGCTTATGTAACCCTTAATGGAACAAGCTTGGAGGTTCTTGATGCTGTAAGTTGAGATATAAATGAGTTAATAGTGAGAAGTAAAAATCGGGAAAAGGCAGGTTGTATGTGAGGTGAAATGACTTAAAACATCCCCATGCAGTTACGCAAGATTGAAGGGTTCTAGGGAAGATGGCTTGAAGAATGGTGTTGAGAGATGTGTCAAGAAGGGTTTTCAATTGGTGGTTTATGGGAATATCAACTATGAATAATGAGGTACTGGGGTTGGGTCTGCCTCTGGTGCCAGCAGCCTGAATTTCTGAAAAGCAAAACGCGCGAGAGAGTCAGCTATTTGAATTTTGGACCCAGGAATGTGTTTGGCACATATGAACTATATGGGCAGTTATAATGAATTGCATGCTGAAATCCAAATAAGAAGTCTTAAGAGAAGCATCAATGTGGGGGAGTGTGAACAACCTTTATTAATGCAATGCACGGTTGCTTCGTTGTCTCAATGAACTATGATGCTATTGGTGGACCATTCTTTTCCCCACAGGAAAGCTGTTACGACAAGAGGATAAAGCTCGAACAGCGCTGAGGACACTGAGGACTGCAGTGAGTCTAGAAGCTGGGGGCCATGTTGACACGAACCAGCTGCATTGGTGAAATCCCCCAAATCCTATGCAGGAGGTAAAAAGTTGAATATCGACAGGAAGAGACACCAAATTATCATAGAAAAAGTAAAGACTGTTCCACTGTTTAAGGAAGGTTATCCATAAACTAAGGTTGTTGCAGCACGAACTAGTAAGGTGAATAATGTAAGGAATTGCATAGTTGTTAGAGAGAATCCAGCAAATAGCTTCTGACAACATGTTGAAAATCTTCGGGCTGCTTTTGCAGCCAAAAGTTAAGCAGAAGGCGAAGTATCATTTTCCGTGCCAGCATATATGCTGAATAAATACCATGAATCTGGTTGGATGGGCATGACTTTAATTGCAGAAGTGATGTCAACTTTGGCGAGCCACGAACAGTGTTTTTCATCAAGGTCATTGCTTGATCAATGTTGTGGTAATGAAGAGAATATTTTTCAAGAGGGATAAGGCTGTTTATGCTCAGAAGCTGGGAATTGTGCTGGGCTGAGAGATCGATTATCAAGCATTTTTTACCTGAAAATGTTCTAATAGCCACTCCAAAGGGGCTGATACAGAAACACTTGAATGGGGAAATGTTAAAACGGCCGATCATGAAGCCTGATTAAACATCTTTTTTAATTAGATTATAGACTGTGTCAGGCTCAGAGAGAGCTGACTGAATATTATCACAAATAATACTTTGGGAGGGAGGCTTTCAATGGCAGGTTTTAAATCTAGATCTGCCAGATCTCTTTAAAGGGCATCTTGAGCGGGCATGAGCACAGCCACAATAGCTGCAAATGTTCATGAAACGGCAAAGCTGTCTTGCACATCTCCCCTTGTTTAAATTATTGCAGACCTGACTGCTGGAAGCGAATGAATTAAGCGTTTCTCCTTCTAGTATCCATAGCTGAGGAGTCAAAGTTGATGTTTGCTGGCCACGGGACAGCTAGTTGATTTAACCTGGGATGAATCTGGGCATGGGGGAATTGAAGGGTTAATCAGAGGGCAAGCTGTGGTGGAGTGGGCAACGAATCTACAGACCGCACAGGAGATGTTCCTGGAGCCCAAGAACACCATATTGTGGAGATCTGCATCTAGTGCACCCCAGTAGGGCACTGATACCACTGGGCAACACGGACAGTGCATTTTACTGAGAACAGCTTATGATATGTGTAAAAGTGAGTTCCTCCGTAAGATAGCGCGAGCTCTGCAATTATCGCAAGATAATCATTCAGATTTCACTGTAGTGACTAAAAGCGATGGAGAATTCGGAGAATGAAAGGCGATCAGTGGGATAGAGATCTAGCTTGGGAGAGAGTGTTGGGAGGGAGAAAGGCCGGAGCCTGGAGAGGAACAAGGAGGGTACAATAGGAGAGAAGCTAGGAAGGAAAATAAGACATCTGGGCCTGCGCCGCTAGTGGAGGCAGCCTGACGCTAGGGTCTGATGGTGGGGCTGCAGGCCACGGATAGGGAGAGGATTAGAGATAGCGTAAGGAGAAGACTGTGATGGCTGGGCTTGCGCCGCTAACAGAGGCATACTCACGCTAAGTGGAAGGAATGCATCAAGGAAGGCTGGTATTGCGAAATGAGGTGCAGCGCTGGGGAAAGCCGCAGTGTGTAACTGGGCGGAGGGAAGAGGAGAGTGGGGCCTGACAGTGGCAGAATCTGGGGCACGGCCCAGACTTGCTGAAGGCCTACTGCCACAGCCCGACACACGAAGGAGGTGTCGGGTCTTGCGAGGAAGGGAGACAGAGTTTTTTGGGGAATCTGAATTCAGGGCCCTACGGGTATTGCTTGCTTTGTTAGATGCCTTGGAGGGTGGAGTGGATTTAAGAGAAGGAACTGCTGATTGTAAGGAGACATACAGGCCTTAAAACTGTGTTTTGTTCATTCTACAAGAGAAATGGACATTTGCGCTGATTAGAGTCCGTCTCAAACCTAAGGGGCCTTTCACACAGAACACATTTTTCCATTCCACTGCGCTACTTTTCCATAGTTTTTGTAAAATACATGCTAGACTGACTTTTTTTTACCTGTTGCGCTCACATCTTGTGTCTTTTGCAGCGTCTCCCTCATGACACGGCATTCTAAAAACGCGGTGCTCAAGTTAAAAGAAGTTCAACTTTTCCAAAACACATCTCTAGACCTTGCGCTTTTTTTCGTTCCACTGACCTGCATCTTGTTTATTTTAACAGCAAAAACACATTCTGTGTGAACCAGCCCAAACAATGTCCATTTCTGTATTGCAGGGATTGTTGTTTGGGCCGAGGTGGAGGAGGACACTGAAGAGGATTGTGGGTGTCTCGCCGCTGGAGCCAAGGGTAGGACTCGAAAAATCATACTGACCCAAAACGTTTGGATGGTAGTGTTTGATATAAATCTGTTCATCATGCATATGAAGTGATTGTGTCTCTTTAGAAGACTTGGATTAAACTGCTTGATTCGTAAAGATGACTTTTACAGTACTTTATAAAACTATTTGAAGCATGAAAGTTTTACTGGTATGGACTTTCCATGGAGGGACAGAAATCTCTCAGTTTTAATTAAAAATATCTTCATTTGTGTTTTGAAGATGAACAAAGTATCCAGAATGACATGAGGGTGTGTAATTGATTTTTGGATGACCTATCCCTTTACAACAGTGAAATATAACTCAATTAGTGTGTCTTGTATGTAGAGAGATATTATTGAAATGCTTATTTTAATTTGGTGGACAATAACATGATTGAAAAATCAAATGGATTTACATTGAAAAAAGGGCCTGAAGCCATATCTAGCGACTAGAATGTCACTGAAACTTGAGTAAGATAACCACCAAGCAACCAGAAATCTGGTTATTTATATTCTCTTGCCAGATTTGTGAAATAAAATTATTGAAAAAGTTATTGAATTTTCTACCACATTTTTGAAAAGCTGTAGTAAAATAAAATATAATTCAGTGATCATTAGTCATCATGTTATTCCAGAGACAAGCTTTTGTTTGGCCTCCTGCATAAGTCAGGCCTCTATTGACTGAACTGAGTGAGTTTATAATTAACAGGCTCATTTCTCTGGTGCAGTGATGCAAGGATCAGCTCCTTAGGCTACATGGTGGATGCTTTTTGTTATACTTGATCTCATATTTCTTGATAGGAGGAGCTACAAGGCTAAATCCTGTATTTCTGGTTTATGTGGGAAAAAAGTACAGAGGCTCATTGAAGGAATATTCAGAGATTAAGTACAACTTCGACAACATGCTGTTGATTACCACAAATAATTTCAGTTTGTCCATCATTTTTTTATTTTGATTTTTTTATTTATATAGTATATTCAATTACATGTATTTTCCAAGTATAGAGCATGTATTTAAAACAATACTAAATAAATTATTTAAAAATAAAAGAAATGAATGTCCTGAGTATTATGGGTTTGGCACAACATGATGGTGGGTAAATGATAAACTCCAGTTAATTCAACTATCAAAGACTTTCTAAGAGAAACATTAAGATGATAGAATTATGAGGACATCAGCCTAGTGTATCATATCAATAGACTAAATCCTCACCGACAATGTAACCTCTCATTCCTATAGAGACTTCACAAGGTCAAAATGGAGTCTACTGAGCAGCACTAATGGACCTATTAATATACCAAAATATCTGAGACCGAAAGCCTATTTTTGGCTCTTGACTCTGATACCACAGTAATACATCAGCATCTTTTCAACAATATGCTGCAATCCAGCAAGTGTTTCTGTTTTCTATTACACTGACCCTGAACCATTTTCAAAGAGTACAGTACAGAGCATCAGGGCAAACAAGCACTGTTATGTGCCAATTAAATTCTGCATCCATCCAGGCTAAGCAAAAAAACAAATAGTATGCAGACTACAAAAGAGCACACAGCATGGTGTATATGCGCTTGAATAGACTTTCCATTTCTAGTGTGACGAATGAACTGGAACCATTAACAACTGCAATACCTAACATGTCTTGGGACTAGGGATGCTCATATTGACCGTTTAACCGTTAACCGAATGTAAAAATTTTGACCGATTAATACTATCAGTTAAACGGTTTAAAACGTTTTTTTTTTTTTATCTTCTTTTTTTTTAGTTTGCTGCATGGTTTAAAAATAAAATACTTTATAGCTTATATATTTATTAACTCACGGAGCGCGTCGACACCTTTTTTACAGTCTATGGTCGACACGCGCAACCACATACGTCTCGAGACGTTACCTGTGTATTCCCGTCCGATGGGACATCCATCCCATCGGAGAGGGTGTTTTCTGCCGCGGGTCTAACTGTCAACAGGCTGCGCTCTAGACTGACCCCACATCACGTTGATGTTGCTTTTTTTAAATAAAAAAACGAGAAAAAAAAAATGCCGTTTTTTTCTAAAGCTTTGTTCAAACGGATTCAGTGTTTTCTTTTTGTCATCTTAATTTGTTAATTATTTAAGTTTAAAAAATATATTTAGTGTAGGCCTATTTTGTTTTTTATTTGTATTATTTTATTCTGTTTTTCTCTCACTGTCAGAAATGCTGCAGGTGCGTGAACATTTAAACTGAATCCAGGTTCTGTTGTTGATCTGTTCTGTATGCTGCTGTTTGCACTTTGCACGTTAAAATAAACCCTTTGATAAAAACTTTTTTTTTAAAAAGGGTCACAGATACGCGTCCATTTTATTTGTATTTAATGCAATTGACCCTTCGCAAAGACCTGCCCCCCTTAGTTACTGTCGCTATGTCCGACAAGCTACGCTGCTCTCACGTACACCATGTTCTCACGCAGTGAAAAATACATCGCGGAGCAGAGAGGAGACTGACAACATGCTGACAGACAAGGACAGACCAGGTTACTTTTCGGTTACTTCTGATATTAAACATATTAAACAAAGTCTCACCTTTCAAATTTGGTCATTTTTTTAAATAAATTTATACAATAGGCTACATACCGTTTTGTGGCTCTTAAATGTGTCTGACAGATCGCTGTAGAGCATCCGTTAAAGCTGCTCGTGAACCGATCATCTCTTCCTTCTATAGCATCAAATAAGTTATGAATTAACATAAGAAGGAATGTTGTTTTAAACCGCGGAAAGGGGTCAGTACATTCCGTTTTTCAAGTTCAAATCCTCCCATGTTAATCTGCTAGCTAACGTTATCTCTCCTGACTGCTTTGTCGGACAAAATGGCGGATTATGATTGGTGAGATCGGCTGTCAATTCAATATTATAATCTTATCAGTTAACGGTTAATAATCGATTAACGAGCGGCGGTTGTCGGTCGGGAAAATTAATCGAAATGAGCATCCCTACTTGGGACATAACTTGATCAGACATTCTTACACAAAACAGGATTTAAATAAAAAATAACCCCCTATATTTCCAAGGTGACAACTGGGCGCCACTCTATGAATCATGCTTGAAGTCATGTGACAACAATGTAGCATAGTACTGTCTGAAATGTTTATCGTTGCATAATACTTTGAATAAATGAAGAAGAAGGTTGAGCATATACAGTACATTTTGTACAGTATTCAATAAATAGCAAGCAAGTATTCAATTCTGAATATAACCAAATTTCCAGGTCTTTTTAGACCATATACTGTATGCCACATAACACTACATTTTATCCATGGTAAGATGGCGAGAGCAAGCTTTTCTCTAGCGTGTGTGAATCTGGTCAGGTCTTTGCTGCGGTCTGTGAGGTGGGGGAGGGTCGTCTTCACCAGAGGGAAATATGAGACATTGGGGGAGGGGTCCTAATACATCACAAGCGATTCTGATTGGTTACTCATCTAGCACATCAGCAAACCTCCCCAACCATACTAGCTACTGACCATCTCTCTCTTTCTCTCTCTTTCTCTCTCTGTCTTTCTCTGTAGAACACAACATTTCTTTAAACCACAATGGCTTAATTGATTCCATTGGTTGATTTTACATATTTAGGTTTATGGCATTACTATCACAATTGTATTTAATTTTTTGAAAAGTTAAATGCCTGGGGTTTTTTTGTTTTGTTTTACACTTGCATATTAAACCACAGCTCTGTTCCAGATATTTAAATAAAATGTATGGGTCTGAAATAAAACAATCAATATCAATAAACAGTGACTTTAACCCCAGTATAATAATGGATCACCACTATGGACTTTCCAGTAAGAAAATAGCTAGAATGCAAAAATCTGCTTATTCGTTTTTGACAAAAAAAAAAAAAAACATTAATCTCTTTTCTACCACAACAAGCCCTTAAACTGGCACAGATATGTTCCATTTATCTACATCAGCACCTAATCAATGCTCTCAGTGCTGATGGGAAACAATATCTCACCCAGATCTGCAGCTTTATCCTCTTGTCGTTCCTGTAGATGGTCTTCACCTTGAAGTCGATGCCCACCGTGCTTACAAATGCTGGGGTGAAGGAGTCATCAGCATAACGAAACAGAAAGCTTGTCTTCCCAACGCTGCTGTTCCCGATGATCAGGATTTTGAACATGTAATCAAAGTTCTGGTCGGAAGACTCCTTTTGTCCATAACGATTATCTGTAGCTGAAGCCATCTATAGGATGTAGAAAAGAAAAAGAGGATATTATTTATACATTTGCGTAACAGCATTCAGGCTATAGCGGCATCATCATTATGTTAAGTTCCAAAACACAACAAACATTATGTTTTCAAATATTGAATACTGAGAGAATAATGCAAATAGTTAGCATGTACTCCTTGGGCATTGTAACATTGTAAATCACCAACGTTATGCTGCCTTCTATGATTCCTTCTTCTGGATTCTATTTACTCATAAAGCAGCAAAGCTTGTATCCAGGGGCCAAAACTATTTTTGCCACACCTGCCAATGGCCAGTGACTTGAGAAAATGTCCTGCCCATTAAAATGTATTTGCTTTATTTCATAAAAAGCAGTTACTATTATTGATGTGATTTTTGTAGTTTAAATTGTGATTGCAAATTATAATGCATTTTTTAAAAGCAGGATACAGGATCGTTGTGCTTGTGAGTGGGTCAGCACAGTTTAACCAGTTTAACCAGTTACCATAGTAATAATACTATTGCACTGTAATTTTTTTCTTACAAATCTAGTATTTAATACATTTTCAAATGCATGTATAAGCGACCCAAACTCTCAGCACTTGTGTGAGCAGAATTTACTGTGTACCGAGCCATTCTGAGATGCTGAAAACCCAAAGATCATGAGTTGCTCGGTTGTAAAAGAACACACCCTTTCACTCTGAAACACACAGAGCATCAGACTAAATATGATATAACCTGATAGCTGCCTTTGCGATTTGATAATTCAATTAGAATTCATAAAAGTTACCAACCAACTGGTGAGTGACACAATTTCATACACTCACCAACTATAGTTTTTACAAGCATGTGGCGATTGGTAAGTGTTCATTTTAGGCCCTGCTTGTATGCTTTGCAGAAATGGCAATCCCAGAATGCAATGCAATGAAATCAGTGCAAAAAAAAAAAGTATAAACCAATAGAAATGTTGATCATACTTAAATCATTCAATACTTGATACTTAATAATAAAAACAGTTTAATCTAATTAAAATGAACTGTTCATGCAATATTTGTGTACTACTTTTAACTCTTTCACTGCCATTAACATAATTTTCTGTAATTTATGAGACAACGCTTCTAAGCCATTGAAGGAATTTTTCGGCTTTCCGTGTTTTTATTTTAATACAGTAGCTATTAGGCAACTTCTGAAAGAGTACAGAATCTCTGAATCAAAACAGGCAAAAGAGGCACAACCAATAAAAGCACTGCTTATGCACTTTTTGTTAAATAATAATAATAATAATAATAATAATAATTCATTACATTTATATAGCACTTTTCTCTGCACTCAAAGCGCTTTACATAGAAAGGGGGGATCTCCTCAGCCACCGATGCGATGGCAGCCATATCGCACCAGAACGCTGTTCAAAATGCTTTTTTTTATGAAACTTAACCACATTCAAGTATTAATAAAAAAAAAATGACATTTTTTTTTAAAGCAGAAGCTCTGTCCTTTCTTTTGATGCATGTTCAATTATTTATACAACAAAATATTCTGCGGGCCATGAAAGTTTTGTGAAAACGATAAAAAACACTGGAAAATGCTGGCACAGAAAGTGTTAAGTTTATTTGAGCATAACCAAATCAATACGCAGTCATATTGACAACGACTCCAGGGCAGATGTTTTGGGCAGGAAAAAGCAACTTGTATCTGCTTGAATGGGGAAATACCAAAAACTGACACTTCAATAACATATTTCAAATCAGCAATACATTCTCATAAACCGGTTCTTACACTCAAATAAGTAACTGTTTCCATCAAAGCTACAAGCAGCAGCTGCAGTGATGCAAAGACTTTACCAACTGGCGACTGGCTTGTTTATTTAGAGGCAGTATTTACTGCCATACTGTGACTACTCCCATTCATTGTAATACGAGTGAACCATCTTGGTACACACAGTTTAGGGGTGGGCGATATGACCAAAATGTTACATTACAATATGAGTAAAGCCCCCCAGTTAAGGAAATTCCAGTTCCAATTAAGAAATTGTTCATTTGTTACTCTAATTGATAGAGTAACCAATGCTGCGTGGTAAAATGCAACAACTGTTTTCAAACTTGGCTTGATTAATGTGTTGTGCATAGCCTACGCTGTCATTTTAATTTTTTCATTTTCATTTTTCATTTTTTTAAATCTAGATTTATTTCAGAACAATTGAACAATACACGATTTCAAATATATTTTAGCCAAAAATTAATAGCAATAAATAACACCAATAATAGGCTATTATTAACAGCAAATGCTTTGTAAAAACAGAAAATAACAGCACATTTCAGCCTGTCACCATCATGCAAACATGAAATATCAAACGTAGTTCTTTCCAGGTTTTTGCATTTTTCTTGTACACGTTTTGGCTGTTGCACTCGTGTCTCGCGTCTTTTGCAGCGTCTCACCCATGAAACGGCATTTTAAAACGTAGCGCTCAAGTTAAAAAAAAGTTAAACTCAGGTCTAATAACTATGCTTTTTTCTCATTCCATTTCCCGAGTTTCGTTTTTTTTTTTTTTTTTTTTTTACGCAATAGAGTGGTGCAGGTATGACGTCACTTTGTAGGCCAACCAGCAGTTAGCATCACACTGGTTCCTTCGACAAGTTATCTAAAAACATTTATCCAGAACTTCTGAGTCAGAATAGTTTGTAAGAGCACAATTATAACCATAAAGATGCTGTAAAAGCGAACTGAGTTTACAGGTTCGGCGTGATGACGTTTAATCTCCTCGACAGCCTCTGCAGTCCCATTTAGCCACTTGTTAGCAACCGCCTTTTTAAAGACACGTAACAGCTTCAAAAAATCATGAGTGGGGTAATACTGGTATATTTTTATGTCACAGAATAAAACGTGAAAGTGTCTTGAGCTTGTGTTCACCACAGACCTTATTTCAGACATTTAACCAAAACCTCATTAAAAAAACCCATTGACTTCGGGACGATGGAACCGGAAGTGCTAATATGCTAACTCGCTTCTGTGTTTTGGCCTAAAAGTGCACCACTCTAATACGCATTTCTGAGTGAACAGCCGCTAACACTAGCGATGTGTTCTACGTTCAAAGAGCACGTCACACAAGACCAGTTAATCAGGCGTGCTAATTTCTTCTCTTACTGCTTATCATAGCTGTATTGTCAACATGTCTATTTGTAACATTTGCTAACATTTTTATTCAAAACCTTGATTTCTTGATTTAAAAATTCAGGCAAAACATTACATTTTTTAAATCGTCCAGCCCTGCTACTACATGTTGCACAGTTTTTTTTTATTGTTTTTCTCCAATCACAGAAGCGCTGCAGGTATGTAATGTGACGATTTATGAATCCTCATGTTCTGTTGTTTATGCTGCTATTTGTGCATGTAAAACTGAACAAAACAAATTTTGGTATTTTTAATGGGTCACAGATACTTATCCATTCTAACTTAATTGTTTAATTGCATTTTAAGATGGGATCCCCAAAAAATAAAATTCTGGCTATGCCACTGGCATATATGGTTTTTGGTATTATGCTGTTAGCTTAGCAACATGCAAACTGTTGCAAAAAATTTATTACATAAGGAGCACTATTTGTATGATGCATGATGTGTATGTGACATTTCCTACATACAGTTGCTCCCATGTAATGAGCTAACAGAAAGGCAGCAAACAATTTTGGAACAGAGCCATTGTGATTTAGTACATGTAGGAGCTTGCTGAAGACAGCAGAGCAAGCAAAAGCTTAACTTCAAAATTACTTTATTTGGATTCACTATGGCTGAGTGAATCGTTGTCCCATCCACTGTCTGACACTTATCCCTTGAGACCTGTGACCAAACAGCAGCGGTAGAGTCACCAGCTACTGAAAATCAGTCAGGCAAGAATCCCGGGACAAAAAGAAATGTCTGAGAGGCTGCCATGCCTTGGCATTAATCTGACATTTTCTTTTGGTGTCAGATCAATATTTGGCACAGGACCTTCTGAATTAAAACCGTCTTTTTTTAACACCTTCATCGGAATATGACAAAGGCGACTCAATCTATTGTCCATCTGAAGTTTACATGAGCTGCTGTAATGATGATGATCATTATAATCTGTGATTGTATAACCTTACGGCTGTAAATGACTTAAACATATATTAGGCTAAATCATTATAATATCTTAAAGTCTGCGTGAACCGGAAGTTGCAAACGACTTTTCTCCAGTGTTGTGACGTATTTCCCAGTGAAAAGGAATATTGAACAGAGGGCAGGGTTTTACTCTAGCGCTCCTCCTCTCCATCTCTTGCTCATAGCAGACTAACGGTTTGAGGGGAGTGGTTAAGCGTTTTCAACCCAAGCCGTCAAACCTACATCATCAGAGAAGGAACGCCATTCCAGACCGGAAGTAACTTTTCAGACTTTGATTAAAGATTACGACGGCAAACAAATTTTTTTCTGTGTATTAACTTGCACGGATTAATTGTTCACCACAAGACTAGTAATATGCGCTAACAAAGTAAATAGGGTCAATTTTGATTTCAGTTGGACTTTAATGAGAAAACATAAAATCAGAATAAGAAAATGATAAGAAATCAACATCAAGTTGAATAAAAAAGGTGATATATTTACACGTTAAATGCACTTACTATAGTGCATTAGTACTAACCCTATAGTAAGTTCTATAGTTAATTAAAATTACTCAGTACTTTTTTGTTTAATTTCACTGTACGTCACCTTAAAATAAACTGTCATGGCATTAAACACGTTTAAAGGAACACGCCACCGTTTTTTGAAATAGGGGTTATTCACCGTCTCCCCTACATTTAGATAGGTGGGCAAACACATTTTTGTCTCAGTGCATGCATTGTCTTAGTCTGGCAGCGCCGCCGCTAGCTTAGCTTAGCATAATGAATGGAATCCTTTGTTTGCGGGATAGCATGTCGTGAGTAAAAGTGATTAAAAAAATATATATAAAAAAAAAAATTACTTCTTGTGGCCTGCGTATTCACGACGAGTACAAATAGCAATGCAGAGATATCACGCAACACCGGCTAATATTCACGCCGGTATACGGAAGTTGGGGGATTTCAGGTGTTGCATGATATCTCTGCACCCAAGTAGCAGTGCTCCGCCTGTGCTTCACCCCAATATAGTCCCAAGTCAATATATGCCTAGTCTTAATCTGCATTGCTATTTGTACTCGTCGTGAATATGCAGGCCACAAGAAGTAATTATTATTATTGATTTTTTTTTTTCACTTTTACTCACGACATGCTTAGCATGTTAACTTGGAATTATTAACTAATTACTCTTTTCTGTAAAACAAGTACCAGGATGGATACTGAAGGTGAGCAGAGAAGAAAGTTAGAGAGGGCAAATGTAACATGAGCTTACACACTGTACATATCGCAGTGACTCAACAATGCTTGGGAGATCAGATTGGGATCAAGTGAAAAGCAACAATCAGATCTTATGGATAGACATATAAAAGAAAGAAAATGCTGAAACACTGTGCAAGCCTTTCACATTGACAAGGACAGATGTTTTATTCTTATCAAGCTGTCTCAGGAAGGTTTTACTTTAGGACTAATCAGCCATTCCACCCTAACAATGTTTTACACTATTAAATTAAGCTAATTCTGACATGGGGAAGAAAAATGTCAAGTTAGACTAATGTTCGTCTCAAGTCAGTCGTGCCATACACATACAGATGCTGGAATATATTTGGAACAGCATATCACTACTATTTCTGCAGAATGTATAATGCGCATGTATGCATATTTTCCAAATGCATTGAAAATGACCTATTGTATTTACAAACAATTGCAGTACACAGTGAAACACACTGTGTACTCAACTGTATCAAATAAATACAATGCAAGTGACTTTCCATTTTCATTGTGATTAACCACAGATAATGTTAGACACATTTATTAGTCTTCAACCCTGATACATTATTTTATCATCTTTACAAGCCTTTAAGAATAGTAGATGGTTGAAAAGGATTGTGTCATGATTCCTGTCTTCTTTTTCCCTGATCTTGTGTGGACTTGTTATTTCCTGTTTTGCGTCATGTTTTCTTTGTAGTTTTTCTTGTTGATTAGTTCTTTAATTGTTCCCAGGTGTGTCTTATTTGCCAATTACCCCTTGTGTATTTAAATTATTCTGTTTCCTGGTTCTCTGGTCTACATGTTGGATTTCTGTCAATAAACTCATTGCATATGGATCCAGCTCTCCTTCGTTCTTGAAAACTCTACGTTACAGATCGCATGCCCAAATTGCAGATGTGCTGTTGTAGTAAAAGCATTGGATTTTATGCAAGCTACAGCTGTATACATGATTTCTATTTCTTTTTATTACATGCTATATTCAACAAACCTGTCTGCAACCATTCAGGTGTACAGGCAATGTTTATTAATTGCTCTGAAACAGCTGCATTGACAGCGAAGGAGAGTTTGTGTATGTACAATATTAGCAATGTTGCAGTCTCGGCTTTGGATGGGCAGCTGAATGCTGTACATCAACAGAGACCTTCAAAATATAAACTTTAAATGAGCTACATTTTCATGTTTTTCCAACTTGGTGTCATCTCCTTCTCATGTTTTTTTAAAAAAAGTAATGCCTACTTCGTAATTTTTTTATTTTTTCAAGAAATGGTGCTTTAGTAGATTAGAAACACACCGGTAAGCTTCATCATTTAACTGTACAATTTCAAATGTTAGGGCTGTTTGACTTAACATATGCAGAATACAGGAAAAGTGGGATATTTATTGTTTTCCTTTTTCCTTTCTATAGTTTAGTGGAGATCTTTAGCAACGATACCTTTCAAAAGTTAAGGGTTGGTAAGATTTTTTGTTATGCTCACCAAGGTTATATTAATTTGATAAAAAATACAGTAAAAATTGTATATTATACAAATTGAAATATATTATTATATTGAAATATTATATATATATATATATATATATATATATATATATATATATATATATATATTTTATTACAAATTGAAAATTACTGTTTTCTATTTGTGAACGATTTTCAGCATCATTACTCCAGTTTTCAGTGTCACATGATCCTTCAGAAATCATTCTAATATGCCGATTTAACCTTTCTTATTATTATCATTATTATGTTAAACAGTTGCTTAATATGCTTAATATTTTTTTTGGAAACCGCGATAATTTATTTTTCAGGATTCTATTATGAATAGAAAGTTCAAAATAATGTATTAGAAATAATAATCTTTTGTAACAGTATATGACTTTACTGTGACAATTTAATGTGTCCTTCCTTGCTGAATTTGATGTTTTATTCCAAGACGACACCTGGGCCCAGTTTTTCAAAAGTAATCCAGTGGGATTTCGGATCACGGATTGGATCAAATCAAAGCATGTAATCTGATCTTACATTTGATCTGGATCAAACCTGCCCTTTGGGTTTTTCAAAACTTTGAACTCGGTTTGGGATCTATTAGATCAAAAAAAAAAAAAAAAATCCCATCAGAAGGGTGGATTCAGTTGTGATTTTTCGAACCAAATGAAGAGAGTTTTTTTAAGTGAATGATCACAAAATCAATGTTTACTGATGATATATACATTTCTTCATATTTGAAGCATATATGAAGCATGTCACATCTAATGAGATATGGTAAACAAACAAACAAACAAAAATCTCAAAGCTATCAGCGGTCAAATAAATGTCACTGTTGCTCACAGCTCTCCACAGTATACTAATGGCAATGACAACAACAAATATACTCAGTCATTCAGTAGCCTAGTTAAAAGTAATTTCTCACAATTGCATCTCTAATTGCATGTCCAGTGTGTCCTTCATTAGGTAAGAACATTAGCGGCTGTTCTGGTTCTACATCAGGCTCAAAAATTGTCATCAAGAGGGACATATTACGATGTAATACAAAACAATACAGGCAAGGATTATGTTGCATGCCACCTTGGGTTGTACTCGCAAGTAGTTAAGGCACGTCTCTCTGGACTCCATTTAAGCGTTCAATGGCACATCTTGTTTTGCAATGTGAGGAGTTGAAGTGTACCTGCTCAGCTGTGTTTGCAACTGGAAAAGGGGTCATTAGCCAGGGTAGGAGTGGATGTGCGCTGTCTCCCAATACTATGCCATTTGGTCGGTGGGATTGAGGCTCTCTGTATAGTGCACTCTCTCTTAGAATATGTGCATCATGAACAGACCCTGGCCATTTCACAACACAGTTGGTTATTATGAGGTCGGCATTGCCCACAAGTTGGATGTTGATGCTGTGCCTCCCCTTTCGATTGACATACTCCCACTTCCTTTCACAAGGTGCTTGGATATACACGAGTACAATCAATAGCACCAATACTAGTGCTAGGCATGTTCCCCATCTGAAAAAAACGTGCGTTTAGTCTGAGCTGTCTGGTCATCCTTAGGAAAGGAAACAAATTGATTGATCAGACTGCCCAGTGCTACTGACATAGCCTTCACCACATTACTCACGGTTGCTTTTCTCACTCCCATATTGTCACCAATTACTTGGTAGAAAGTCCCACATGCGAAAAAGCACAGAGCGATTAAGCACTGTTCCTCCACGGATAAAGCATGACTCCTTTGGGTTTGGTGTTGGAGTGTTGGCCTGACAAGATCTGCAATGTACTTAATGTCATCTCTCCCAAAGCGAAAACGTTCACACAGTTCTTCTGATGTGTATTGCTCGAGTGGTTTGGCACGCTCAGCATGCGCTTTAACGGTACCTTCTCCTATGGTAACGATGAACAATACCCGCCATGTGGATGCCTCTGTAGGGCGAAATGGGTGAGAGAAATGGGTGCAAAGACATGATGTGTTTAAATGGTGTCACCCATTAACCAGCAATGAGCTGATTGATGTAAGCCTAATTGAGCACAAGCCAAAGCAATCATGCTCAAGGCTTTTAAGATCAGTGTTGGCTACACCAAAGAGTTGGAACCATGGACTCAAAAGGGCCTAATTTCACTGTGGCAGAAACTTGTGCACTGCTGGAGGGTGTTCGGGCCAATTTTGCCTCGATAGTAGGAGGTTTCAGCTCTGCAAAAGGTGGAGAAGTGACCAGAAAAGGAAAACACAACATTTGGCTGGCTAATGACCCCTTTTCCAGTTGCAAACACAGCTGAGCAGGTACACTTCAACTCCTCACATTGCAAAACAAGATGTGCCATTGAACGCTTAAATGCCATGGGGTCTGGCCAAAAGAGGACCATAAACCAAGTTTTGTTGCGATTGAAGAGCCTTACTGAAGCCAAGAACCCCCAAACAGGTCATATAAGAGGGGTGATTTCACTGATATGGTCCTTGATATCATAGGAGGAGAAAAAATCAGAGGCCCTGCATGGCATTGAAGGCATAGAAGCAGATGGAGAGGCCACAATTACAAAAGTGGTAAGCCATGCTTACAAAGACTAGGACTTCAGCAGAATGCGAGCAAAATTCTCCTGCAGAGGAAATGTTTGTCCTGGACTTGACTACAGTGATTGAGGATCCCCAGTGGATGTAATGAAGACAGTCCAAGACGTTCCTACAAGAAAATGCAAACGTTCCTCAGCTACAAACCAGGATGGTGACAGCTATGAGTTGCTTCTGAAACGGGAAACCGAAAGAGCAGAAGTATAAATTGAACTGGGTAGAGAACAAATCTTGCTTACCCAACTGCAGCAGAAAAAAGTGCAGATGGAGATACATCTCCTAAAGGCAGAGATGGAAAGAGCTGGTATCTGTCCTGTAAATTATTTTTGACTATTGGATAGTATTGTTTTTGTTTTGTTATTTAACATTATAACAAAATAAGGAATGTAAAATGTTTTTGTTTCTTAAAATTAAAACAAACAATGGCAAAACATGGGATTTCCAAATCCAGATCAATTTGATCCAGATTATTATTTTTTTTTTTAAACGGGCCTTGGACACCACTCATATGCAGTGTTATGAGGTCATGTGACAACAAATAGCATACATTTGTCTGTATTATGCAACGTTTACCATTGGATAATGTGTATTCTGTTTTTGTTTCGTTTTTTTTAAAGTAGTCCAGATATAAACAGATAAAAGTAGATCACAGTATATAGCTAGTAGGCCTATTCCATTAACAATATAACTTGTCTCTTAATTTAAACACACTGAAAAAGAAAAAGAGATTCAGGGCTGACATTTCACCTTAAAACATTCCATTAAATAAACCCTTAAAGAAATTGGTTCAGAAAGGCACAGACAGAGGCTAACATCATACTACTATACACTTACTATTTCTACAGTATAGTATGCATGCATATTGTGTACAGTATATAACAGAACAGACTATGGCTGTGTCCAAAATAGGGCACTATTTGAGGGGACAGTCATTTGATGTCCAAAACCATAGAGGGCGTTATTGAGTGCACTTATTTATTCCCACAATGCATTGCAATAACGAGCGTACAACCGATGTACGCTCAATGGCTATAGAATACCCATAATGCACTGTGACGATCGCACCGAATTAATTCCCGTGTCTGACCATCCATCCATCCATCCTTTTTCCAAATCGCTGGTCCAATGTGGCTACAGCATAATATCATACAGGTATAAATTCCTTTTTAATTGATTATTAAATTGTTTAATTAAGGTTTATACATGGTAGTTTCCATGACAGAGTTCAAGATAAAGCATTAGGCCTACTACTGGAGCTGCCAGTTTGCTAAGTTTCAAATGATTATTAAATAGCAAGCAAAAACTATGCAAAAGCGGCAGCCCTTCCAGCGAACTCGGTGTCAGAATTCACTCACTCGTTTTCATTCACTCCTTCAAGTGAACTATTTTAGTGGACTAATGTAGGGAATAGTGAATGATGGTATAGGGGGGTGATTTTCGAACACAGCCTATGTCCATTACTGTATCCCACAATGCAAAGCACTTGACCTCATATATTATTTCCAGAGTGAAACAAAATTCAACAAGTCCTCAGTCATTATTTCAACAAGCCACTTAGAGAGTTAAAGTTGACCCAAAAATAAGAGTTATTTTTTCCTTTACTCACCTTTATGTCATCGTCTGTGGAACGCAAAAGGAAAAGTTTTAAAGACTGCAGTTTGCTTATTTCTATGCAATTACAATGAACCAGGAGTGCTCCATGGAAAAAGTTACCAAGTTTGGAACAACATGAGGATGAGTAAATTAATATTTACTTTTACACAACATTTTAAAAAAAGCCTTTTTATTTACAAATTACACTGGATTCCACTGCATTTCTGGATGCTACTAAATGCCACATATTAGGTGTCTATAAAGTGATATATATATATATATATATATATATATATATATATATATATATATATATATATATATATATATATATATATATATATATATATATATATATATATATATACACTGTGCAGTACTTAGTAACCAGTAATTCACTCCGAACAGAGACATTTGGAATACTGTGGCAAAAAGCGAAATGGGATTGGAGATTGGCATCGTATTCCACTTCAGGGCAACATGATCTTTAGATAGAGAACTCAAGGGTGGTTAAAGAGAAAACAATGTTCCTATTCTATTTCTGACCTGTCAAAAACACCATAAAAAAACTCTAATACAAGCTTAATTAATTTCATATACATGTTTAACCAGGATACATGTATGTTCATCACAATCAAAATAATTTCCACCAGACACAGCACAAACTCAACAAAAAGGCTTCTCCTCCAGAGAACCAGGAAGCTGATCTGTGATTCAGCACTCCACGTCTGGTGTGTCGGGAAGATTTGCAGAACACCAAAGCATCCTATCAGCATCTCTCCTGATAACAGAGGGCTCGAGCAGACTAAAAATAGAGGCTAACTTTTAGATCTCAGATGCTCTTTCAGCCCAAAAACAAACTGCCAGACCGCCAGCTCATTTTTATGGCTATATATTGTTGGGAAGAAAATTGTTTTCAACAGCAATTACACTACATGAAATGTGCAGGCTCTGCTCTAGACTAGAGACTGCTTTTCTCTTCCTTTAGACTCAAATCCTCAATAATGCAAAAGAAATTGAGACTGACAGCCCTAGTGGACACTGTGTGGTCGGAGCTGCTCTGTTCAAGAACCATCAAACTGATCTGCTTCAAAATCATCATTTAAAATACTAGTCAGATAACACTGCTGAAGAAGAAGAAGAAGAAGAAGAAGAAGATCTTAAACCAGCCTAAAATGGTTTGCTGGTTAAGCAGGTCTAGCTGGTGGTGACCAGCTGGAAAGTGCACAAAAACACCTCTGAACCAGCCAAAAGACCATCAGCCTGTTTTGGCTGGTTCAAAACCTTTTTTTTTAATTTATTTATTTATTTGTTTTTTAGCAAAGA
This sequence comes from Abramis brama, assembly GCF_963993115.1. Classification (NCBI taxonomy): domain Eukaryota; kingdom Metazoa; phylum Chordata; class Actinopteri; order Cypriniformes; family Leuciscidae; genus Abramis; species Abramis brama. The sequence continues at coordinate 24,063,618 of NC_139985.1, forward strand.
ATAGGCCTAAACGAAGCAACCTAACATATAAACTGCCAAATGTGAGACATTTGTCCAAAACAAGGACAGAACCACTAATAACTTTGGTTTTGCTGAATTATGGAGGTAAATATCCTAGACATAGAGCCACAAAACACGTGCATTTTCTTGAATGGTTCTATGAGACATGCCGGAATTTTATCAGTAGCCCAATGTTATACTAGAATATTACATAATACAGTACAGCCTATTATACATTATAGCCCTTTATTATAAAAGGAAAATTATAACTAACAAAAAAATCTGAGCATCCTTACATAATAGGAAACAGCACATGTACATGCAACACTGCTGCTGCGGAGGATATTTTCACCTGATTCACCATCTTCTGAGATGATGCTAAAGAACACAACGAGCATGGATTCGTTATTCTCGTTTAGATATAAAAAACGAAAAGGCAAACAATCATTCGAATCCGTGCAATGTAATGCCAACGCTTCAAAGGCTATGTGGCAGATCTGTCTTTCATGGGGAGTAAAAATAGAAGCACAGGATTCGCGATGTTCATGTCAAATGAAGGTTATTCTCCTTGCAACCAGCACATTTTTCGCAGTTTCCCAGTGACAAACACACACATAAACATATATTACGGTATATTTAGCGTAAAATATTTAAAACGCATATTACTACCGTTCTCTTACCGTAAAAGCCTTTTTAAGCGTCACTTACGCCAATACTGCGCCTTTTCCAACACCTGCAGACAATTTGACGTCACTTGAAAGACGTGTGACGCCAAGAGGGGCGGGGTCAGAGCTTTTGATTGACGGATCCGAGAGCTAATAATAACAATGCAATCCCACCCACAGGACGTAAAATATTCAAGACTCTTTAAAACCAGCATCATTCATTATTTAGGAACTTGGCTTTGGCCTTTCCATAATTAATCAATTAAAATGGTCGTAGAAAACGAGCAGCTGACACAGGGATTTGTTTACATTAGCGGTGCAGGTCAGTGTCATTTTCATCACACTAATATGTAACCAATGTTTGACTCTCATGTTGTAGTAACTGTGGTAACTATTCTATTTTGACCATAACAATGGTTAGCATGGTGATTTTCAACGCAATAATTTCTTGACATTATAATAATATTATTTCCTCCTGATAATATTATTATATTATATATGTAGGGCCTATTATATTATAATAATAAAGTAATATAACTATAATAATATTATTCTATTATTGTGTTGTATTTAATACATCAATTAGCGTTATTTTAGCGCCATCCAGTGTTCAAATTCATGTTTACTCAAATTATGAGAAGTCTTTATGGAGCATATGGACCCCATAAAATTAAAATGAGTGTTGTGGCATGTCTGTTCGCTTTGAGGTCATCTAAATGCGAGTGTAATGCTGAAGTTTAAATGAAGTTTAATTCATATTTAAAAAGGTAAAATTGTACCTGCATTCTTCATTTTACACAAAAACAGAGCAAAAATATTAGTGAATCATCTTGCATTCTAGGGCTCATGCAATATTGTGGCCAATCAAATGCTTTCTGAGAATCTGTCTTTCTAATACTGCTTACCACCAGAGGACTATAATAGTACCAGGAGAGTCCTATTAGCATTCCTGTTCATCTCAATGGCTCTGAAATACACTGCCTGCACAATGGCATTATATCATATTATATTGTATAATATTAGATTAGATTAGATAAGATTAGATTAGATTACTGTATGTAGTCGATTATATATAGTCGAAGCTAGCCAGTCGAACTGTGCCTGTTCTGGACTTTTCATGTCCTTGGCTGCTATTTTATTTATACATTTTTGCTTAAAACACAGAAACACACAACAGAATAGTTGCTGTATTTTTTGTTGTTGTTTTTATTGGCAATTCAGAACAATCTTAATTAAAAATTAAGTATTTTTTGGCTCTGACAGTGGAGAACACAAACACACTCTGTGATCACCTTTATCTGAAACATGATCTCAACCTGTAAACAAACTGAACAAATATATATATATATATATATATATATATATATATATATATATTTTTTTTTTTTTTTTTTTTTTGACAACATCAGTAATACTAACAAACAGACACAGAGGACACAGTTGAGTTAATATCATACAACAAAATTCATTTTAGACACTGAATGTTTCACAGTCACTGTTGTAATGGCACTGAAGCTAAACGGATGTGCTTTAAGGCTGTATGCTTGGATTTCTATACTGGCTTTTCTGATCTCTGAGAATGAGTGTGTCCAAGGCTTCTGGGTGGCACTTTTAGCATTTAGTATCAATCTGGCAACAGCTTCTCTCCCAGCACTGCTCACTACTTTTTTATTTTTTTATTTAACAAAATCATTATGTATCACGGTTTCATATTCTTAACAAACTAAAGGTGAAATGTGTAGGCCTAATTCCGGCTACTATAAATACAATTTAAAAAAATAATAAAAAAAAAAACATTTTACAACAGGTTTCCCAAGCAGACCCCCATCTCTGATTGGTCAGAAGAAGAGAGAATTATACCCCAATAAATAAAATATGTAATAAGATGTTATCTGAAAAATGTTCAAATATAATCTATAGATTATAGATAGACTTATAATAAAATGGTTTTGCTACTCAAACAATAGTCTTGTAATTTCAGAGCAGAATTTAGAATGAAGCAGTAATGTTAAATTTGGTACATGTTAATGTATTAAAATGTTTTTATTTACTGATTTCACACAATTTGACACAATTTTCTCTGATCCTAGTTTGGTTTCCCTTTTCAGGGATATCAACATGCAAATGACTTACTTTTAGTAGCCTTTACTGGAAAACTAGGAAACTATATATATATATATATATATATATATATATATATATATATATATATATATATATATTTAAATTGCACACTTCACCTTCAAATTCCTCTGTAATTTCATAGCATGTTTCTGATTGTATATAACCAGATATTTATGGAATATTTCGAGGCAAAAAGCTCTGAAAATGATGGCAATATCAGAGCAGGATCTTAAGGATCATTTTGTCAAAGCCCTTTATGTGAGGTGGACATGCGTTTGGCTAAGAGTAAGGGTTGTCTGCGCTGGTCTGGGATCAGAACTCACTGTTTAAATCCACCTGCAACCACGAAACCACGAAAGATATCAGATCCACTTCAGCTTTCACTTCAGCCAGAGGCGATCTTCAATTTGGCAATGTCTAACATGGGCACACCAGAGTAAATCAATGTAAAACACTGATTCACCCGTGAGGGTAAAGTTTAGGTGAGTTTAGATTTGCAAACATGAGAAGATCTGTCACCATTCGAATTCATTCATAAATCAGATAAAACATCAACCCTGTTTCTATTTATATAATCATTATGTATACATAGTGCTAATGTTTAAGAGGTATAAAGGTATTTCAGTACAAAGACACATGTAAAGGGATTCTCCGTATGAGTCCATAAATTTGACTTTTAGATTAAATGTTTCTTTTTTTTCTTATTTGTTTGTTCAAAACAAGATTATAAGCAGATTGTTTAGTGACTGCACTTTGGAGTCTTGCTACATTACAATGAAATCAATATTATCCTGAGGTTGTTAGCATTCACAATCTTATCGCTGACCTGTTAAGGCAAGACACTACAAGCAAAACTTCCTTCCATTCGCCTGATTAATACAGCTTCTTTCTTTTTTTTCTGGCTATTGACAATATTCTTTGGAATGATAAAAAGATATCAAAAACTCCCTCTGTAAAAACCTTTATCTCTAATATGTCAACAAAATAAAATATGTTGAACCAATGTACAGATTTCTGTTCTGAAAATGTATGCAAATTAGTGCATATTGAATTAGATTATTGAAACAACATTTGAGAAAATTTGTATTAAAAAAATGGCCTTATCTTTATTTAGTAACATTTTATCTTTTTGTCCTTGTTACACGTCACATGTAGTTACTATAGTAATTACTATAAATTGTGCATCATTACTTGCAACTAACCCTAATTCTAACAACCCTGACCCTATAGTAAGTTAATGTAGTTAATTATTATTGCTCGGTACTTAAATGTATAATTACACTGTAACACTGACACTTTAAAATAAAGGGTTACACTTTACTTTGATGTGTCCGTGTTACAGTGTAATTATACCTTTAAATACTGAGCGATAATAACTTACTATAGGGTTAGGATAAGGGTTTGGTTTAAGGTTTGTTGCTTGTAATTCTGCATAATTTACTGCTGTTATTATAGCAAGTACATGTAACGTGTAACAGACGCTGTAAAATAAAGTGTTCCAAAAATGGTCTTAATGTACTGTGTTTAATCAACTGGGGAATTATGATATATTAGTTAAAATGTTTACCCAATTCACCTGTGGTGTCTTGCCTTAAATATTTCTCACAACTGTCCCGTTTCATTTCAGTGGCAAAAACAAAACAAAACATTAATTTATCCATTATTAAAAATGTTCAGGATATTAAATATACTACAGTCCAGTGAAAAAGTTCACATAATGAGTAAATCAGCTTTCCTCTGCAATTGGCATGGACAGTCACTCAAGGGAAGACTCATGTTTCTCCATACGACATGAGACCACAAAAACATTCATCCTCAGTCCTTTTGGAAATGTTTGTGTCTGGGACACAAATAGAGCTTTAAAATGCAGGTTATTTGGTCAGATAAACCTTGGGTCTAATGTCTTTTTAGTTTTTAGTGAACGGTTGTTCTACTCAACCCCAAACGAATAAGTGCTACTTAGAAACACAAATGAGCTGCTGTGGTTGGTACTGGGTCATCTTAAGTTTCCAACTGCAGGATGGAGGCGCTGGTCATTTCTTGGTCCAGTTCTCTTTCACCGCTGTCTAAAATGGGAGTGACTTGAAGGGGGGACATTTGTGGATGCCTGGTGTCCGTCACAGTCCCTGATCTTTCTGAATCCATGTGCTCCTCTTCAGCCTCTAACTCTCCATCCTCTTCCTCCAGAGTCAGCTCGAACTGGAACTTCTCCCCGGCTGAGCCCACCGTGGCCCTCGAGTCCTGCTCTTCGGGGGTGGGCGACGGGCTGCGCGGGATCATGCTCTGGTACCATTCTCGATTGTCCTCTAATGTATCTAGAATGTCCTGAGCATCTGGATGGACCAGATCAGCCCATGTCTCCCATAGAGGGTGGACAATGTAATCAATGAATCCCACCTTAAGAAACAATAATCAAACACGGTAATCATTAGTATAGTATAGGACAGGGTTTTTCTAACTTGTTAATCCCCACATTTGATCATTTTTGAACATTAAACATTAACAAGTCTTTGTCTTTACAGAATAAAACTATAAAATAACAACCTAATGCAAAGCATTCTGGGAACCAGAAATCTTCATCAACCTTTTTCTGTTTTTTTTTCCTTCAGATTTTGGTTCCCAGAATGCTTTGCATGAGGCTGTTATTTTAGTTTTATTCTGTAAAGATAAAGACTTGTTAATGTTTAATGTTCATTTAACTTTGAACAAACTGTTGCCAGTAAATAACATCAATTTAAATCTACAGTAAGTTACTGGCAAACAGCTGCATAACTACAGCAATTTTTTTACAGTGTACCCTCTTCCTAAAATACAAAGACAGCTATATCTTTTTTTATGTATAAAAATTAATTTATACAATATGTGCTAAAAATTTGTCATTTTATAAAGACTTTTTTTTTTTTATAATAATAATTGGCTATTGTATTGTCAAATGTTTTATTTACTCATATTTTCTACTATTTATTTATTAACAAACAGTTAAAAATATTGATATTAAAGGCAGGGTAGGCAGGTTTTTTCTAAAAAACTTTTTCCCAAATTTGTTTAAACTGTCTTTATATACCAATACATAATTAAAATGTAAGTACTCTGAAAAGGAGAGTATAAAAATCGAGTGTCTCTAGTCCTCTCAGGGCTGCAATAAACACAGCTACTTATTTCCATTCGGAACGAATGAAATGATTGGCTGGGCGACTGTCACTCTCCCTCGCTACCATGGCTACCACCCCTGCCGCTACAGGAGCTGCCCACATGCGCGCACCCGTTTGACTCGAGGAGGGGAAGAGGCACGGAAGCTAGGAAGAATCACAATTATGGCAGAGAAAGAGCAGTCAAAATTCCCAGTACCTGCATATACAGTCAGCGAAGGCAAACAAGGCAAACGTCCTCCTCCAGCTGAGCGGTCGGCATCACGCGTTCATGTGTTTTGGGGGCGTGGCTTTGGAAGGAGCTCAGAAGGGAGGGGGTGGGAGTGAATGGAATAAGTAGCTGTGTTTATTGCAGCCCTGCGAGGACTACAGACACTAAATTTTTATACTCTCTTTTTCAGAGTACTTACATTTTAATTACGTATTGGTATATAAAGACAGTTTAAACAAATTTTGGAAAAAGTTTTTTTAGAAAAAACCTGCCTACCCTGCCTTTAATAGAATAAAAAAATCTGAATTTATCTCATGATTTCATGAATCAAATTTAGTGAAATCATTATACTAAACATAATTTATTAATATCTCAAGAGCACAAATTAACTTTGACAGCCCTAAAAATAAATATTGTAATAAAATAAAAAAACTCTCTCTTTTTTTTTTTTATGAACCCACTACTGTTTTGAAACCCCCTAAAATAGGAGACATAATCCGATTTTTACAGGATACCTGAGTTTTTTCCACAGAAGCCGTGTGTTTGTCACACATGGGGCTGATTTCTATGCCCTTGTCACGCTCGCGGTCACCCTGACTGAAGAGCTCCACCATGATGCGATCGGTCCACAGTCGATAGAGCTCCAAGGGTTTTGTGGGGTTGCTGAGGTCAGAACAATGCACCATGTTCTGGAGCACCTTTAGAAGGAAAGAATTAAGATGTTTTACATCTTACTAGCAATTTAGCTGTGCAAATAGCACTAAAAAGCCAGTAATAGCTAGGGGTGGCTCAGGATGGTTGACTAGTCAACCGAAAAAAGACTTAAATAGTGTTGTTTAGTAAGTTGTTTACTCTCTTTGAATAATTTCTTTTGTGGCTGTGGTGCTTTAAATGGGCTGAATTTAGTGATGCTATCAGGGGCCCCAAATTATACAGGGTCTCACATCCCTAATACTGGAATTGTACTGTGTATTTGGACCTGCAATACCTGTATTCGGTCTGAGTAGTTGTCCAGCAGTAAGACTCCTAGACTGGTCACTTTTTTAGTCTCCACCATTGTCTTCAGGTCAGCCAGGAAATTCATGTGTTTGGACATATCAGTGGCTAATACCTGAAAAGACAACAGGAAATATGCTATTAGACCCATAAGTATTAAAACAGTTTGAAATGTGACATCTTAAAAAGGTTTGTCTTCACGTTTTATTAGGGTTGGAATTTTTTTAGTTTTTTATGTTATTCAGTTTAATCAACAGTCTGGATGAAATACATGTTGTAAAATAACAAACAGTCAGTAGTGTAGTAGTAGTAGTCTGACTCACAAATCAATGAATCTTTTGAACTGGTTTATTTTTTTAAATGACTCACAGATGAGTCACTGGCAAACTCATTGGTCTAAATCACTCATTAACTCTCTGAATCATTTGGAACAGTTACCAAATCTGACTCACTTACTGAAACATCATTAGTATCAGACAGATCTGGTTACGATATTTCACTGTTATATTTTCCTTAAAGGAGCCGTATGTAAGATTGTGGCCAAAACTGGTACTGCAATACTTTCAAATTACTGTAGAGCGGTGTATCTCCTCCCCCTCCCCCCTGACTCGAGGTTGCCAGATAGGCTGCAGGATCCAGCAGGAACGTAGGCTGCTACGTAGCTGTGGTAACTAGAGCAGAGCTGGCAACCCGGATGCCGAAACACTACTGACTTCGTGATTGGTAGATAGGTGGAGGGTGGAGCTTCAGGCCAAAACACAAGATGACAACATCAACATCAGTTGAGGGCTGCAACTTCACTTTTAAATGACAATATCCTGGCCGTACTACTGTTGTCAGTGATATAAGTATTTGAAATGAACATGATTTCTTAATGTCTAGTGACATATCAGGGCCATTTTATGATTAATTGAAATACATTTCTTACATACAGCTCCTTTAAGGTCCACAAAAGGTAAATGAGTGTAATTTCGATTCGGTGTAGTTAAGATACACATTAAGAACAGAGTTTTGTTGTAATAATAGTACTTTAAACAATGTGACCAAAATAGCATCATGGTATCATTCATGATAAGTATTTTTGTTTATAAAATAATTAAATAAAATATCAATAATAGTATATGATAAAATATATGAAGGATCAGATATTTGGTGCTTGTTTAAAAAAGTAAAAGTCATTGGGCCCTATTTTAACGGTCTGAAACGCAAGTATCAAGCGCGAAACGCAAGTAACTTTGTGGGCGGGTCTTGGGCGCTGTTGCTATTATACCGGCGGGATAAATGACTCTTGCGCCCGACGCAAATCTAAAATGGGTTGGTCTGAAGTAGCTTCATTATTCATAGGTGTGGTTTGGGCTTAACGTGAAATAAACCAATCAGAGCGTCATCTCACATTCCCTTTAAGAGCAGGCGCGCTTGTTCTAAAGCGGATTCCTATTATAACGGCGGATTTGCCAGGCGCACGCCAGGAGCAGTTCACAGCCGAGGAGACCGACGTTCTCGTCAGGGCCGTAAAACACAGAGAAGTGACGTTGGGGATGGAGAAACACACCCAAATTAGCTTCGGTTAAACAGGTGTATGATAATTTGGGTAAATGTATAATTTGGGTAAATGTAAGCTAGATGTATGCTTTTATAATAAACTATCTATCTATCTATCTATCTATCTATCTATCTATCTATCTATCTATCTATCGTAATAATGTATGATTATTCTTTGCAAAAATGAAAACTGCTGCTTCTGTTGTGCACACGCTACATTGATTATGGCCAAGCATGCGCCCTTAAAATAGCATATGAATAACATGCGCAACGCGCCACTGACTTTAAACTATTTTTTTTCGGTCAGTGGCGGAATTGTTTTCTAAACCTGCAAAATAGCATCAGGGAACGTTTGCGCCGGAACACGCCTCCTCTTTGCGCTGAACCGCCCCGAGGAGCGCAAGTGTATTTCTTAGTTAACCGACGTGTGTCTGTGGAGGGAAAAGTCCGCTGTGCGCGGGTGCAAAATAGGAATGATACATGCGTCGGTGTACAAAGTCAATTGCGCTGGGTGCAAGATAGGGCCCATTAAGTTGAATCAAAATCATTACTGAATCATTACTATAACCATCAGTAGTCTGTATATATATGTATAAGTGTTTGTACACAAGTATAGTATTAACGCCCCAATATACTTCAAGCGAAATCAAAGAACAAACTGCTGTGATGTCATTTCGAACAAAATCAGGCCAAAACGAAGTTCGTTTGGAATTCGTTCTGGGAGTTCGAAATAAAAGTTCGCTGCGGCTGGTAAACATCTTAAACTACCATTGGTTCATGGCGATTACGTAATAAGGAGGTGTGCGCGGAGGCTCCACCTTCTTTCGCGCGGAAATCTTTTCTGGTTCATTTCTCCTGTTCAGTCCGTCTTCACACTGGAGAGCTGCTTTATAGTAGAAAATTAAGTTGTACTTGACACTGACATGGTTTTTCGTGTTTAATACGGTAAAGCTGCTTCATTTTAAGCAATCTATTGTATAAAGTGCTATATAAATAAACGTGAGTGCCGAATTGCAGAGCTCGTGCAAACATATCCACGTTGCTATGATCAGATGCTTTTCTTATGCTTTATTAAAAAATGCTTGCTGTTTTCTCAATTTTGTTGTGTGTTTATTTTGTTATTGAGAGGTAAAGTGCACAGCACATATTTACATATTCATCTAACAGTCGCTCTCAGCAGTGTGGGCGGTGTTGATTATTCGCTAACAGTATATCATTGGTTACGTATTTCGAACTTCGTTTTACCCCTAAGCGAAGAACGAAAAAGAACTTCGCTGTGAGTATATCGGGGCCTTTACTCTAACATTTAATGATGATATTCACAAATATATCACAAAGAATCACCATATCTATAGTCAACTGTCGCAGGGACTGTTTTTGTTTCTTGCTGAGATTGCAAAAGATATCACAGTTTTCATCCTGTAGAAGCTTGAAGCCGACAGCCAAGTGATGATTCTCCAACACTGAGGCATCATTATACATGAGAGCCAGTTCAGAGTCTGAAAGAGTGAAGATAAAAACAACATAGGGGTCCAGCTAGGTTTTTAGATAGTCTTTCATATATTTGTGTTGGGGAGAGAGCCTAAGTGAATGAATTAGGGAGTCATTTTAATGGTTTGTCAGAATCGTACTTGTGTTAATGAGGAACTGGTTGGACACTCCTGGATGATCCACATCATGAATAGCACTGGCAAACAGAGCAGCCATGATCTCAAGATCAGTGAACACATCCTGAAAGTAAAAAATAAATAAACCATTGTCAATACCAGGATATGTTTGTGTTTAGGTCAATTCCCGTGAGCACTGTGTATGTGTGTACACATCCATGCAGACCTCTAGGGCAGGTGTGGAGAGAAGAACGTGTGTAGACTGTACAACGTCTGCTGCGTGGATGTTGTTATGGTAGGCCACGTCTGCATGGTAGTGGTCTTCCAAAGTCATCAGAAAAGTTAAGAACGTGTCCGATGGGATTTTAAAGGTTTTGAGCAAATCTCGCTCCTGAGAATTAAGAGTACATAAAGAGTCAAATCTGCAGTTAAAATCAACATAAAAAATAAATAAAAAATACAAAGGAAAGCTATTTACAGTTAATGCTTCACACCAATGATCAAACTATGAGCTTTTTCTTTTGGAAGTTTTTCCAACAATGGCTTTATCTACTGTATTTTTTAAATCAAGGCTATATATTAAGACTTCAGATGCAAAAGCCTCTAAGTGCCATCTGAAATTTTATTCTAGAATGATCATTTTGATCAAGCTTGTATGTTTATGTTCAGTTATTTCACTTTAATGGCAATGAAAATGACCCATTAATTGTCATTAAAGTGAAATTACTGAACTTCAACATACGAGCTTGAAAAAAAAAAGCTCATTTTAGAAGAAAATTTCAGATGGCACTTAGAGGCTTTTGCATCTGAACTCTTCATATATATATATATATATATATATATATATATATATATATATATATATATATATATATTGTTATATTGTTGGAAATACAATAGCAAAGCAGCAAAGACATTCAAAAATCTTACCTGAAAAATGGTGTACATTATGACTGTCAGTGGCCGATTCCCAGAATACTCTGCTATCTTAAAAATATCTATACCCCATCGATCCATGTCCTCAAGGCCCTGGGGTAAAAAAATATGGTATTTTTTTCTCCAATGAATAGCACGAATAAATAGACATAAAATGAAATGAATGGATACCTTGGCCAGGAGGCTCTCGTGCTGCGTGTTGACACCAAATCGTGGGATGCTTGTTGGTGGGAGACTCAGGCTGGGTTTTCTCACTCCACTTATCTGAGACATTGGACGCCGTTTTTTCTCCTCCTTACAAGTTGTTGACAAAATCTCCACATCATGCTGTTTTTCTGCAACACAAACACAAAAAGTATGTGAAAAGCCCTGAGCTGCATTCAGACTGAAAGGAAGACACAGTTTAAAAATCTGAATAAAATCTTTCCCCGCCAGCGTTTAAAAAAAAAAGTTGCCAGCCACCGCCAGTGTTTTTGATCATTTTTACAAAAATGTCATGGTCCCCAGAATATTTTGTTGTATGAATATCTGAACATGCAATATATCAAAAGAGAGAACAGACCCTCTGCTTTGAAAAAAAAAAAAAAACATACATTCTTTTCTTTTTGACAATTGAATATGGGTAAGTTTCATAAAAAAAGCAACATTTTGAGCAAAAAGCTGAGAAAACATTTTTGTCAAAGACTACTTCTGGATCGGATTCAGTATTATGATTAAAACATACATGGAGTAGATTGAGTCCTTAACACCCCTAAAGCTTGCACAGTCCTGTAACTCATCCTGGGTCGACATTTAATTCAGTAACATTAGGCAGTTTTGATTTATATGCTGTTTAATGTTGATGATCGTGTTATTTTACATATGCATATGATTACATATACATTGTTGTTTCTGCATCTTAAAAGTTTACTGCAGAACAACTCATTATGTGGGTGTAAAATAAACAGTTATGGAAATGTAGAAATTAAAGTTGAAGCTCCAATCTTCGGCCGAAGATCCCAAAAAAAGTCAGCTGGTGCCTCAGGGACTACTTCTCTCAGAGAGGCTGTCAATCTAAGCTGTCAATCATGACGTCAAACCCTGTTTTTATAACATCAACTAAAACCAAACTTATTTAAAAAACGAACACTTGAACTTACATCAGCGTGATAAAAAAAGCTTCCTAAATGACAGAAACCATCTTTGGAAAAAAATAATTTGAAGTGTAATTTGATTGTTTAGTTTGTCTCACGTCCCATTAGATTACAAGGAGAGTGTGGGGTTTATGACCTATACTGCATCCAGCCACCGGGGGGCGATCGAAACGTTTTAGGTTTCACTTTTCAGGACTTGTGCAACACACTTGGGTTGCGACCGAAATCGCATACTCTCTTGAGTAGGTACTTACTTTGAATTTGAGTAATTACTTCAGGGCGGGGAAAGAGTTAATAGTAAACACACAATGTTATTACAAATCCTGTCTCATAATTACATTTAAATTACATTAAGTAGTCACTCACGTAAAATTGCGCTTGCTATGAATTCCGACACCTGGTTTCCTGACCGGCTGGTCTCAGATAGCTGAGTTAGCTCCCTGTTGAGCATTCTTTTAAACTAAAAATAATACAACAAATAAAAGTGAAACATTATATTCTAATCACAAAACTCCATTTATTGTATTTTGGAACTAATTTCAATGTAATACCGACAGCAAATGATACAATAAATGTAACTGTGAACAGTAGATTATATACACAGTCCGGAAGAAAACTAGTGTTATGAACATTGCCACTGATCTATGGAGCTTATAATATGACAAAATGATTTGAATTTGAATTGTGTAAATTTGAATTATTTGCAAGTGTAATCTAACAAAATTGAATTTTAGGTGGTAGTTTAAATAGTTCTGAATTTGATTTTTTTAAAACGAATATTGAACATTTGAAATTTAACAAATTGAAATGTTTTTATGGCTGAATTTTATAGACATGTATTTTCAAACAGCTAGTTTTTTTGTTCTGAATTCGTATACTGCAAATATTCAGTTTAAAAAAATGCAGATTCAAGTTTTCAAGATGAAGAAATTCGGAACTTCAGATTCAGAAAAGCTGCGGAGCGCGGAGAGAACGCACAATGGCTTTGCTTTGGAAGTTTTTTTTATTTTTATTTTTTTATTATTATTTATTTTGGAAGTTTAGTTGCCAGAGAAAATAACACACAGTTTTGTTTAACATCAATTGATACTCAATATTAATGAAATAAATAAATGTAATGTCAGAGAATACACAAAGCGCATCCTTTTGAGATGTAAATTATTATACATTTTAATTAAAATAAAACACACAAGGCCTACATCATAAAACTCAGAAGATTATGTATTTTAATATATTATATTATAATACAAATAAAAAGGCGTCATACTTCAGTCGAGTCCCAAAATACACGTATAGGCTAAATCAGCGTCTTCACAGCAAGGGAAATGTTTGGAATAACAAGTAGGACTGTGTGCGGCACAGCTTGCCCTTTATATTGTACAACAGACCAATTAAATTAGGCAGAATAACTTTTTATATGTTTGGTTGACTGTGTTTCATTTTGATAATGAGCAGTCTGCGATATGAAGCAACGCCAGAACTGATAGCCTACTATGTTGTGTGAGAGCGCGATGCGTGAGCGCCATCACTTGGATTTGTTCCACTGCTGGGAAATAACTTAATACTCTGTTATTTATAGTCATACAGATAATATGACATCATCCGAAACAGTAAAATGTATATTTTTATTTGTGTACATTCAAAATGACTACAAAATATCATGCCATTGAAAAATAAATAAAACAACATGATGCGCTGCTTTAGCGCGTCTCGGTCTCTTTAGATCTTTCTGGCGCTCACCAAAAATGAACCAAAATACAGAGAATAGCCTTCTTGGCGCGCCTACTTTTGAAAGTCAACATTTAGATTATTTAACGTTAAATGCATTATATATGCCTGAGTCACTTTGGAATAAATCACAGCGTGTGTCATGATAAAACGTGACTTAGCCTATACAGTCCAGAAAATAGGCTATAGGTTATAGCAAATTCAGACCAACTGCTGGTCTACACAGAGAAAAAGCCCTTTCTAGGCTCTTCTGTTGTACCGAGCCATTCGTTAGTCTAGTTGTTTGATGAGAAAATTAAATGTAGCCTATAGTTGCAATACACGCGTTTTGTAAGCTCCGTGCAACTGCTGCAGCAGACTATTATTACTAGAATGTTAGAAATCTAATACTCAAGCTGTTTTCTCATTTTTTCTACTCTTAATATTAAATAAAAAAACGACTGAACGAAAGATACACGGATTCTCTTGAACCACCACTGCGTTTGCGGCAGAAAACTACTGCAGTGCAGCTAAAATGCTCTGTTCGACTTATCTGAGATCCTTTACTCTTCCCTGTGGATGACCTGTGACCTACTTTCTGTAAGATCTGAATTTTTGAGTTTGAATTTTTGAGATTGAATTTTTGAAAACTGAATTTAAAGTTCCGAATTTCTTCATCTTGAAAACTTGAATCTGTATTTTTTTAAACTGAATATTTGCAGTATAAGAATTCAGAACAAAAAAACTAGCTGTTTGAAAATACATGTCTATAAAATTCAGCCATAAAAACATTTCAATTTGTTAAATTTCAAATGTTCAATATTCGTTTAAAAAAAAAATCAAATTCAGAACTATTTAAACTACCACCTAAAATTAAATTTTGTTAGATTACACTTGCAAATAATTCAAATTTGCACAATTCAAATTCAAATCATTTTGTCATATTATAAGCTCCATACTGATCAGCCATCAGAACCCTACAGCACAAAATTCAACATGTTACTTAGTTACTATGGTAACTGAGTCCATACCAAAAGGCCAGTGAGGAAACACTCATTCAGACTCTACAGTGCATGGTAGGGTTATGTAATCATGCATCAGAAAAATGATTTACAGCTCTGATTAACACATAATAAACTGAATATGATGCATTGCAATAAAAGACTGAAATAGTTTTGTCAGAAAAACTCATTTCAAGCACTGAAACATGAGCCTTTTGACAATATAGTACATGACAGTACAGTCAAATATACAGTGTGTCTCATGTACTGTAATGACTGAAACCACTCTGCCAACATTGTTTGCCTTACGTCCAAGTTTCTGTTCAGTATTTTACTGAAATGTGTTGGTTTTGTATTATCTTGTTGCTGAATTTATGCATGGCTTTGGGCATGGAACATGCACAACATCAAATGTGAATTGAATTCATGTTACTTAAATGTTATTATAATCAAAAAACCTTAATCAAAATGTACCTCCTTCCTGTACCCAAAACCTATTAAATAACCAATAAAAATGACTAAATTCTGATAACTAGTAAAATATCATAGTTCATTACTCATACACTATATTCCAAGCCTTCTGAAGTCATATGATTGCATTGTGTGCAGTGTTTATTTTAGTATTATTTATATACTATTATAATATTAAAGAAATATTTAAAATGAGCTTTTATTTATATATTTCTGTTATGTGTATTTTATGTTAAACTTTAATGTATTTTTGTTTTAGTAATTTAAGTACTTCAATTAAAATGTATTTTGTTTCAGTTAGTTGCCAAGGCAACATTAGTTTATTTCAGCTTTATTTCAAAACTATTAATAATAGTTATTTACTAAAAATCCTTCCTTTTTGCAAAGCTTTAAAATTGACATATTGTATGGTTGCAGAAGTATAGTATTCTAATAAAGTGTAAAGCTGTGCTGTATAGCCAGATTTATGATCTTTTCATGTTTTAAAGAGAGTAAATTATTAGATGGGGGTGGGGGGGGGGGGGGGGTGGTGGTAGGGTGGTGATGATGAAATATTGCTTTAAATACCTTATTGGATGCCATTTCACTGACAGAGTGACGTGTTTGCAGGGTCTCCAGCTGGTCCAAACACCAGTCCAGCTCTTCAAGAGTCTCGACAGCGAGTTTTTGATATGACTCATCTAGAAAAACAAACCCTTAGATGTAAAAACAGTCCTGGTTCTTTTAAATAATGTTAGAATAAGCCTCAAATACATCATTTTCATTTCTGGTGACTACTCAGATGTTCAAACCTTTACGTCTAAATCTGAGATCTACAGCAAGAAAAATAAATCCTCATCTTTGGCTAGACCAGCTCATGTTCTTCCACTCACCAGTCTGGTTTGTTTTACAGGCAGATTGAGGGTTAGTGCCTGACGGTCTCCTGATATATATATATATTTATAAAAAAAAAAACAAGATTTAAGAGACCTCATGAGACAGTTGTTATAAATATTTTTCTCATTAATCATTCCATTTGCTGACTATCTGAAGATGTTTTGTCTACAGACTCACTTGTTGCTTCTATCTTGCATGTGGGTTAAAGCTGCAACGTTACCCCTCACTGTACGCAGACTGGCAAGAACCTACAGTACAGTACACACACAAATATATATACTTTATCGATTAATGGACATGTTGTAGGTTTGACACACACACACACACACACACACACACACACACACACACACACACACACACACACACACACACACACACACACACACACACACACACACACACAATGAAGAGCTACAGCTGTTACACAACTTGTAAGACATATGTGTAAGTGTTACACATTCATCTGCACTATAGAATGCACATATTGCCTTGCACAATTATTTGGAACCTTTGTGAAATTACAAATATATTTACACATTTACCAAATTTGCACCCAACTGACCTGCGCAAAAGGTGTTACAATCATGTCCTCCCCATGACTGCAAAAGAGAAGTCAACAGTCATGACAGATTAATTTATTTAATTAATATTTAACAAGAAATCAATATTGGCCAAATTTACTTTCTTAAAGCACTTGCCTAGTTTTATTGTAAAATATTGACAAGACTGCACATGTAATAATTCACTCCGACTCTTAAACAACATTGCATTGCCATTGATGTCAAAAATTCCCTTTAACCAATTTCCCTCCAATCAACAATAACATAATTTCCTGATGGATACATCTATGTAGGATTGGGAGTGCCATATTAATAAACACATTTTTCATTAAAAGCATCAATAAATAAATAAATCACAACGTGTCAGTAAATAAATATACAGTAGCCCATGTTTGGATCTAAGTCCAATGGAAAATAATTTACATGTTATTTCTTAATGTATAAACAAATTTCATGATTTAGTATGGTTTTAATTTATGTATGGTGTCAATAAATAAATAAAAATAAAAATAAATGTAAATAATGTAAATTAATTTTTTTCATTGCCATTGGATTTTGATGTATGTAGTAATATAACAATGCTCATCAGGGACAGCATTTATACTTTGCTCAAACACTCACACTTCTGGTCTCGTTGTTGTTTACAAAAGACTGCTGAGACTCTTGTGTTGATCTTACCTGTTGGATATACTTATCTAGATTTCTCCATCATCTCTGTTCTCCATCGTTCTCTATTGTCTGTCTACTCCTTCCTTGATCCGCTGTGATTACTCCCTCTGTCTTGTCTCCCTGTGTGCTCGTCTCATCCGACTAAAAAGTAGTGTTACTCTCAAGTTAAGTGCTGGTGTTGTTTTATCTATCATCAATATACTTACCGGCGTTATCTGTCATCCCAAAAAACATTTCAAAACATTATTCCATGTCAGAAGACCAGACCAAACACACTGAACTTTCATCACTCCTGCATTCCTTCTCATTAGCCTCACCCAGGACCCTCGAGGAATTATAAGGATGATACTCATAAGTTTCTTCAGAGCCAGCATTAACAAACCCCTCAGATCACTGCTGCCATCCAGTGATCCTTGAGGGATGCTCTGCCCACTTCTGGATTTGGCCCTTCAATCGGATGGATCCCCCTTCAACCGTGGAAGAAGTGGATGAGGACCCTTAGTTGCTTCAATCAAGGTTCTCCAGGGCCTCCACAGTCCATTGTAGTCATCTTAGAACTTCCAGATCCCACTTAAGATTTCCCTCTAACCCTCCATCCTCCAGTCCGGGGCACCACATTGACCGCAGTACAGAAGAGGAGGTGAAGGAGGAGGAAGAAGTCTGTCTTTGAACACTCTGGAGAGCTCCCAAGTCTAGAGGCCCAGAGCTTCCAGGTCCAGTGGTCCCTGGTCCGGTGGTCCCAGAGCTCTCTGGTCAAGTGGCCCTGAGTCCAGTAGTCAGGGTGGTTCCAAGTCCAGTGTTTCCAAGTCAGGTCATCTAGGTGGTCCCAAGTCGGGTGGTAAGGTTGTCCCAAGTCAGGTATTCTGGTTGGTCTTAAGTCCGGTGACCGCTGTCACGGCCACTCTCCGCTCCCTTGTCTCAGCCATGGAGGCCACTGTCTGCTCCCTCATCTCAGCCACGGAGGCCTCTCCCCCACATCCTCATCTTCATCATCCAAAAAAACTGTGTCCCTCTCCTTCATCATGGACATGGTAACCATAGTTCCTTATCCTCTGGTTTCATCTGCTCCACCCTAGTCCTCATCCATGCTGATTACCTAAAGGTAATCCATCTCTGCCAACTCCACCATGGTCCCCTGCTCGGCCGGCTTGCCTAAGGCTTCCTGCTCTGCCGGCACTTTATTGATTGACATTTTTAATGAAAGGTTTATTTCTTAATTCTGCACTCCCAATCCCATCTTACATTTTTTCTTTTTTAAGCATTTCTTGTTTTAATTATAAATACATATGTTGTGAATGGTATTTCACACTGACTTTATATTTACACTATTACAACATCTATCCCACACTTGCTTCTAGAGCTACTCTCAAGAGCTACATGCCAAAAAATGAAGTAATAATTAAGAAAGAAATCACTCTGAACAGAAAATGAGTTGACTCAGTTCAATGACAGAGTACTATGACATATTTTGCTTTAGTATGTGATAAAAGCTCACAGCTCGCTGGCAGTCGAGGTGTTTCTGGACATCGTCTTGGGCGAGATGTCGAAATCCGAGTCCGAGCGGTAAAGGAAAGACTCTCGCCTCTGGCTGTTTGCTTGGAGGACCAGACCAGAACTGGGACTGGTGTCCAGTGGACTGCGTCCGATTGACAACCCATTTTCCACATCGAAACTGCAACAGACATACAGGTGAGAAGAAATTAGTTATCTGAATAAAACATTTGGACAACTAAAAAGAAGAAACTGCCCAACATTTGATCAAAGGAATACTGAGAATTGCAACATAGATGCAATTATCTTTTGTTTCAGAATAGACACTGGTATTCTAGCAACTCAGTTAAACAGCAAGCACAAGTTTATTTTTTGTTTATTTACGTTACGTCTGTGATGAAGACAGAAGACACAAGTTTATGTTCTGAAAGAAACTGTTTCATTCATGATTTCTAGTGAATGAAGTCCTCTGGACTACAAGCTCAAAAAGAGAAGTAACAGGCCTCGGCTAGACTGTCTGTAGGTCTGAATTCAAGGACTCTCAGCTCTGATTTAGACTGACTTGAAGAGAAAGTGAGCCAGGGCTTCTGGTTTATTAATATCTGTGGTAAAGGTTCAGTGGCTGAGGGTCTATTTTTAGTTTCTAAGGTAAAATATTGCCTTATCAGCACCTAGTAAAACCCTAGAAGACAAGTCCCGTCACCTTTAATTTTATAGCGCTTTATACAATACAGATTGTTTCAAAGAAGCTTTGCAGTGATCAACAAGAAAATAATGATACAATGATGCAAACAGTTTAAAGTTTTTTTTACGATCGCTATGACAATTTTTTTCAATACTTTTAACAATTTCTTAACAAAGTTAGCACCAGTGGCGGAGCCAGGATTTTTTCATAGGGGTGGCCAGGCAAGGGCCAGCAACCAGTCTGGGGTGGCACAGAAATCTTAATTTATCCTAAAAAATAATTTGACAATAATTGGACTGTTTTAGTGCATACACAACTGAATAAAGTTCATTTGTACTAAATTGTAATTGAGATAGTAGTGAATTAGGAATCATGGAATACTGAGTGAGTTTTATATTTTTTGTATTATTACCCACCACCTCATATTAAAATTAATTAAATAGTAATAAAAGGGCACACAATATAGCTAAAGTTCAACTTGCTCAGTTAGCTTGGTTCTGGTTCTCAAAATCTCCAATAGCTTGTTCTATTGCAGATAACAGATAACTACATATAACTACTGAAGTCCAAAGATTATTCAACCTTCAATGCGTTTTATATAATCAATGAACTCTTCAATCAATTCTGAGTTTGTCAAAAAAAATTTTTAACTTTCGATATTAGTTGTCAAAATAAATAATTGCAACAGTTCTATCATACCTAAATTAAAAAGGAAAACAAAAGTTCTCTTTTGAATCCCCATGTGCAAGACTGTGAACAAGGCGGAAGTCAACAGCACATAGGCCAGAGTGCGAATTACCCCACCATAATGGGAGGGTACTGCTCCTTCACTTCTTCTATGACCATCATGGTCCACTACCATATCAATCCCCACCGTGATCGCCAAGTGCAACATGTGTTGTGCAACACACATACAAGGTCTAAACATGCGACAAACTGATAATCAGTAGGCTACAGAATATCTCATTGTTATTATATATCCAAAAGAGAACTGTTTTGATCAACTCCCAAAAGTTAGAAGTTAAGTGCACTGAAATACCATTCTAATTACTAGTAAAAGTAATACCTTTACAAGAAGCCTATTGCCTATTTCAGGGTTTTTCCTGGCTCAAAATGAGGCGGAGGTGGTAAAATCATAATAATGTATTTTAATAATAAGATAATTAAATGTGTATTTTTTTGTAGATCATTATATAGCCTAATGTGTTCCCCACATTTTTTTGTTGGTGGAGCTTGGTATCTCTAGGGGGGTCCGGGGGCAGGCCCCCCCGGAAGAAAATTTTGTACATTTTAAAGATAAATTCATTAATCTGGTGCACAGGGGCGGACTGGCCATCGGGAGCACCGGGACATTTCCCGGTGGCCTGACGGTCGTTCTGGCCTGCCGGCTGCCGCTGTGCAGACCATCAGCCTGGCATGTGATAGGCTGGTGTGCAACTACGAATGCAGACGCAGCAAGCTGCTGCAAAATCCCAGCCATGTTCGCCAGTAAGGGAACAGGTCGGTCAAGATTACATTTACATTATATTTATAATAATTTGGCATTGGGGTGTGCGATATGACGATTTTTGATCGTGGACGATTAAAATGTCTCCATGATCTGCTTTTGAAGAAATATCGTAGAATCGTGGTGCATTCTATCAGTTGCTGTTCTGGCGCCTCTGTCCCAACATCCTGAACAACGCGACGTACACGCTGCGGAACGGGACACTGCAGTTTACAAAAGTTCATAATTTGCATGTGCTTTAATGCCTTGTCGGTTAAACATTTAATTCGCGTGCTGATGCGCTGTTCTAACGTGTGCGTTTCTCAGCGCGTACATGTGAAGTTCACATGCACTAAAAGCCTGTCTACCAGCGCCTGGATACTGGACAAAGTTATCCTTTGAGTCTTATTGTGCTAATACTGTCAAATACACACAAGGTTTACATAAACAAAGTCGATTATGTCTAAAGTGAACGCAAACTTGAGAAAATTTAGAGAAAATCTGCTTGTCAAATGCGTGTATAATAGACGCGTCGCGCGCAACTCTTAAAGAGACAGTAGTAATAGTAAACACGATGCCGCTTCTCCTTAAAGGGATAGTTCACCCCAAAATAAAAATTCTCTCATTATTTACGCACTCTAATGTTATTCCAAACCTGTATTAATTTCCTTTTAATATTTTCTAATATTTTTCTAATATTAATATTTTGAAGAATGTGGCTATCCAAACAGTAGCTGGTCCCCATTGACTTCCATAGGAGAAAAATATACTATGGAAGTCACTGGGGTACATCAACTGTTTGGTTACCCACATTCTTCCAAATAACTTTTATTTTCAACAAAAGAAAGAAACTTATTCGAGTTTAAAACAACTTGAGAGAGTAACTTATGACAAATAGCATTTTTAGGAGAACTATCCCTTTAATGTTAAAAAACAACAAAATGCAAAGAGAAAATCACTCACTGCTCCTGACTGATAATTTTTAATAGTAGCTTTAATAAGTATCAATGTATAATTTATACAGTGAAGTCTATGTTTTGTTTTATTTTCATATTTGTTATTTTTGTTATTTTAATTACTTTCTTCAATGCTACTGTTAAATACACCTACTGTAGCTGAAAACATAAAGCAAATGTTTATTTAATTTGTATATTAAGTTGTGTATGAGTAATGTGTATCTTTGATCTTAATATTTAATAACAAAGAAAATGACAAAAAAATATCTTCGCCCCTGTCTGCTATTCTTTTTTATTTTATATTTTGTTACCTAAGGCTTTGTTTTTAAAATATGGACATTAGTTTGGCTGTAATGCTCAGTCACAAAATAGTAAAACCAACATTAAAAAAAGAATCGTGATAAAATCGTGAATCGTGATTTTTCTGAAAAAAATTGTGATATTATATTTTTGCCATATCGCCCACCCCTTTTGAGCACTGAAAATACATAAAATGTAAATATTTCAACATGTGAATGTGTCTCTTATTATCTCTTTTAAAAAGCCAATTTTCTATTTGTCATTGGTTTGGTAGTATAAATGGTGTATTCCTAGTGAGTTTTTAAGGGTTATTTTTTTATTCATTTATATTGCATCTGGTAGTCTACCTGTTACATTAATAGGGTTAGCCTACAAGTTTATCAGTCCAGTAGATTACATGAATAGGGTGGTGGTGACTGCAGCAGCAGAGGTGGCCTGGCAGTGGAGTCAAATTCCCGGCCTGAATTATTGTCCCAGTCCGCCACTGCTGGTGCACTTTGGAATCACCCGAATCCACTATTAAAAATAAATAATCCACCCGCAAACCGCCTATATTCTTTGATTTAGATATCTGCATCTGATCATCACATTACAATTATTCAAATTCTCAGTGTTAAGCATGATAATATGGTAACATATCACACTGAAGTAGGCTGATTTAAAATGAACATTTATTTAAAATAAAAGTTCTTCTTTTGGCAAAATTACATTTCCTTAATAGCCTTAACAGAGGCTTTACTCCCTTCAAGCTTAAATTGTCAATGTTTCATTACATCACTGTTTGGAAACACTCAATTTTTTGTACTTTTATAAAGGCCATTTCCCCCTAATTTTATTAAATGTATGCTCCATCTTTCATTTCAAATTCTTAAATTTGATAAATATATTCAATTAAAATAATTAGACACTAGGCTGTTACCAATAAAATTAAATAATTTACATTGAAAAATTATAACTGTATTAAATTAGATTATTTTAAATATTTTTGAGTATACAAATAAGGAATGTTGAAAAGAATGATACTTTATGAAATTAGCGTTTTGTTGTTCAACATTGACACTTGCTTGAGAAGTTGAAGTCGTTCTCTATCTCCATTGCTTAGCCACGGTGGTTAAAAATGGTACGGTCCACATTAGGGGTGTCTGAAATCGCTTTACATTAAAATGTTCCTACAGTGAAAATAGGAGTTGACTTGTATTGTAACTGTAATTATATTTTTTCACAATATCAGAAAAATGATCTGATCCCCCCAAAACTGATATTTCTGTCCCTTTGGGGTCTTCATTGGGGGGTATAGTACCCCCCAGTACCCCCTGTAATTCGAACTATGACATAGGCTAATGTAAAATGTTATATTTTTCATAATGTAATGTTGCCAGAATGTAAAATTAGTTATTTTATGGATTTAAAAATTATCCATTTTTGTTTGTCCTTTACAAATTAACGCAAAATGAATGCCTATCTTCTAGTACAAATGCACAGTGCTCATATGTATTTGGACATTAAAACATTACATATCAATTTGTGCCTTATATTTTGATCTCACATAGCAGAATATTCAGACACATGTGACGCATATATAACAAATACATGCATGCAGTTTTGACAGCTTTAATCGCCTTTTTGATTCTTACATGAGTTAATTGACGACAACTACGGCTACTACAGCACACCACATTTGCGCGTAATGTGCGTACCGCAAGCACAGTTCAACGGCTGTCAGACGTATGACAGAAAAGTTAGTTAGTTTTACTGACATTTGGCCTGACAACATCTCATCTTACCGAAGATAGCCAACTGAATAATGCGCTTTTCTCAGCATCTCACAGAAGTGTCACAAGCTTTCACACACATTTTCTAAAATAAAAGTAGCATCAGAAAAAAAGAGAATTACGTTTGTTGGTGACTGCACACTATTTGACTTACTCGAAACGGTCTTGCAACTCACCAGTTGAGAAAGATTGACTTTATATTTACTATGTGCATATCACTGTCTGATGTTCTGCTGAAGCTCATGCGGCACTTGCACATTTCCGCACTCGTTTGACTTGCGCCTGGCGCTGAGGTGAAGTTGGAGTGTGCGTCTGAAAGTCTCACGTTTTTTGTGGTCTTAAAGAGACGGTTCAGCGTTTTAAAAAACACTATTTTTGGCAATAAAAAAAGGACAGAAACAGCAGTTGTGAGAGGGGTGGTCAAAGTGGTGGCCAAGCTTAGACCAAGGGTGGCCACGGCCACCCCTGGCCACCCCCTAGCTCCGCCAACATCCATCTGTGTAGGATATACAATTAACACATTTCTTGCTGCTTTGACACAAAATGCATACAGTGTCACAGTGTTGGGTTTGTGTTTCCGGGTGTCCACTAGAGGTCCTACTTCCCCACGTTGTCATTCACATTATGAACTGCATTCCCCACAATCCTTGTCTGTACCCATCACTGTATCACTGCACTCAGCTGTTCCCCATCATCATTGCACTCAGCTGTTCCCCATTATCATTGCACTCAGCTGTTCCCCATTATCATTGTTAGTTCTGTTATATATACCCTGCCTGTCTAGTGTTTGTTACGGAGTCCTTGTATGTATCACACCACTTCTGAGGTTGGTTCTTGTCTGTGTCTTGTTTTGTTCTTGTGTTGGATTGCGTCATTGGGTCATTGGATTTTGACCTCTGCATGGACTGGATTATGATGTAATGGATTGGCCCTTAATAAATATACTGCAATTTGGGTGCTACCCTTGTTTTTGTGTGTGGATCGTGACATAGTTAACACAAATTTAAAATGCTTGAATTTTTTTTACGCACAAGCTCAACCAAGACCAAAACAATATATTTTTACTGCCAAATTTACAAATGATTTCACACTGTATGTCAGAACAGATAACATCATGTTCTTATACTTGTAGGTTAAAGTCAAACTGAACAGCTGTTCATATTGTGAACTGAAACACAAAAATATCCCCTGTATTTTATTCCATTGCTACTGAGAAACAGCTGATTGAAGTTATGCAAATATGGGACAATGTGGCATTCCACCATTCCCGTGCAGTCACAGTCTGCTTTGAAGCCCATCACTCCCCTTTCCTCAACCCCATTAAGGAGTTTTCTCAGCCTGGAGTTGGAAGGTTTTTGACCATTTTCCACAGGACCAAATGTCCCTCCTGGATGCAATAGATGCTGCATGCCAAGACATCACAGCTGAACACTGCCAGGGGTGGATAAGGCATGCCAAAAGATTCTTCCCAAGATGCCTTGCCAGAGAAGATATCAGGTGTGATGTGGATGAGAACATGTGGCCATGGCCAAATGCAATTTCTGTTTGTATATTTTGTATTTTCACATACAGTAATACTGTAAATGGCAGCTATTTTGCATATTTTTGTTATCTTGCCTTTACTGCAGCAATTCTGTCTCTGTCTCATTTTTTTCCATAAACCCTACATTCTATAAAGCTACTCTGAGAAGGTTCATTAATTTTTTGTATTGAATTTCTGCTGTAAAAATAAATAAATAAAATAAATAATGCACGCATTTACTAAACCCAAACAAAACATGTAAAGAGACTTCAAAAGAAACTGCAGTCCAAAACACAATCTATGATCAATACAATGTACTGTCTATTGTATAAGGGCAGACCTGACACATATAAAATAATGCAGTTTCTGTAATTCTGTAAATCTTATATTAGTGTTTTTATGACATTGTGCTGATTGACTAAATGTTCCTGTTGGAAGAGAACATGTGTCAGTGTTTTGGTAGACAGTGTATTGTGTTGAAAATTTGTGTTAGAGTTTAGTTTACAATGTGTGATTTTTAGCATGAAATTATACGTTTTGCCAATTGTGTGTTGTAGGAGTGTTGGTGCGTTAAGAGTTTAGGAAAATTGTTAAAGGTATTGAAAACATTGTCATAGCAATCGTAAAAAAAACTGTAATTGGTCTGTAAAGCAGCTTTAAAAAGAAAAAAGTGTCATTGTTCAGCTGAAGTCAGTTCAGTTTTGATTCAGTTCCGTTGTGAAGATCATCAATTATTAAATTGCCAAAAGACTAACACTTGACAATGTATGACGTCGGATGTAGGAGTAGAGTAAGCTTTGACGACTCTCGTGGTTCAAACAAACAGGGCTGTGCAACCGCGTTTGTCATTACGTCATGCGTCAGGTTCAAGTGTTACTATTTCGCCATAAATTGATGCGTACGGCCGTCTGCCGGAAGCTAGTTATTTTTAGTCGATAAAATATGGATATTTTTCTTGCACAAACACACACGCTTCACTTCAGAAGGCCTTTATTAACCACCGGAGACGTGTGGAGCACTTTAATCAGGGATGGATGCACTTTGATGGACTTCCAAAGACATACACCGATTCACTACCATTATAAAGCTGGGAAGAGCCAGGACATTTTTTAATATGAGTCTGATTGTATTCGTCTGAAATAAAAATGTCATGTACACCTAGGATGGCTTCAGGGTGAGTAAATCATTGGCTAATTTTCATTTTTAGGTGAACTATCCCTTTAAGTCAGGGTTCACCAATCTCGGTCCTGGAGGGCCGCTGTCCTGCAGAGTTTAGCTCCAACCCCAATTAAACACACCTGATCAAGGTCTCACTAGGCATACTAGAAACTTTCAAACAGGTGTGTTGGAGCTAAACTCTGCAGGACAGCGGCCCTCCAGGACCGAGATTGGTGAACCCTGCTTTAAGTGACCCCAACAAAGCTAGCCAGAGGTAACAGTGGCAAGGAACCCAAACTCTGTCATCAGGTGACAGAATGGAGAGAGAAAAAAGAAGAAAAAAAAAAAGTGGGAAAAAAAAGAGTCAGTTGGGGGACCATGTCACATGCCTGTCCTGTCTTGTGCTACACATGGGTGTTTTGTTATGTTGGGCCATGTGCTCGTGTCATTGTCTGATCCCTCCCCCTTGTTATCTGATTATTGTTTGAGTTCATCCACCTGTTCCCTCCTGATTAGTTTCCCCTTATAAGTCCCCTCTTGTTTGCAGTCTGTGTTGGTACGTTGTCTAATGTTTCCTGTTCCCTGTGATCCTCCAGAAAGTTTCTGTTCTGTTCTGTTCTGTTCTGTTCTGTTCTGTTCTGTTCTGTTCTGGTCTGGTCTGGTCTGGTCTGGTCTGGTCTGGTATTTATTAGTTATGTTTCCCCCCTTGTGGGTTTTGTTTTGTGTTTAGTGTTTCTTTTATAAATAAACTTAATTTCTCTGCACTTGAGTCCTCGCACCTTTTTGCATTTATCCCACCGTGACAGACCAGTCCTCATTTGGCCAAATGAAGCAACATGATGTGGTTTAATTGCAGGTTGCACAAGTCAGAAGTCAATCTGTGTAAATACCAGTATCAGATGCTTCTTCTGTTCTTTGCAATGTAAAGATGGCTTTTGTTGATGTTGCTAAAATTGGATTGATAACAGTCTATAGTATTCTGACTGAGTATTTTGGTTAAACTTCAGAATTTGACATAAAACAGAACACATATATGTTAAAAAAGGTATTTATAAAAATTGCCTTTACAACTGTAAAAAATGCCCCTGGAAATCAGTCCCTTAATGGAAAAGTTCATTTTTGACCCTGCTCACAATCATTCAGAATATATTTGCAACCTTTGAATCCTTAATGATAAATGCAGGTAAAAAAAATAAAATAATAATAATATTCATATATTTAAAAATATTTTAGACCTGTTGGGATGGTTTTCGTGGGAAATTGCCCCGTCATATTCGTAGATAGAGAAAAGTTGCTCCAGCTACTTGGTGTGGGAGTGGCAGAGGTTAGATGTCACAATGAGTGAGAAAGGTTGACATGGTGCAGCTAAACCTCGAACCTCCGGGGAATCACCCGTTTAAAAAAAAAAACACAGAACAGAGGAGAGTCTGCTGGCAAAAAGAGAACGCGACAGAGCTCGTAATAAAACCAGAATAAACATTGGCTTGGTTTTTTGGAGATGGTGAGAATCGCGTTTTTGTTGCGAGATAGCGTTTTTGTTATTCAACAGGTGAGTAAGGTATTTTATTTAACTTATAGATTTCCATATTATATATCTAACAGTTCATTAGAAATCATTATCTACTGTGAAGGGTCATTTCATGGGCTGTTGTAGCGCTTCTGGAATGTATTTTCAAGGAAGTACTGTAATGGGTGTAGCTACAGTAACGTACAGTATTAAATATTGTGCACAAACATCTATTAAAAATCATAAACTGGTTATATGTCTTAAGCGTAGTAGTGAAGGTTTTATGAGCACTCATGCAGAGTCAAAGCACAACCAAATCAATGTTCTTCTATACAATACATGCAGTTTTGTTTTTTAACCGCCAGAGGGCCAAAAGTTTCATAGTGTACAGGGGCGGCTGGCCAATAGAGGGCGCGAGGACGCAAGGGTCTTTACAGAATTGCACATTACCTTTACATTTGAGTAAGGAAGATTTCAAGATTATTCTAGGGAAAACATCAGTTTTATCTTTTCAAGCTAACCTTCCTCCTGATGTTTTGGATCGACTCTAAGCAGCTGGCCTACACAAAGGCATTTATGAGAACCCCAGAATGGTGGTTTGGCACTGAGACACAGATGTGATCATTAAAGATCACTGTCCCTGGAACAACAGAGAGCTTTTCTGAAAATAAAGGCCAAACATGACCCCGTTCTTTCTTTTATGTAGAGTGAAAAACAGGTTGTATACATTTGTCCTGGTGGGTTTTGTAGCCTGACCTTAGCACTTTAGAGACGGGGGCCCAGATGAAAAACATGTGCCACAGGAAAAAATAAAAATAAATAATAAATTGTTATAAAGTGCTGGTTTGGGTGGTACCTGCACAGATGACACTTAAGAAAATAAAAAAAGAACTACATTATCTATAAACAGAATTTTTTATATATTATACATATATATATATATATATACAGGGTGCGATTTGCCGGGGGGGATGCGTGGGATTTCCCCCTTTCTGGTCAATGTATCCCTGCCTCCGCTTAATAATTTTTATCCCCGGTGGGGATAAATTTATCCCCCCCTCAAAGTGATCAGTGCTACTACACTAGTGGAGAGACGGATCACAAAACTTAACCCGGATCCGTGGTTTGATTAAAGTCAATTTTATTTTAAAATGCGCTACTTTGGCTGGCTCCGACATAGCTGCCGCAGCCTCTTACCACTCTCCAGACTTGCTCAATGTCCCGCCCACGGCGCTATCTGATTGGTTACACCTCACGAGTAATAGCCTATCAACACTTGCGAGACGCCACCCACTTTTCAACAGGCCCACCCAAAAAAAAAAAAAAAAAAAAACTTTTAATATATTCTAATTTTGTCAAGAATTATAAAAAATCGTCAATCATAATGTGTACTAAAATAGTCTAAATGTTTAGTTTTAAAATCAATTTTAAAAAGCTGGCTATGTCTATTTTGATGTTTCTGCGCAAGTTCTGCAGACAGTGAGGTTCGGGTTTGTTCCGATCAGAGCTCGTGAGCTGAGAGCGTATTTCTGAATATTCCGCTCCGCTCGTTCATTCCGCAGGGTCCCTCGCTCAACCCAGAATGGCCTGCTGGTTCGAAAATATGTGGAATAAGGGCTGCCTCCGACTAATTTTTTTCCCCTAGTCGACTAGTAGTTGTTCATTTAAGCCATTCGTGGACAAATCGCCCCTTTATATTAATTTAATTACTTAAATAGGCTATAGCCTACAGGATAATACGCGTTATGACAGCACGCATAAAGCTTGCCACAAAGAACCGGTTAAAGTAATGATTATGAATGTGTCTAAATTAGCAAGGAGACATTTAATTGTTTATTAATAAACTGGTGTTTTCTGTGTCGCTGCAAAGATGAAGTTGACGATGCGGACTCGCCATGAACGCCAGAGAGAAATGCACATTTCATGGATTACATACATCAGAGAGTAGCCTATTTATTTTGGTTTGAATATTTTCGTTTAAAAGTAGACATTTCAAGCTTTCTTTAATATATAGCCTATATTTCTCAAATCTGTGAGGCACAAGCTGAGTTTCGGCGCCCTCCAGTTCACGTGCAATGCAAGTGATTGTGCCTGCGCCTTATTACATTGTCTGCTATATATTTGCTTCTTATTTATTAAATACGGGCAATTGGTTGATAAAACATTGATCAAAATTAAGATACAATTTATACAAAACGAAAATCTTTTAAAAAGAGTTTTCTACAAAACAAAACTTAATGAAGTGGTCAAAATCATGTTTTACCAAAAACAGCGCCGTTGCTAGGAGGGCGCCAGCGCCTCTGCCTCGCAAGTGGATGATAGCCCTGAAGACGCCTAGCAATGACATACCTTTAGTTAAGTTATACCTTAAGAGTCTTCGTAGCGCGCTAAGAGACAACGTCAATGGAAAATGAAGCCCAGGTATGATGCGTATGATGCGTAATGGAGATTCCAAAGCGCTCTTCTTTGGTCAGAACCACGGAGAGCGATCGCGGATAGGTCTGTCCTATGCACCGAAACTTTTAACTATGCAACAAAATATTTAAAGAGCATCAAGCTATTAAAATCTAGATTATGTATAGGCTACGCACAGATAATATAACAGTAGGCTATATTAGTCAATATTTTTTTATTAGGTTAAACAGTGATTGGATAACGTTTTTAATTTAACGTTTTTAATTTAAGGCTCACCGACAATTGGTCTGGCCCATCCAAAACTGGAATCCTGGCGCCATGCCTGGGCTAAAGCAAAGGTTTTTTGATTGCTCACTCACTCTTGAGCGTCTGGCGCGAGTGATTTCAATGTTAAGTCAATGTAAAGACGCGTTTACACGCGTCTAGAGGTCCTGCGGCGCGAATGAGGCGTTTAGCGGTATACGCGAATGAGGCGAATTGACTAACACATAGATTGACTTTCTATCATTTCACTGTAGCTCAGCATCGCGATGTAAAGTTAACGTTATTACTTTAACAGCAGCAGTAAAACTGTTTCTACTGTGATGGTTTAACTTTGCAATCAATCCGTGGTTCAGCAGAGGCTGATATATGACAATAGATGACATTGCGGCTAATTTATCTGATCCTGTCCATTAGCTTTGATCCATGTACGGCTTTTCAGAATGTCACCAAGTACAAATATTTATGTAATTTCAGCGCGAAAACTCTAGCTAGCTAGCTGGGAACAATGAAAAGGGTCCAGAGCAGCATATCATCATATTTTACAGGACCGTCACAAAAAAACAAAAAAACAAAACTAAAACTGCAAATGAGAATGTTACTACAGGTAGGATGGACGGCAACTCCCAGCTTCAGCAGAACTCACAGTCCCAGGTTGACTCAAATGAACAAGGACCACAGTGTTGGGAAAGATAAGCTATTAGACTAGAAATATTGCGTTAGGCTACTTCATGAGTTAATAAGAAAAAAGATTTTACAATTCCTGCAAATGCAGTGATGAAGTTCATGTTCTCATGATTTATTTTTATGAATAAAAATGTTTCAAAACATCCCCCCCTCTGTTTTTTTCACAAATCGCACCCTGTATATATATATATATATATATATATATATATATATATATATATATATATATATATATATATATATATATATATATAGGACTGTTTTTCAGTCACAGGAAAGTTAATTCAAAATATGTAATGGGAATGATAAAGGAAATAAAACAGAGTATAAATCTAGTTTTAAAAAGGTGATTTCCGCCGTTTGTCTACTAAATGAATCATTCTCATGTATAATAATAACAATTGTGGTGATGCAAATTCTGAATCAGAATTGATTCAGTGAAATTTGAGTAGATTCTGGATTTCTTTTTCTTCTTGTTGTTTTTACTTATACTTTAACACCACTGATGCTAAAGTTTAAACCATACTATTTAAATAATCTCACATAAAATAATTTAAGTCTTAATTTTATCGGCAGCAAAATCATTGCAAATTTTGTGAACATTCTATACTGTATAATAAGATGCAGCCATAATTAATTAAATCAGCTTTTTTACGCTTTTACATTCAAATCATTACAGTAATGATACATTAATTAGTAATTGTGCAGATTTGTCCAGTAAACTGTAAACAAATACATTCAAGATGTCTGGAAATAATCTAGTATTAATTATTGTACAAATACAAACATCTATTAAAGATCTTATCAAAATGTTTGTTTATATTTTATCTAGTAAGCATATGATTCACATACATTCTAAATTATCAATATCTCAACAAAATCTGCTGGTGAGAAAATGCTCTAAAATGACATTTCCCAGACTAAAACACACAGATATCAAATATATGTCTTGTGAACATGCATATGGTATCAGAGAAACCAGAGAACCAGTGTCATGACAACAGGTACAATAATATGGATTTGGGGGGAAACTATGTATAATAGTGCAAATAATTCTGACCACAATATTATGACATGTCAGAATATAGTACAATTACAGCCTATAGAATATGTTTTTTCTCTCTCAGATTTCAGTACGGTGTAGCAAACTCCATATATTTCAACAGAGAAGAAAAAGAGCAAAGTACAAATTACGAGTTCTGAAGAGCTGGTCTGACAATACGGCTCAGTTTATATAATGTGGCAAATGTCAACAGTGAACTTACCACAGTACGTGCTTTTCAGCAGATCTTGGTCTTGTCTGCAAGCAGATTGCCATTCTAACTCAAGACTTTTAGTAAGGAACCTTGGAGACAAATCCAATGCCAATCTTACCATATAACATATTTCTTACCAAATAAAGAGATACATTTCTTACATTTGATTTACTAATTTGATTTGATATTTATTTGAAATATCTCGAATTACTTAAATCCAGAGACCAAAATCTGTAAACCTTTAATCTAAATACAGTGTTTTACCATAAATACATCCAGTCCTCTCCTTTTCTCTTGTAATCTGACCGCACGCACGCACACACGTACACACGTAACTTCTCTTTGCCAACACACAAGTCGCAACACGCCAGCAGAGCTGACAGATTTGTAGAATGCCACAATAACGCACGTCAGACAGCTTCAGGATCAGACACGCTTTAGAGAGAGAAAAAAGAAAAGAAATTGTACTTTGTACAAAGAAAATAAAGGCGATTTTTTTTTTCATTGTAAATACTTTTGTTACAATTAAAGACACCTTTTCCACAAAATTACCGCAAAAAGCTCCTTCTCAGTATAAAAAAATATAAATTCATGAAATGTAATACAATAATGACAATCATTCTCACTTTTATTATTTAAAGTTATATATATAAAACATATGATTCATATCTTCGTAAATGCAAAATTATGTATTATTTAGTTTTATTCTTATTTGTTTTGGTTTGAAATTGAAGGCAGATTCACAAGTCATAAATTATGGGTATTGTCTATGGTAAAGAGCGAGATTAGTGAGAATAATTACTGTCACAAGTAGAATGTTAGCACACGTTGTTTACTCAAGGTATAAAACAAACTGCTTGTACAAATATTGTACGTGGAAGTAAAATTAAGCAATATGCAGTGTCGATTCTCAGTTATCCAGATCGTCATACATTTTTCCAGGGAATTACATGTTTCACAATTCAACACTCATAGCGGATGTAATTAGTTGGTAATCTTAACGCAAGCAAGAAACAGATTTTATCACATTCAGGGTTGTGCACAAATTTAATTTGAAGTGAGATAGCAGAGAGGATATGGAACTGCACTTCATTATACATTATACAGTTATACAAAAGTTTGGAAACATTACTATTTTTAATATTTTTGAAAGAAGTATTTTATGGTCATCAAGCCTGCATTTATTTGATTTGTTTTTCTATTTTAACATACTTTAAAATATAATTACTTTTTGTGATGCACAGCTGAATTTTGATGTGTCTGTGTCGCTGTGATATTGGTAGAATATTGCAGGACTATTTTAAATAGAGAAATGTTTCATTTTAATTAGATAATTAGAGATATGTTTAATTAATAATTTTGCCCAACCCTTACTAAAGTACATTGTAAACTCCACTACATTTAAAAATGTAGCAACTTAACTAAACTGCACCAGTTGTGACACTCTTAAAGTCATCATTGTTCATGTATGACCCTGGTGGCTCTGAACAGGCAAACATGGAGACAGATTTGACCAATCCGTCCAGGTGCTCATGTTATGAGCGGGGATCTGGAATGGTGGGATCAATAAGCTCTTGGTGTGAAGAGCACGATGAGAGGTCTGCAGTAATAGAGGACAGTTATTCTCCCACAATGCACTAGTGCCCTTGTTCACCTGCACACCAGCTGTATTCCAGAGCTCTGACTCTAGTCTCTCTGCTGGGTCCGATTAGGAATCGGTCTTAATTTGGAACATTGCTTCGATCGTGACACGACAGGACGCATCAGTTACTGAGCAGAGGCAATTAAAGTGCACAGTGGCCAGTCATATAAAGACTCAATGCATGATGGGCAAGAACAGCTTTGCAGAGAGGGATGGACCCTGATTAGAGGTGCAGATGTGGCTTAAATCTAAATGTTTCAATAAATGAGTAATTCAAGCATGGCTGATGCCACTTCCTGCTCAAATTAGGTAATCATCCCCCACCCCCCTCCCCAAAAAAACCAAAAAACCTCCAGTCAGTTGTCCTGTTTATCTTATCATGTTTTTGGTTATTGCATGCTTATCCATGCTAGGCTGCATGGATGCGCAGGGAGTTCTTGCCAAGAAAAGAACCATACCGCCAATCCAAACTGTATGCTAACTGTTGATCTACTCTTTTTAGAGTAATAGATAAATTCTGGGTTAAACATGTATATCACAAGATTATTATTTTTTTTCTTCAAATTTGGACAATATTCAGAATATAAATATCTTCTCCGTTTTTTTTTTTTTTTTGCACGTGCATTTGCTATTAAAAAAAAAAAAAAAATATATATTCTTGGCCTATATGAAAAAAGATATGATCTGGATAGAACATCTATTGTTACAAAGCACGTAACAAGTTTACTGCAAAATCAGCACTACTACTTAAAAATAATAATAATAATTATCAAGGCATTTACCACTTACAGCTTTTTACTAAATTAACACAAAAAGGAACATTAAAATCACATGTTCCGTCACTGTCTGGTGAAAAACCTTCAATCTCCATAATTTTTTTTTTACTGTTGGTCAACCTTTACGTCTATCTGTGGGTTTTACAAATATTTAACCAATGAACCATTGGATCATCAAACTGACAATAAAATCTCATAACTCCACCTCGCCTCAATTGGGAAAGAAGTGCTGCACACATTTTGGACCGTCTCTGCTTGTTTGCAGTGCAAGGGTAAATAAAGAACAGGTTGTTTGAATAAGTACAGCTTTTTTCTTACTCAAGAAACACTAAGGCTAATGTTTTACGTATTTGAGGAGAGGAGAAGAGTCTTAGTCTTAGTCTTAATCTTAGTCTAGCATTTGTCGTAGGGTCATAGCCAATATGGTATTGTGAAATAGCCAGTCACATCACTTCATATTTTATAACATGAGATTTTGGCCAAATGACAGAAAAAATGGAGTCCCAGGACTTCATTTGAGGGGGAATGCGGAGGGATGAAAAATGTTCCTCCCTTGTTATAAAAAATTACAAAACGCATACCCTCTGTCAAACAAACTACAGGTGAACTATCTCTTTAAATTGCCATTGCAACAAGACTTTATATTGTAGATTCAGAAATATTCCATGTGCACACACTAAATCCACACTCACTTCTTTCCAGGTCAATAACAGAGGCAGATCACGGCAGACTGTGTTGCTGTGCACAGCCCTAAATGATGTGAAATTTGCTCTGAGATAAAAGACAGGGTGGTTGATGTGTTTCAGATAGACCTGACCCTATACAAAACTGCATCATATTATATTTACAGTATATCTGCATTACAGCTTCAGCACAGGCTATGGCTACTGTTATTGAAACCCTGAGCTCATATTTTAGTTTCTCTCTTCTTATTTCTAGTTTTCAGGGAAAAGCAGCGACAATGTGGCCCTTCATACCTGGCCCTGGGACATTCATAAATCATATATATC
Source organism: Abramis brama (assembly GCF_963993115.1). NCBI lineage: Eukaryota > Metazoa > Chordata > Actinopteri > Cypriniformes > Leuciscidae > Abramis > Abramis brama. The sequence continues at coordinate 24,100,192 of NC_139985.1, forward strand.
ATCGTACTAAATGATTGTCATATTAACTCTTTCCCCGCCAGCGTTTTTTAAAAGTAGTTATTGTCTCCCAAAAGAAAGAACCAATTCTGAACAGTCTGAAATGAGTCTTCACTAATTCCAGTCTTACTTCCTGCACAAACCTGCGTAGGTTTGGAACAAATTTGCCTAATGGCAGCCTATGGTTTTCATTGGCTACCATGAACGTCTACTTTGACCTGCCATCAAACACTGAAGCTGTAGCTGAGGTCTGGAAGAGTTTGGTTCATGCTGATAACATGTTGAGAAACTACTGTTTTTCTGCACTGCGAAAGCAAATCCATTTTGCATGCACTTCCAAAGGATGAGGACTCGGGCTCAAATTGATATGGTAAAACTGACACCATCATTACTGTTTAATTACTGATAAGCACTGTGCTGAGGAAGCCTCCGGATCAGAAATTCTGATTGTTTCTGACACACTCTGTAAGTGGTAGACCAATCACAACAGACTGTGCCATCTGACCAATCAGAGAACTCAGAAAGGACAGGTTTAGAGAGACAGAATCCTTTTTCATACCGTTTTAGACACTGTGAGAAAAGAGGTGATGCTGCAATGTATATTATGAGAAAATGAAAGTGTTTTATTGACCTTGGATGCGTTTATTTTTATACGTGTTATGATTTGATTTTGGAGTGAAATATGACCTGGACATGTTTTTGTGAAATCACTTCATCACTGTCATGAGAGCACTCTCACGGGGACTGCTAATGACGAAAACAAACTTCCTGAATGAACATCAGTGAAAGTTCATTTCTGTAATGTTTTCAGCATGTGTGGCTCAAGAATATAATAATATTAGTTCTTATTTGAGTCACACTCAACGCTACACAGAAACTGACACCTACAAAACAACTGTCCAAAGGCAAACAATACTTATTTCCAAAACAATCTCAAAGCAGTTCTTACCTAAATTTGCGACAAATTCATATACAATTTGTATGATCTCATTCGTATGTTTTAGTACAATCTGTTAATGCCCAACTGATGTTTAGGGTTAAGGGTGAGCTTCTTGCTTACTTTTTCACGAATCATATCGTACAAATCCATACAAAATCTTGTAAAATAGTTATGTTTTCTAATTATTTAGTGTTGGATGTTTCTTACGATTATTTTCAGTAGACAGTTTTTTTATTGTTCTGTATGTATTTCTGAATTAAATGCATGAAGTCGTGTCTATTTAATTACAATTTACAGGTTTCCATGAAGCACAACTAAAAAATAAGTCTTTCACTGGACTCAATTCATCTGAAGAAAGTTATCACAGTAGCCTACATATCTTTGAAATGTTTTTTTTTATAAAATAAAAAATCTGTTTCAGTTAACTTCAAGCTAGAAACTGCACAGTAAACATAACTTTTACTATATGTCATGATGGTATTGGCAGCAAGTATGAGAAAAAAGAGATTGGTCACTTTGCATAACAAATCGTCACTTTTCAGCATATTGGAAATTACCAAAATTAAAGCTGCAGTCGGCAAGATTTTTTTGATCATATTCACTGAAACCAACACTATACTCCGACAGAACAACATAAATCAGCCGGTTTTAGAAAAAAAACCCGCGCTTCTACCTCCACCTAGAGCGTGTTATTTGTTTTGCAAAAATCCACCGCTCCCGGTTCTTCTGGTCCAATCAGCGCAGGGCTGTGTGAGATCTGACTGTCAATCACAGTTTGTGCACACGCCACAGATCCCCCCTCCCCCGCGCACGTTACAATATCACATGCACACGCCTGAAGTTCGCAGGTGTGTTGGATTGTACGAAGCGTGATGGCGGAGAGAAAATTTACTAACAAGCTTCCAATTCCTCGGTTATTGCTATCTATGGGTAGATTAGCCAAGGTAGCCTCCCTCCGAGTCCATGGTGTTGATCGATGCTGAAGAGACGGACGCATTCACAGAAAATCTGGTGCACACGCACTGATGAGCACAAATTCGATGGGAGGGTGCTCGCTGGTAGTGGGGGAGGGGCATGAGAGTTGTAAACATTCAAAATTTTGAATAAGTCCACTCAATCTGCCAGACTTGCTGACTGCAACTTTAAGCGTAGCGTCAGTTCTGGCAGGTCACGTTAGTCAAGCTCGCATCAGCTGACTCTCAGCTGATCCACATCTACCTATAGGAATACGATGCCTATCACTGTAAATATAAGCTCCTTCAGTATTATCATCAGCTATCGCATTTCTCAGGAGCTAATTACCCTCCTCCCTCCCCAGCTCCTCCTCTCGTCAGTCAGTATTTGGCCTTCTGATTCCCCTTGAATCAGAATAAATTCTCGAATTATGTTGCACTTAAAATCTTGAATTAATGATATCTGCAATATATTCATGTTGGTTCTGTTCTGTTTACCCTAAGGGGAGTTCTTGTGCTTTCCCTGCTCTTATCCATGCTAGGCTGCATGGATGCGCAGAGAGTTCTTGCCCAGAACAGAACCATACCACCAATCAAAACTGTATGCTAATGGTCAATCGTATTTGACGATAGTGGTCCTGACAGAAATGCCAATATAAATAAACTGTTCTAAATCAGACATTTCTACTTCACCTGTCTGACCTTCAAAAACAATACTTGGTTTCAAACAGGTTTTCCCAAACACTCCTACCACAACTTCAACCCCTGCCCCTATCTTCTATTGGTCAGGCAAACAAGTAGCCTCACCCCAAACATATGCTATTGGTTGAGCCATAAGTTGACAAGACGGACCGCTCAAACAAATATTTTGATAGCAGCACAGAGCCTCAGTGTCTCCCTTTTTGTGGAAATCAAACTGCTTAATTGGCTTACAGTTAAAGTCCTGTTAAACTGGGGGAAAAGTACTTAAACATCGGAGAGAACACTACTTTTTAGAAGAGCCAAAGCTATTTTGCATGCATAACTGATTCTAGTCACAACAGAAGCAAAAGAATATGAAATTCAATTACCGCCTGCGTTTCTGCACAATGTCAATCGGACAGTTGACAGCGCACGGAGAGCCGCAAAGACTGACGTTTCGAACTTTAAAAGTGCGGTCAGTGGGTGGAAGAAAGACACAGCCAGTTGGCAAACTCATATTTCCCTCTGTGTCTCTCGCTGGTTCTTTTTGCTGTTTCCCTCCAGAAATCAGCTCTTCCTTTTATGTAGTCTGAAACACATGCTTCCCACCGCTGAGTTACTGTCGAGTGATGAACACATGGAGCCACGCTGACATGACAGAGTTCGCCCAGACATCTTGTATTAGCCTAGTTATCATCCTTCAGTTTAAAATCACATTGACTCCTTGTAATCCTCATAAAAAAATATTTGTATAGTCTTGAATGCTGCTGTTAAATACAAGGATAATACACTAACAAACAAACTTCCAGTGTCACCAAGCACCAAAGTAAACTCTCTCTCTCTCTCTCCCTGCAGCTCAGACAGCTGAACTCTGATACACATGAGTTTACACCAGCATGCTGGCCTCATATGGGGGTGTGTGTGTGCATTTGTGTTTATGTGTGTTTGTGGGACTGGCAGCTGAACAGTGAGTCACAGCCTATGGAGAGGGTGGAACCACCAGATGACTGTCTCAACATTAACCCTTTACTGGAGACTCCCCTTAAAGCGAGCAATAACGCAAGTGCATTTATAGTATGTCCCTGTACAATTATCTCATTCTTAAAAGGTATGAATGGCACTACATTAAAATATCAAACCAAGTGCCATGTTTTAAACAAAAAATTATTTGTGATAAAGAAGTACACTTTACCATACTTTTAAAGGAGTCATAACCTAGTATTACCTTGGATTCCCACGCTCTATTATAGTCTTTCAGGCCCTTCTAAAAAAGAAAAGTTGAAAAAAAATAAACACAGAGCTCCTCTGACCCTTATTTCTGAAGGCATTATTGTCTCACGAGATCTGATGCGATATTTTGGCTGTCGTGGACGGTCATTGTAATAATGCAAATGAGGGGGCGCATTGATTGGTGGCAGGAAGGAGGGGGGTTGACACCGCAGGTAACGCTTCAGCATATCATTCCAAAATGACATATGGCGCAAGTTGTGAATGAACCCGACCTGGCCGCGGCAGTCAACAACAGAGCAACTCACGTGTGCACCACGTTTCTGCATCTTTCACGGTCGAGTGCGTACTTCGAATCGGAATTCAGTAATGGCGGCGCTCGTCTGAATATGAGGGGGAGAGGGGCAGGGCGGGCTTCCTGCAGCATAGGTCTGCGGTGTCCATATATGGTATATCCTGCCCCGTCTTGACGTCAAGTCGGGGCAGAAATTAAAATCTCGTATTTGAGTGCGCGTGCACGTGGGCTGGTTTACGAACCCAGGGGTAAACAAACGCTTCACTTTTAAATATCGGCTTCCCGGCCAGTGTATAATCGTTAGGCAATCATAACATACATTGATTCTTGTGGAAAAGTGAAAATTACAGGTCATGACTCCTTTAAAAAGAATACTTATTATTGAAAATATGCTTAAGTGTGATATACTGTAGTTATAGACACAAATTATATTAAATGCAATTAGCTGTACTTTAGAGTCCTTTTTTAACCCACTTAAGTAGGACTTAAGTACATGCTTATATAATTATTTCTATTCACTTTGAAATGTGTTTTTTGTACTGTCAAATGTACTGCATGGTAAATTAAAATAATTAGGATTTTTTTTCTTTTCTTAGATGTCTATTAGGTTTTTAATTTGAAATGACAACAAATACACTTTTCAAAATGAAGACACATTTTATTGATTGTTAGTGTTAGGGGAACACGAGCATAGCTAAGAATATTCTGGGTTAAAGGATTAGTTCACTTTTAAAAAAACTTTTGCTGATAATTTACTCACCCCCATGTCATCCAAGATGTCCATGTCTTTCTTTCTTCAGTCGAAAAGAAATTAAGGTTTTTGATGAAAACATTTTTCCATATAATGGACTTCAATGGGCCCCAAACGGTTCAAGGTCCAAATGACAGTTTCAGTGCAGCTTCAAAGGGCTTTAAACGATACCAGACGATGAATAAGGGTCTTATCTAGCGAAACGATCGGTCATTTCAAAAATAAATAAAAAAGTTTAAGTTTTATAAGCACAAATGCTCGCCTTGCTCTGTTCTGTGATGCGCGTTCGTGACGTCACGTAATACGCAATTACGTTGAAAAGGTCACGCTTTTCTGTCCTGACGAAAATGTTCTTTTAGGCTTTTTAATATTAAAACACCCAGGATACGCACACGAAATGGCCATTTTAAACGATAAACTGACACAAAGACATTTGAATATGTGTATGGTCCTCCTTCCGCACATTTGTAAACACTGATTCGGTACTTCCGCCTATGTCAAGCGTGACCTTTTCAACGTAATTGCGTATTACGTGACGTCACAAACGCGCATCACAGAACAGAGCAAGGCGAGCATTTGTTCTTATAAAACTTAAACTTTATTTATTTTTTAAATGACCGATCGTTTCGCTAGATAAGACCCTTATTCATCATCTGGTATCGTTTAAAGCCCTTTGAAGCTGCACTGAAACTGTAATTTGGACCTTGAACCGTTTGGGGCACATTGAAGTCCATTATATGGAGAAAAATCCTGGAATGTTTTCATCAAAAACCTTAATTTATTTTCGACTGAAGAAAGAAAGACATGGACATCTTGGATGACATGGGGGTGAGTAAATTATCAGCAAAAGTTTTTTTTAAAGTGAACTAATCCTTTAAGTACAAGCTTTTATCTGCCTTTTCTGAAAGCATTGTTCTCCCTTTTTCCACTGCATATCAGCTCGTTTATTTTTAATTAAAAGGGAGAAAATAAAAAAAAGTGGAAATAAAGTGCAAATAAAGTATATAATGGGTAGGTTTAGTGGTAGATGTATGGGATGGCTTTAGGGACAGGGACAAGTAATGTCCCAAAAAGGCAGCATGCATTTATGACTTTAATAAATATATTATTATTGCATACTTTTTTATAAGTAAGGGAAAATCCACGGCTAGTTGTGCATTCAACGATATTAATGCATGACGTGGAGGCAAAAAAAAAAAAAAACATTCAAATCATTTAATGCATAGCTAGCCGTGGATTGCTTACACGTGGTCATTTGCCAGCACTGACAAATTAAAGCTGTTGTTGTTGTTTGCATTGCAATATTTGACTGGAAGGGTCTCTATACTAGCAATGAATCTGTGAGTTTAATTACTTCAAAAACAGCGATATTACCCCCTTTTTGCTGTAAAATATAATGGAGCAATTTAATTTTAGTAACAGTAATGCAGCATTTTGTATTACTTTGCAGTTTTAAAATTAATTGCATGCCATTTAGCAACACAAGCCATACAGCATTTATTAATATGATATTCTAAAATCGAAGTAGCTTATTGCAGTGTGCAACAAGAGTATTATAGCAACCGCCGAGCGAACGCAAGTTATAACATAATTTTCAACAGACAAATATAAATGATAAAACAGCGCTGCGTTACCCCACATACGCTTGACCTGATTCACGGCCATTATAAAGCTTGGAAGAGCCAGGACATTTTTTTATATAACTCCGATTGTATTCGTCTGAAAGAAGAATTTCATATACACCTAGGATGGCTTAAGGGTGAGTAAATAATGGGATATTTATTTTTTTATTTTTGGGTGAACTATGATAAGTAGTTTGATATTTGAATGATAATGATAAGTATAACGTTTTAATAATCATCCTAATTTTATGAGAATAGGGAGGTCCACACCACAACTATAGCAATAACAACACAGAGGAAGACATTGTTGGAATCACTTTCAGATAACTTTTTTTTTTCCAGCTGATGAATGATTACAACATTGACAGCCAATCAGAATCCATCCTGTTTCAAAGAGCTCTAGCATTTAAAGTGGCAGATGACATAACTTAAGCACATGCTCATAATAAACTGAACATTATCATGCATTGTTGTGGATGCTAATATATAGTTGTCAGTAAGGTTATCTTTATCGCTCTTGGTGTGAATACACACAATTTATTGCTTTTTTTAATTAAAATTCTTTGACAATTTATTGCCATGAGAAAATAGTATGTCTGTGGTGTCTGTCAGGAGTTAGTAAGCAGCAATAAAACACACAAGACAGGAGTAGCGAACTTCATCCATCTTGTTTACTCATTCACTTCAGATCTCACACACATTAAGGAGGTCCATAACACTTATGAACACAACAAAGTCCACTTGTTTATAAAAAAAATAGCTCACCTCTCCTCCCATGATTTCAGATAACATTCAAAACAATCAGTGATGTATTCTGCATACTTCTTCTGAGCTTATTTTTCTCAAATTAAACAAAACTCTTTTGAGGAAGCCAAAATAAACCTCTGGCGAGACTACTGATTCTATTCAGCCTCTCTCTCTCTCTCTCTCTCTCTCTCTCTCTCTCTCTCTCTCTCTCTCGCTCTCACACACACACACACACACACACACACCCCTACAAATGTTTATCTTTCCACATGCAATAAATTCCCAAAAGAGCGCTGTTTCTGCAAGTATGTGTGTGTTTGCAACTTTTCTTTATGGACTAATACTGGCCGAAATTCTCAAAACAAATCATCAAGTTCCGGCAGTTCACACAAAGCAAAAATTCACCTTTCAGCCAGATGGGGGCAGCCACAAACTGAGAACTGCTAGGAAAGTTATTTACATCAGTTCACCAAAGAAACCTACACACAGCGCATGATCAGGAAAGATATAATCACTGTTATGTTAGCAACAGGACAAAAAGGTTTGTGTGGAGAGTGAATCAGGATGAAAAGAAAAACAAGAGTTCTACAGGAGTCATTTGAATATCATTCATAAAATATCCCTACTTCAATACCAATACCACAGAAATAAGTGTCCTGAGAATTTACACCTCTTTCTGTGACAATAGTTTGAGCTAACCGTTAGCATTCCCATTCATCTCGATGGCAACTCAGCAGGCACACTTGATTTAAATTCTGCAATCTTTGCTGATGGACGATCATTTCTAGATACTTTTTGTTTTGTTTTCTTGACCCCAAGGACAGAGTACTAGCCCTCTTTTTTCCTTATGACTCAATTTCTACCAAGAAATAAGCATTGTAGTCTCTAAACATTTGTTTGGTTATCTCTAAATCTTACCTGAATTTGTTTTAGATCATTATATATAACAATATGACCTAAATCGTTACAGCACCTTCACATCATTTGATATTTATACACTCTTTATCCAAAGCAACCTACACTTTTTTTAAACAATAAAACTATTAAACAATAGTATTGGTGCAGTATGTACTTTCTGCAACACTAGTAGCACCAAAACAAACAGTTTTCTCAAACACTAGTCTCAAATGGCAAGATCTCTGACTGGCAGAATAAAGTCTGTCCCACTTTGGCAGCTTGTTTAGGCTAAGAACCATCCACTTAGACAGCAAGGAGCTCACTGACCAAGAAACCCTTTGCTGTTAAGTTCATCTGAAAAATGTAATTCTAAAATAAAGCCTTGTTCAGCCTGTCAGTACAAATCAGATTTTTGTGCAGATCTGATTGGAATCCAATCATAATTGGCAAGTACACATGTCATGTCAGAATTTCTGGAAATCAGTTTTAGTCAGATCGCTCTGATTGGATTTTGCATAGCTTTTCTGCCTAAGAAAAACATGGCATATATGTAAAACATAAACATGTCAGATGTTGAAAGGAACATGCTGAAAATCAGCTCGGAATTTTGCCCGAACCTAGAATACTCCCCCGAAAACGTTGCAAAACAGATGTGGGACAGCAGCCAGGAAATGGTACAGACAACCCCAAAGCGGGTTGCGCAAGCGCAAGGCTGTTGGTGCAAGGCTGTTGGTGCATTTGTGGGCAGGGGGTTGGTTGCTGGACCAGGAGGGCTCTCGCATCATCGGACAGGAGTTCGATACTCACAGCTTCAGACATGTAAACTCTGCCGGGCCAGACTTGCTGAAGGCCTACTGCCACGGCCCAATGCTCGAAGAGGGCCCAGTCTTGTAAGGGACATGAGTCAAGGCCATTCGGGTCTTGCTCGCTTTATTAGCGCCTTGGAGGCTGTAGTGGGTTTACGAGAAGGATTCATTGACTGTAAGAAGACATACAGGTAATAAAACTAGGCTTTTTTCATTCACCTTGAGAAATGGACATCTGAGCTGATTACCGCCTGCTTCAAACCTAACACTGTTCATTTCTCTATTGCAGATATTGTTGGATAGGCAGAGGTATAAGAGGACGCTGAAGAGGATGGTGGGTGTCTCGCTGGTGGAGGCGAAGGTAGGCCTCTACGTCTTGAGGTACGGAGAGCAGAACGGATGAGCTGACATCCGCGTGATGATGCCGGAGGCTCGGTTGTGGTGTCAGGTGAAGAACAGGTGCTCCTTGGGCCAATGAAATTAAGTGGAGGATCCAGGGAAAAGAGGGACTCGTCATCAGACGGGGAGAGTTAAATCTTTAACATTGTGGGGCAAGTGCACTTAGGGAATGTCCGAATCCACTTTTGCTAGTTTAACGGCGGGAAAAATAGTCTGCTTGCCCGACGCATGGTCTAAAAGGGTTGTCCCTATTCTCTTAATGAGTAATGGATGTGTTTGGGGCTTAACATGCAATAAACCAATCAGAGTCTCATCTCCCATTCCCATTAAAGGCCAGTTGCGCTCGCGCCATGCTCGTGCACGAGGTTAAAGCGCGCAAGCAGACCATCTACGGGACAAGCTGGTCTCCACCATATCTTTATGTACACAATAATAATCTTTTACACTGTAATCCTTTTATTTTTTAATATTTGGCATGTTTGTGTGCTGCTGTGCGTCACTATGTGTATAATAAGCAGAGTGTACGCGCGTTTAGCACCCGTCTATAGGCTCATATTACTAATGCGCCCTTTAAATAATTATAAAAAATACTGCGCCATTGACTTTAGACCAGGTTTTTGTTTCAGTTGCCTCAAAATAGCAACGTGCCAACAATGCGCCTGAACACACCAGGTTTTCAGACCAGCACGCACAAATGGACGCAAATGCATTTGCTATTTAAACAACGTGGCACAGGACGTGAAAATGATAACTGCATCAGGCTGAAACTAGCAAAAACCACTTGCGACGCGTGCCTGGTGCTACATTGCGCCAGGTGTATGATAGGGCCCTATATGTTGCACAGTGTGGTGCAGTTCTAAAGTTGAGGATTAATTGTGCATGGTTGTCCTCTCCTACAGCACATAATTTATGTTGTACGTGCTTACGCCAACACAATTGAAAACCAAACCGAAAACATGGAATGGAGTTGTACAGTATGTGGACACAATACAAAAACACTGGAGTGACACAAGTGTGGTCGGATAGTGACAGCATGTGGTCAGATAATGACAGCACTTTCAACAATAAAAAATATTTTTGTGCTGCTTTGTTTGTATGGTTACAAACTTTGGTTTGAACACAGTTTCACTGATGATGTTTGAGAATTCTAATATGATATGACAACGTTATTAAAACATTTTGCCTCAAACACAGGCATGTGCATTGTGACATCTGCACATCTGGAAGAAATTTATGTTCACAGAGGAGTTTATAATCACTCCACCTAAGAATAGATTAGCGATCTGCTGTAGTTTAAGCAATAACTGGCCAAAGTCACATAATATCTTAAAGTGCTCAGTGCATTACAAATTTGAGTACGTAAAGGGTGTTAATGTGATGAGTATAGACAGCCAAATATTAATGCTGTTAATGTTAATTCGTTTGTTTACGTGTTTCCAGCACATGTGGACCACAAAGCCCAAATTTGCATTTGTTTTGCATTGCATGCACCAACCCAAAAATACAGACAAATATTTACAGAGACATACGATACTCACATATATGCAAATAATATCAAGTGGCTCAGTAGCTTCAAAATAGTGCAGCCTTTTTTAGAAATATTTCAATAGAATTCTTTCTTTCTTTTTTTTTTTTGTCATATTATATTGCACATACAGGATTAAAACCAAGTGAACTGAGGTAATAATCGAATGCCTCTGTGGTAGTCCGATTCATTTGAGTTAATCAGTTCATTCGGATAAATACTTCATCCTTTTATTAGGCACTTTGATAATGTGCCTAATAATATATTTATATTATTTATACCTGTTAGCTGCTTTTTATTAGTATCTTAACAGAAGTTGAACTACTTTAAACTTTGAAATGTTAATATTTTAAACATGTTTCTCCAAAACAGGTCTTGACATGAGACCATCTGGACATGAGACATCCAAGGCGGAAAGTCTATACAGCTGCTTGGGCTGTTGAGACTTTCCATCTCCTGTGAAGTCTGCCAAAGTAATAAATCTGAACTGCACAGTGTTTTCAGCCCTGCAGCGGCAAATGACTCTTAGTTATTCCATTCATACTGCAGCTGACCTGCCTGATCTGACTTCAGCAATCAAAATAAACTTTGACAAAGCAGATCCTATGTAACTGACGTAATGTACAGTAGATGTCCAAACATACCCGATGCAAGAGTGTCGTCTCCGAGTTGAGCCACAATTAAATAGTGAATTCCTCCTGAGGATTCGAGGATCCCTGTGCGTCATTTCAAAAAGCTGCGGAAACAACTTTAAGTCTTGGTCTTTTACCAGCACTTAGTAAAAAGAAACATCCTTAGAGTTTCAGTCTATTTTAAAGTTCAACCAAATGAGCAGCCAGGTAAAACCATGTTCAGTTGAAAGAGCCTAAGCAAAAATCTGACACCTTAGTCCAGGACTTTTTGTCTCCATTTACAGAACCTCATCCTCAGGGTCTGCTGAACAAGAATGTGATGACTAGCTCATGTAGATCATCATCCAAAGCTGATAAATATCTTCTGTAACATGCCAAATAAGGTTCATCAGAAACTCTATCTACTTTCAAAAACTTGCTTTCATAATTCAATCATAAAACTCTATATTTATCTTTAGGGAGTCCCTAGGGACACAGTTTAGAGGTTCAAGGTCCTGCTAAGTTTCCATAAGAGTGTTTCTTTGGCTAAATGTTAGATGGGCGGGAAGAAGCAAGAGAAGAGAAGAGAAAGAGAGAGGGGGAGGTGCTGTACACTGAGCCTGGAGGGTGGTGTGCGGTCACACGCTGCAGCATTTCATAAACATGTGTATTGTGAATTGTCTGCGATGGGTGGCTCCTGTTTTCCCGCCAACATCATCAGAGTAAGACGCGAACACACACACAGCATGAAGTGAAAACAACACACTCTTGCTGCGGGTGCTGTTCTGACATGCCTTATGCTATTGTCTACATACTTCATTTTCATTGCACACTCATTTCTTCCATTTAGCGAGAGAATGACCTGATTTAAACTTTTAGAACTTCAACTTTGCAAAGCGTCCAATCAGAACTTAAGGTCGGAAGCGTGTCTGATCGTTCATTTTGCTACAATGTTAGTCCGGTGCCATATCCGATCAGAAGTCAGTTTAAAATTGTGTCCGATCACAAATTCAGTCTAGTAATGTGTTCGATCTGTAGTTTGCTACAGTCTGATCTGAGTTTCAGTCCAGTACTGTGTCTGAGTGTCCAATCAGAACTTATTTTGACACTGTGTTCGACTTTAGTTTAGTGTTCAAGTGACCATTTTGAACTTCATTTTGGTCAGTTTAAAATTGTGTCTAATCAGAACTTCAGTCCAGTACTGGGTTTCATCACTACTTTCAGTTTGGTTCAATATCCTGTCCAATCACCTTATTACAGTATGTCTGATCTGGCAATCAGTTTTGTTATCGCTACAGTTATGTGTCATCAAGCATGCAGTGATTCCTGTAGGAACATGACTCCACTGCCTGGATTAGAGCCATCTAAATCTGCCCACTTTTCTGATCTGGAATTTTTAGATTTCCTCTTTTTCACAGAGACTGGAATGTACAGACTGTTTTGAAGGGTTTGCAATGAAGTAATATCAAGCTAAATGATAACAGCATTTATTTTATCATATAGTGACCCATACGGAACAAAAATATATGGGAATATACTGCTAAATATATCTGCAATATATTACATGTGCAGTACCATATCTGATCACATATACATCTATATATTATGAAGTATACTGAATATAAAATTACATACATTATGATATATTAGTAAATATATTGTCACATATTTTTCAATATATGAAAAGTGGCAATTCCTTTGGTATTATTCAATATATTGTATTATATTAACACAATATATTATTCAATGTATATTTTCAAATATACTGTTAAACCATTTAATATATTGATAATATATTTTTGTTCCGTAAGGGTAACCATCTATCAATCTATCAAAGTGGTTTGTCCTATGTAGGGTCATGGGAATACTGGAGTGTCTCGGGCTGTAGGCGGGGGAAACACCCAGGGTGGATGGTCCGGTGAGCAAAAGTCATTCAAATCAGTTCAGTTTTAAGAAGAACAAAAAAATCCATTCCTTCTAACGACAGTTAAGAATGAACAACATAGATCTAAAAAAAAAAAAAAAAAAAAATGCAAAGAATGAAACATTGCTTCATCAGACAGAATAATAAGCTCTGGAGTAAGTTTTCTTCAGTTGGTCATGACCTTTAAATAGAAAATAGTCTGACGTCAGAATCCAGAAAGATTTTGTGCACTCTGTTTCGGCAGATTGGGGCAATGGAACTGTTTACATGAAAGTCAGAGTCACTAATATTTGCACAGCTCACTCATTCCAACAGTTGTTGTACTGTGTCTGATGGCTGACTATTTCCATGCATGTACTGCTTGATGAAATTCAATATGGATCCCAGTAAAAGAGAAGGAAAAAAACAAAGAATGAAACAGAACAAACAAACCCTAAAAGAAAGAGATTGTTATGTTGTCTTTCAAAAAAGTCTCAGAGAAATGCCCTGGCCAGGAGTAATAGGGTGCGAGACACAGCACCTGAGGCAGAGAAGATCTAAACCTGAAACCAACAAAAGCCTCCTTTCAAAGCCTACATGCGGCTGCTCTCTTCAGAACTGTGTTTTCTGGCATATTATATAATTTAAACCCTGGTTAACCTGGAGTCTTTAGTCTGGAGGACTCCGCGTGATCTCCTGAGGTGCATGATGCATATCAAAACAAACATTAATGTGACCATCAGCATAAAAAAAACATTGTACCTGTAACAGAGACAGTCTATGCTGAGGAAAAGCCAGGTGCTCTGATAAAACCAAACACTGCCAGTGCACCGAGTAAAGTGTTCTCTCCAAAATGATTTAGAAGGTGTTAAAAGTATAAGAGTTTAGCACTAAATAAGAAAGTCTTGGGATACAGAAACACTGGATTATTATCAATTATGAGAGTTTTTCTTTTTTATCAGCATATTGAACATTTAATTGTACATGCTCATCTAACACTCACTTAAAGTTAATCTTGAACATCAATAATGTATTAATACTGTTAAACAATCTTTAGCAAATCATGCATTAAAAATTATTGCAATACTTAGACAAATGAGTAAAAATCTCTCTGTATATACAGTATATGGTAAAAGCCATTTTTGATGGAACAAAAACCGTCTTTTCTTTGGTAAAAAAAAACTGCAGAAAGGGGACAGATTGGGAAAGTGTAAGGTAAATGAAAGTGTCGATCTTGAGTGCAAAACCTCCATATACTGTAACTCAAGCATAAATTCGATGAATTATAACAATTTACCCTCTTCCATACACTCAGGACAAAACATAAACATCAGTCATTACATTTTCACACATTCACAATTCTCTGACAGATTCCCCTCACATGACACTTTGCATAAGACGCGCTGAATGATTAAGCATAGATAAGTAGTTTAGTAAACCTATATTCTTAATTTTAGTTTTAACCCTAACTTAATTTAATCATTTGATATGTAGCCTATACATCATTTGACATTGGTGGGAGTCTTTGTCAAAAGTGCTTTGGTTATGACTGTAACCTCAGTTCCCTGGAGAGGGAATGAGGCGCTGCGTTTTAAGACACTATGGGAAAGCCTCTGCATGATTGAGACCTGAAGCACACGTGAAATCAGTCCAATGGTGTGATGGAGCATCATAGGTGGGTGACGTCAGGACTAGGAAGGTATAAAACACCCCTGAACAAAACAATGTCAGCTTCTGATAGGCTGAAGCATGTCGGTAACTTGTGCGCCGGAAGTATGGCGGGGCGACGCAGCATCTCGTTCCATTTCAGGGATCTGAGGTTAACCTTGTAACCTTTCAAGGGAACTTGCACTGAATTGTAAGTTCCCTTTCAAGGGAACTCGCGTTGCGTCGAGTTTGACGCTATGGGAACGCTTTGCGTGATGACGTCTTGAAGCACATGTAAAATCAGTCCAATGGTGTGGCGGAACGTCAGAGGCGGGTGACGTCACGTACCAGGAAGCTATAAAAGCCGGCCCGAAACAGAAAACGAAAGCTTTCTGAGTCTTCAGTTGCGCTCTGTGTGAAATCTGTCTGTATATTTGGTGTTGTCTGTCTATATCATATATATATATATTCAGTATGGCGAGCGAGCAGCAGTTTAGAGTGTGTGTCCATCCCTGCCCGCGTTATTTAACGGGAGGTGACACACACACTCTTTGTGTTGTTTGTTTGGGAGAGGAGCATGCCCAGTCAGCACTCGAGGGTGGTGACTGTGTGCATTGCTGTGCGCTTCCATTGCGTACGCTCCGATCCCGCTTGGCTCGGTTCAATCCCGACCACGCTCCCCAGGGCTCGGGTCCCGCCGCTGCCGAGGCACGGCGTCGATCTCAGACCTGGGGTTCACAGATGGATTTATCAGTGGATGTTGAGACGGGCTCTGCCTTATCTCAGCATCCGTCTGATAGATCCAGTGCCTCTTATCAGGGTGTGGAAGCACGCGCTGCGGTTTCTTCCCCCCCGATAGAGGTACCAGTACTGCAACTATCCAGCTCTGAGGAGTTGGATGTTGTGAGTATTGTAGCTGAGTCTGAGGATTCGCCACCTCAGTCTCATGCGTTTGAGGAACTGCTCGATGTCATTACTAGAGCTGTTGACAGACTGTCTATTGAGTGGCCAGAAGATAGGCAGGACGTTCGTTCGAAAAGTAAGCTCGACGAACGCTTCCTGCCATCTCGTGCGCAGCCCCAGCGCAGGAGCCTGCCGTTTTTCCCCGATCTCCACACCGAGGTGTCGAGATCGTGGGCGAAACCAGTGTCATATCGAGTGTATACTGCACAAACATCACACTATTCATCCATTCACAATTATAAAGAGCATGGTTATGGGGAGATGCCGAAGGTGGAAGAGACGCTCGCGAGCTATCTCTCTCCAGCAACGGCATCTTCTCTGAAGGCTCCTGCACTTCCATCCAAGCCAGTAAAAGTTACTTCTTCCCTGGTTCATAAAGCTTATGCCGCCGCCGGTCAAGCTGCAGCGTGTTTACATACAATGTCCATAATGCAGGCTTACCAGGCTGAGTTATTGGGTGATTTTGAGGAGGGCGGGGGTATTAGTGCTGATACGGTGTCTGAACTGCGTAGAGCCACGGATTTGTCTCTCAGGGCCACCAAGGAGACGGCTAAATCCATCGGCCGCTCTATGGCAGCCCTGGTGGCCACTGAGAGGCATCTGTGGCTCAACTTAAGTAACATAAAGGACAAAGAAAAACATGTTCTTTTAGATGCACCAGTATCCACGCAAGGGTTATTTGGAGACGCAGTTAATAGTGCTGTAGCGAAGTCACAAGAAGCTTCAAAACAGGCAGCTGCACTTCAGAAACTTCTCCCCCGCCGTTCTTTCTATGAGGCTGCTGAGCGGGAGCAGCCTCACTCCTCTAAAAAGAGCGCTGAGCACCGCGCCACTCAGAAACAGAGCGTTTCCTCCCGTGCTCCCCCACAAAAATCTCGGGGACACGGAGGGCGCTCTCAAACCCAGCAGTCTTCGAGGGGTAAAACGGATCTGCGGACCGTTATTACCGCCAAGAAGGCTGCTGGGAAAAAGTCCTGATGTCTGAGGGCTCAGGACAAATGAGGGTAGTCCCCCCGAAGCAGAGCGGTTAACACCTCTTTTCACGGTGCCCGTCTCTCTTCGGTGCCCTCAGGGGACCGTTCTGCCAACCCTGCCGCCTCCGGCGTTACAGGGCGCAGCGGTCTCCGGCGAGCACATATCTCAAGGTCCACCCGGAAACGTAGTGGCCTCGGGATGCCCGCCCCCTCTGAGGAGGGTGCTAGAGTAGTCTGTTTGGTCGTTCCCTGCCGGTGCGCCGTTACAGGGCGACGAACCGACTGCTCAACAGCAGGAGAAAAATACGGTGCCGTCTCTCTTCGGTGCCCTCAGGGGACCGTTCTGCCAACCCTGCCGCCTCCGGTGTTACAGGGCGCAGCGGTCTCCGGCGAGCACATATCTCAAGGTCCACCCGGAAACGTAGTGGCCTCGGGATGCCCGCCCCCTCTGAGGAGGGTGCTAGAGCAGTCTGTTTGGTCGTTCCCTGCCGGTGCGCCGTTACAGGGCGACGAACCGACTACTCAACAGCAACAAAATCCAGAAACCAGTCTCGAGAGACTGGTACCTCTAGTAGAATCTTTGACAGCGTGAAAGCTACTGTCAAATGTTTCTCGTTGGGTCCTGCA
Source organism: Abramis brama (assembly GCF_963993115.1). Taxonomy (NCBI): domain Eukaryota; kingdom Metazoa; phylum Chordata; class Actinopteri; order Cypriniformes; family Leuciscidae; genus Abramis; species Abramis brama. The sequence continues at coordinate 24,117,757 of NC_139985.1, forward strand.
GACCGTGGAAAAAGGGTATTAGATACAATTCTGGTAACGCCCACCGCGGTTTATGGGGGTCCTGCCCACAATGGTGGGCCCCGAGCAGGTTCTGGTTATGGAACAGGAAGTAAACACTCTGTTAGAGAAAGGGGCCATAGAATATGTACCTCCCTCCAACAGGGAAACCGGGTTTTACAGCCGGTACTTCATAGTTCCAAAGTAGGACGGGGGATTGCGTCCCATTTTAGGTCTTCGAGTTGTCATGCAGCTCAAGTTCAAAATGTTAACATTGAGACAATCGTGCCACAGATTAGTCCGAGGACTGGTTTGTCACGATAGACCTCAAGGACGCATATTTCCATCCGTCCGTGTCATTGGAAGTTCCTGAGGTTTGCTTTCGGGGGCAAAGCATACCAATATCGAGTTCTTCCATTCGGCCTGGCTTTATCACCCCGCACTTTCACCAAATGCGTGGATGCAGCTCTGGCGCCTCTGCGCCTCCGGGGTATTCGCATCACGAACTACATCGACGATTGGTTGATTTTAGCTCAGTCGCATTAGATGGCGGTTCAACATCGAGATGTTGTTCTCGCCCATATGAAAGAGTTGGGGTTACGGCTGAACGCCAAGAAGAGTGTGCTTCTCTATTTTAGAGGACCACTTTTTTAGGCGTGGTTTGGGATTCAGTGTCGATGCAGGCGCGCCTGTCATCGCCACGCTTCGATCCTGGCAGCTGTGAGAAGTGTAAAGCTAGGCCAGCTACTCACTGTCAAACAGTTCCAGAGACTGTTGGGTCTCACGGCAGCAGCTTCCAACGGGATACCTTTTGGACTGCTGCACATGAGGCCCCTGCAGTGGTGGCTCAGGACCAGAGGGTTTTTCCCCGAGGGGCAACCCATTTCGCACAATCAAGGTCACGCGGTGATGCCTACGTGCCTTGGTTATGTGGAAGAAACCTTGGTTCCTGTCCCAGGGCCCAGTGCTGGGAGCTCCTTGTCGTCGCAAACTGCTAACGACGGATGCTTCCCTCACGGGTTGGGGAGCGATCCTGAGGGTCGCTCATCTCAAGGTCTGTGGGAAGACCATCATCGTTCCTGGCATTCTATAGCCTAGAGATGTTAGCTGTCTTCCGGGCTCTGAGGAGCTTTATCACAGGTCTCAGGGGACACCATGTGTAGTACATACGGACAACACGTCGGTAGTCGCCTATATCAAGGGGGTTTGCGCTGGCACGCCATATCCTCTTGTGGTCCCAGGGGAAGTTGCTGTCACTCAAGGCAGCCTACATCCCCGGGGTCCAGAATATAGGAGCAGACACTCTGTCGAGACAGGGGCCGAGGCCCGGGGAATGGTGGCTCCACCCCCGAGGTGGTGGAGCTGATATGGAAATTATAAGTGGATCTGTTTGCGTCTCGAGAGACGTCTCACTGTCCACTTTGGTTCTCCCTCACGCATCCAGCTCCTCTGGGACTGGATGCTATGGTACAGACGTGGCCGAGGCTACGTCTGTACGCCTTTCCCCTAGTTGCTCTGCTCCCGGGAGTTCTGGAAAGAGTTCGCAGGGACCGGGTTTGCCTGCTTCTTATAGCCCCGCGCTGGCCGGGCAGAGTATGGTTTCCCGATCTTGTGTCGCTCCTCGACGGGCCTCCTCTGGAGCTACCCGTCAGGAGGGACCTTCTGTCCCAGGCAGAGGGCTCGATATTTCACCCCCGCCCAGAACTGTGGAACCTGTGGGCTTGGCCTCTGAGGGGGCCCAGCTCATAGAGTCAGGTCTCTCAACTGAGGTTGTTGAGACCATTCTACAGTCCAGAGCTCCCTCCACGAGGAAACTTTATGCCCTGAACTGGAGAGTATTCACCTCTTTGTGTAGTGACCGTCGGTTGGATCCAGTCAACTGCCCAATTGGTACAGTTCTGGAGTTCCTGCAGGACCGGTTCACTGCAGGTCTGACCCCGTCCACTTTAAAGGTTTATGTGGCGGCCGTAGGTGCTTACCACAGTCCTTTGGGTGGAATGTCTGTGGGGAAAGACCCCTTTGGTATCTCGTTTCCCTCGTGGCACTTGGAGGTCCTCCTCCCTTTCGAAATCGGACCAGGAGGCGATTAATTTGCTTTGCCCTGTTCGGGCGTTAGACTCGTATGTCCACAGAGCTGCCCTGTGGCGTAAAAGTGACATTTGCTCCCCTAACAAGGGAGGTCCAGTGTCTAAGCAAAGGATGAGCAGTGGGTGGTTGAGACTATCTCACTTGCTTATGAGGCGGCTGGACAGCCTTCTCCTGTAGGCTGTCCGGTCGCACTCTACGAGGAGTATGGCGGCCTCTAAGGCCCTTATATCAGGAGTTTCGTTACAGGACGTTTGTGATGCGGCAGGCTGGTCCTCACCGCACACTTTCGTCAGGTTCTACTCTCTGGATCTAGACTCTGCTCCAGGGTCTCATGTTTTGTCTTCCTAGTGCTGCTCACCAGATTTCACACAGGACAGACATTTGTAGCTATGGAGGCGTTGGTATAGACGTTCCCATAGCGTCAAACTCGACGCAACGCGAGTTCCCTTGAAAGGGAACGCCTCGGTTACGACTGTAACCTCGGTTCCCTGAAGAGGGAACGAGCGTTGCGTCACCTTGCCATATCTCCTTCATGCCTGTCAACACGACTTCAGACTTTACGAAGCTTTCGTTTTCTGTTTCGGGCCGGCTTTTATAGCTTCCTGGTACGTGACGTCACCCGCCTCTGACGTTCCGCCACACCATTGGACTGATTTTACATGTGCTTCAAGACGTCATCACGCAAAGCGTTCCCATAGCGTCAAACTCGACGCAACGCTCGTCCCTCTTCAGGGAACCGAGGTTACAGTCGTAACCGAGGCGTTTTATGACACTATGGGAAAATTAATATCCACTATGCCATGCTAACCAGTGCCTGTCTGTGAATCCTTTGTAAGAGCACAACTAAGACTGAAGAACCTGGGACCCTGGTGGAGCCCAGGTCAAGGCCTGACAAATGTGTGTGGAGAGGACCAGCCCACCGCAGCACATACAGCTCAGAGAAGCCCCAGAAAGCAAGGCCATACTCCTAGTAGAATGGGACCGGACAGCCAAAAGAGAAGGCTGACCGGCCGATTCATAAGCAAGAGAGATAGCATCAACTACCCATTTGCTCGTTCTCTGCTTAGATGCTGGGAACCCCTTTCTGGGTGACCCAAAGCATACAAAGAGTTGGTCAGACTTACATCACATGGCAGCTCTGTTAACGTAAGCATCAAGTGCCCTCACTGGGCAAAGCATATTTAATTTTTCCTGGTCTTAAGTACGAAGGGGTGGAGGACAGAAGGCCTGCAACACTATAGATCTGGCTACATTAGTGGGGACCTTAGGAACATAACCCGGCCTAGGCTGAAGAAAAGCCATCACCATGCCAGATGCGAATTCCAAACACGAAGGGGAATCCAAAAGGGCTTGTAAATCTCCAATTCTTTGGAGAGATGTCATGCCAAACAGAAATAAAGCCTTCACGGTCAGAAACTTTTCTAAATCTAAGACCTCCTCGATAGGCTTAAAGGGAGCAGCCGAATGGCCCTACAGTACTAACGCCAAATCCCAATCCCAATCTGTAGAAGGGGATAACCCTGCAGAGAACAGTTCTTGTAGAAACTCCAGCACTGTACCAACTAGATAGTTAACTGGGTCTAAATACTGGTATATAATGACAGATAACACCAAATAACACAGACAGAGTGACACAGATCGCTTGCTGAAGACAGAAGCTGACATTGTTTGGTTCAGGGGTGCTTTATACCTTCCTTGTCGTGACAACACCCGCCTATGATGTTCCCTCACACCATTGGACTGGTTTCACATGTGCTTCAGGATGCAATCACGCTGAGGCGTTCCCATGGTGTTGTAAAAGATATAACGCAGCATGAGTTCCCTTGAAAGGGAACATTATTTTAAAACTATTTGTACATAAAATGATAACTCTTCACTACATTCAGAAATATCTAATATTGTCATTCTTAAATATGATCAATAAATAACCATGGGATTTTCGTACTTTAAGATAAGAGATTACTGTTATGTGTGACACAATGTTTGTTTACACTGAAGTGCATTATGGGAGAGTCTGTCAGAGCAAATATACTGTATTTATAATTAACTAGCCCAACCACTTGTTGTCCCGAAAGAGATAAAAATTAGTGATTGCTGAACTCAGAGAAAGATATATAGTTACCTAATACTTTCAAATTACTTCTGTAATAATTAAAATGTTTGTAACATAAAAAATAAAAGATAGGCCTATGTGGTTGAAAAGAGATTCTTCATACATAAAAATGACAACATTTTTGTCATTTGTCAGCACAAACAGCGACTTTTCAATAAATAAATAAAAGTCAACCTGGTTTCAGTAGCCCGTCAGTGGTGTCACATAACAGTTTAAGCTGTTTTTTTGATGGAAATGCGAAATGGTAAACTGCAGAGATTATCTTGACCTCCATCCTCATTATAATCATCTTCACCATCAGCTTCATAACAGCTGGTGATCAACACCATATCCGTACACCGCCATCTGTACACCATTAACTGTCTCACTATAGCCGTGTTTCCACCGCAGGAACTTTCCCCAGGAACTAGGAACTTTGGGCTGGTACTCGATGTGTTTACACCGCAGGAACCAGGGTCTAAATGAAGTTCCGGGTAAATATTTCCCCCTCCGATAGTCCCTGCTCACGAGGTAGTACTTTTTCAAAGTTCAGGAACTTTCAGGGGTGGGACTTGTGCGCTGCACAAGCTGATTGGTTGTGTTCACGCCGCATTTTGGTTGGATGACTCCACGCAGCATTTTATTTATTTTTAACCTCCCTTTTTAAAAAATCTATTGTGTTCGTGTCGTGGCTTCATGCAGTAAGAGTTGTCTGTCTGCAAATATGGAATTTAATAAAAAAAAAACTGGTGGACTGGCGACGAGTTTCAGGCTTTATTAAGGGTATTTGTGGAAGAGGAAACTTTCTGCGCGTTCATCCCAGCCATCTCACGGTCAAATGTCCGCAATAGCTGATAACATACAAATTTTATATCTAACGTTAGCATTACGAGCTTACTGAACACGCTTTATCAGTGCTCGTCTCTTTTCTGCCACAGCTTTTATTATTAAGTCATTATGTTTACACTCCAAACCATGTTACAAATTTACTATAACAGGATTGAAATAGCGCTTTGAGGTTAGTAACAAACAACTATTTACAAGACTGTCACTATTTATGATTGATAGACTGGGTTCAGGCTTTTTTTAAGCGTATTTGCGAAAGAGGGAATTTTTGCGCGTTCGTCCCAGCATCTCACAATAACTGATAACATACGTTGTCTAATTTTATACGCATACGAGCTTTCTGAACACGCTTTAGTATCAGTGCTCGTCTATTTTGTTTTGTATTACAGTACCTCGTTAGTAAACCAATACATAACTGCAGCACAGTTTGAATCTCCTCCATACTTATTATAAATGTGGCGCTCAAAACTGATACTGTCTGTCGCAGATTGGGAGGAGCAGTTGCGCGCAGTTTACCTTTCCGGTACTTTAGACCGCGGTGTAAACGCAGAAAGCAACCGGTCTGGGGCAAAAAAAGTTCCTGGGAAAAAAGTTCCTGGGACAAATTGTTCCAGGTAATTTCGGTGGAAACGCAGCTTATGATTTTACAGCAAATCAAACTCTCATTTGCATAAACACAGCTGTTCTCACTAGATATCACCAGCAGATGGTGCTCACGGAGACCTTCACTGACTCCAGCCTTGCTCAGTACTGTAGTGAGCTGCCTACATAAACCATTTTAAGGCAATGTTTCCCAACCTTGTTCCTGGAGGCACACCGACCATTAACATTCTGGATGTCTCCCTAATCTGAACCATCTACTTCTGGTTTTGAGTTGAATCAGGTGTGTTTGATTAGGAAGAGTTTGAAAATGTGTATTGTTGGTGTGCCTCCAGAAATGAAACAGGGTTGGGATACACTGTTTTAAGGCATCATAGTCATGCTTCAGATGTAAATGTAGGCTATAACCTTATGTGCCTTCTAAAGTACCATTTATTTCTTGAAATTTGAAGGCAGCATTGCACAGTGTATTTCATCAACCTCAATGAAAAGTTAATCCAAGATAGCGGATAAATGTAAAACAGAAATGTGAACTATAAATATATATGTGTGCATTTCATTATTTTATTTTTTTCAAAGAATTACAGTTTTGAAATTATTTTTAAAATGTAAACTGCCCAATACTTACTATATGTGTGCTTCTTTTTTGTTTATTGGATTATGTTGTTATTTTAGCAACAGGCTAACGTCAAAATCTATTGGAATCATTTGTGTGTGCAGCAATAATTTTGGGCCGCACAAAGCTGCTGCCTATTTTAGAGCATTCTATATCACTTCCTTGACTATTAGGAAACTGCTCACATTTCTAAGAAATCAGATGATGTTTGCCTGGTGGACAATAACTTATATAGGCTAAGCTGATAAATCCTATAGACATAGGACCTGTTCACACCAAGAGGAATATGGTGCGCTAAACATTTCAATTTGAGTTTGTTTATTAATGCAATATGTTCAGGCCGACACAAACATTTGAATGCCATTAATGCAAAGGAGAAGTGTTCAGATCTCTTTTTATCACACTGCGAAGAAAGCTGGCCACATGCCCAGAGCGCTGCTGCTATATAAAACTACAACTTGTTGGTCCCATTAATAGACTATTTTGCAACGCGTCAGTGAATAGCAGAGTAAGAATCCCAAAACCGGTTCTCTTGTATCTGTACTCTGTATTTGGTGTTGTTTAATAAACATCACAGCGAATACAAAAATCTATAGCTAAATGAAAACATGTACTCTTTGACTTCCTTTCTTTTCTGTGAAATCTGGATGTCAGAAGCAGAAAGTTGTGGGTTAACCGGGGTATTTCTGCTTTTAAATATGCGCCACCTACTGTCAGAGAGTCAATTTCCATTTTCATTCAGACTGCATATGAAAATCAAACCAAAATTTCATGTCGAATATTCATAGTGTGAACAAGAACAGTGCCATATCTAGGAACTTGGGAGTGGGCTCTTTTAAGCAACAACCACATACCCACACCCCTATAGAAACCACCCACAAAACATTAGCATTGTGGTGGTCACAGATTATTCAGAAAATGTAAACGTCTAGATTGTAACCCTGCTTTAGGTCACAGACAAGCCTCCTGAATTCCAGTCATACCCCACCTGAAAATGTTTCGTTCAAGGCCATCACTGTAGAAAAACTTTATTTTATCCTGCCCAGCATTCGATTCAGACAGTCTAACAATAAATATGTGGTAAAAGCTAGTCACAGACACTCTGCTAAAAAGACCTGTGAACATTTATATTTAGATATTTATCCTTTTTCTCACTTTGCTGTTATCATGGTCTATATTTTCTGTTGGGAAAGAGAAACTGATGATTTGTGCTTTGGAGAACAGGTGGACATTGCCTCTGTCATGGAGAAGTCTGGCTGGACCATTTGTTTTGTATCGTCAAGCCATCTGCTGCCTTCGTGAGACACTCTGATGGCCCCATCCCCCTTCAGATAAAGCTGGATTTTGTCCCAGTGTGTTTCTGATGACATTGTGACCCTAACCAAGCAAATGCTGTAAAAGCTTTTAACATAATTTCAATTAGCAGCCAGATATAAGAAGAAGCTACATTTCCAACACTGGTATAGGCCCTGTAGACATGTATCATGTGACAACTTACATTACCATTCCTATAATACTTCCTCACCATAAATCCTTTATGAGCAACAACTAATCTGACAAATTGTATTGAAGAAAATAACAAGAAGGTACAGACCCAGACCAAAAGGACCCAGACCTCGATGACTAGCAATAATTAAATCAAAAGGGTGCTTCAACTTAATTTACCTCTATTGCCAGTGTATAATGTGTAACGTTGTTAAAAAACGCTGCCCTCTGGTGATATGGGAAAATAATGCACACAATGACAGCACATAGATAGTGATTATGGTAAACTATGGTGCCCTTATGGTAAACTATGCAAGAGTGGAAAGTGTCTGGTAAATTAAGAATGGAACACAGATAAAGAAGGTTTTTGTTGTTGTTGATTATAAATATAAATATATATAAATATATATATATATATATATATATATATATATATATACTGTATATATATACTGTATATATATACTGTATATATATATATATATATATATATATATATATATATATATATATATATATATATATTTATTTATTTATTTTTTTATTTTATTTTTTGATGGTAGAACAAACTTATTTTCAAAAAAAAACTCAGTTTCAAAAAAAAAAATGTTGAAACTGTCTGTTATATTTACTGTCGTATTGTCTGTTCACTCAGTATTTCATGGTATTTCTGAGGCAGCGTGGAAAAGGCATTCTTGGGGATCGCAAATGGATCTCTCGGTGGGGTTAGAGACGGGCTCCACCCTTTCTCTTCCTTTACCCGAGGGATCCAGCGCTCTCTCACCGGTGTCGGAAGCCCGCCTAGCGGCTTCTTCCGCCTGGGGTGAGAGCCCAAAGCTTCAGTGCTCTAGTTCCGAGGAATTAGATGTGCTGAGCATTGAAAGTGAAATAAAGGGGAAGAGGATTCGCCACCTCTTTCCCCAGTGTATAAGGAGCTGGTGGAGGGGATGACTCGTGCCGTGGCTAAACTTAATATTGACTTAATATAGACGGGCTCCACCCATTCTCTTCCTTTACCCGAGGGATCCAGCGCTCTCTCACCGGTGTCGGAAGCCCGCCCAGCGGCTTCTTCCGCCCGGGGTGAGAGCCCAATGCTTCAGTGCTCTAGTTCCGAGGAATTAAAGTGAAAATAAAGGGGAAGAGGATTCGCCACCTCTTTCCCCAGCATATAAGGAGCTGGTGGAGGGGATGACTCGTGCCGTGGCTAAACTTAATATTGACTGTCCGGCCGAGAAACAAGCTTTTTGTCACAAAATGTGTCTAATGTGTCACCTCCATCATGGGGCCTTCCATTTTTTCCTGATCTGCACAGTAAGCTGCACATCAACTGCCTGGAGATGATGGCGATCTTCAATGCGTTGAGACACTTCCTCCCAGATCTGAGGGGCCATCATGTGCTTGTCAGGTCAGAAAACACATCGGTGGTCTCTTACATAAATCACTAGGATGGTCTGCGCTCACGTCTACTATGCAAACTGGCGCACCAAATACTCCTGTGGCACCTCGGGAAGATACTCTCCCTGAGGGCAGTGTACATTCCGGGGTACCAAAATATAGGAGCAGACATCCTGTCGAGACATGGGCTGAGGCCAGGGGATTGGAGACTCCACCCCTAGGTGGTGGAGTATATATGGGAAGTTTATGGCCAAGTGGAAGTGGATTAATTTTCTGTAACAAATTTTAATATGTTTCAGTTGATGAAGTATTGTGTACACTTCTCAGGGTTTTTTATTTTAAAAATCACAAACACTTCTCAAGACACAAATTTTTCTAATGTTCTTTTGAGAGAAATTATTCAATGCACTCCTGTTTTGAAAGAGGAAAACAAACTGGATTTGAGAAAGAAATTGTCATCCCAGATGCACAGCAATACACAAGTACAAAAAAAATCAGTCTCTAGTTTGAGAAACAGGCTTATCACTAGTGCTCAGTTGGCAGCTTCACTGAACAGCAGTTCCATCTGCAAAAAAGAAGACTCTTTTTTGACTCAAGAAAACTCAACAGGATTGCTGTTGGCCGTTTAGGCAGAGCTTAAAAATGGTATGTCTGACATTGGAAAATAAGAAGAAAATGGTAGAATTGACGAAAGAACAAAGATTGGGAAGTAGTTGTTTAGTATTGATCATGTTTAATGTGTTGAGGTGTGTGAAGAGCTGGCACTGTGAGTCTGCAGTGGACTGTCATAATGTCCGCTGGTGGCGTGGTGTTTTGGTGCAAAGTTTTAATTCTCCTCACTCTCTCTGTTCATGAAAGGGGATCTGCACTTATTTAATACCCACTTGACGTAATCGTGGAACGTCCCTTGAGGGCCGTCTACCTACACAGAGGCTGATATTGTCGTATTGCACAAAGGGGACCAGATTTCAAAACATTTGTGTGTGCTCCTCGAGGGACTGATTCCCATGGGAGAGGAAGACGCTCTGATCTGCTGCTAGATCCATTGGTTCAGGTCAGATATTCTGTCATGCTGGGGTTGAATGCTTCGCTCCCGCCTGAGCCTGTTCGATGAATCAGGCCAGGCTCGCACTCCCCGTGGGTCAGGTCCCGTGTCTGTCGAGGCAGCGCAGTGCATGCTCTCATGGGGATCGCAAATGGAGCTGGCAGATGATGTTGAGATGGCTTCGGCCCTTTCTCAGCATTCAGCAGCCAGCTACATTGGTCCTGTGCACGGGTCTGAAGCCCGCTCTGTGGCTTCTTCCGCCTGTGATGAGGACCCGATGCTCGAATTATCTGGCTCCGAGGAGTTAGATATTTTGAGCATCGAGGCAGGAGAATGTGAGGATTCGCCACCCCATTCTCCTGCCTTCGAGGAGCTGCTGGAGGTTGTGACCCAGGCAGTGGCCAAATTAAACATTGATTGGCCAGCAGAGAAACAGCCTTCGCGCCGGAGCCTCCCATTTTTTTCAGATCTCCACACCGAGGTTTCGAGATCGTGGAATAAGCCCTTCTCGTCCCGTCTGTCGAGCCCCAATCTTCATATTTATTCTTCCATCATGGGCTCGAAAGATAAGGGCTATGGGACGATGCCACGGGTCAAAGAGACATTAGCATCATATCTCTCGCCCGATGCTGCATTGTCCCTGAGAGCTCTGGCGACGCAGTCAATACTGTCGTCGAGAGGTTTCAGGAGGCGAAGCGACAGTCAGCCGCATTCAAACAACTCATCCCCTGCCGTCATCATGGAATAAGAAGTTCAGTCCCTCTTAGCAAAGGAAGCCCATAATAGATCTCAGGGTATTGAACCGGTCTCTGAGGAGATTCAGATTCAAAATGCTAACCATACCTATTATCGTGAGTCAGATCAGGTCCGAGGACTGGACTGTAAAAGATGCATACTTCCACATATCCATCCTTCCCCATCACAGGAAGTTTCTGAGGTTCGTTTTTTGGGGGAAAAGCATATCAATACAGAGTTCTTCCATTCGGCCTAGCACTGTCACCTCGCACCTTCACAAAAGGCATGGATGCTGCTCTAGCTCCACTAAGACTTCAGGGCATTCGCATTCTCAATTACATCGACAACTGGCTCATCCTGGCACAGTCAGAGGAGATGGTGGTTCAACATCGAGATGTTGTTCTGAACCATCTGAGGTGCTTGGGGTTGAGACTTAATGTCAAGAAGAGTTCACTAATTCCTCTACAGAGAACGATATTCCTGGGGGTAGTGTGGGATTCAGTTACGATGCGGGCACAGTTGTCTCCTGCTCATATAAACCCCCATCACGAATATCAAGCTAGGCCAGGCCATCACTGTCAAACATTTTCAAAGGATTCTGGGTCTTCTGGTAGCAGCATCCAATGTGATACCTTTTGGCCTGCTGTATGTGAGGGCCCTGCAGTAGTGGCTCAGGACCAGAGGGTTTTCCCCGAGGGGGAACCCATTTGGCACAATCAAAGTAACGCGCAGATGCCTTTGTGCTTTGGTCATGTGGAAGAAACCATGGTTCCTTTCCCAGGGCCCTGTGCTGGGATCACCGTGTCAGAGAAAAATAGTGACCACGGATGTGTCCCTCACTGGCTGGGGAGCGGTCATGGAGGGCTGCTATACCAGGGGTCCTTGGAAGGACCTAGGGCTGTAGTCAACAAAAGAAATGCTTAGTCGACCAAAGTCCTGTCCTGCACAATGATTAGTCGACAAAAAAAAAAGAAAAAAAAGACGCGATGTTTTGCATTTTGATTGAACATTTATTAAACAATCGTCATAGAGCATTTATAAAACAACAACGAAAAAACATTTTTTTTTTTTTTTATTGACACCTGGGATCCCCCGCATGAGGTGCGCCGCTTCCCGCTCGCGCTGTTCTGTAGTTTACTATTAATTCTGAACGTGACGCGTCTCGCGTGTCTGTCTATATTGCACCAAATGCGACACTGCACTCCCTTGTTAAGTCGATTGGATGAACGGTTCTCGAAATAATCAAAATGCAAATGGACAGACACATAGAGATTACTACCTATATTCCTTACTGAGCGCGAAGCAGCTCCACAGGTGCGGTTCCCGAGTGTTCTACGTGGTGCGCTAAACTGTGGCGCTGTTACAAAATAGCCTAAATTAAAGCATTTAAAGTTGGGGATAAAACATAGGCTAATTATATTTAGAATACAGTAATATATAACTGCTTATAAAGGAATAAATATCAAGGAGTAAATCAATGAAAATTTCTTTATTGGTGAAAAAAAAAAATAATAATAATTATGCGACTGGTCGACCAATGAGAATGTCAGTCGACCAAGACGGCATCGACCGATTAGTCGACTAAACGACTAAAGTTGACAGCCCTAGAAGGACCACTATCTTTCGTGGCACATCAATTGCCTAGAGATGTTGGCAGTATTTCTGGCTCTCAGGCATTTCCTTCCGGACCTCAGAGGCCATCATGTTCTAGTGCGAACAAACAATACGTCGGTGGTCTCATTTATAAATCAACAGGGGGGCCTGAGATCGCGCCCTCTATGCAGACTGGCACATCAGGTTCTTCTGTGGTCCCAGGGCAAACTACTCTCAATCAGAGCAATGTTTATTCCCGGGGGCAAAAATGAGGGAGCAGACATCCTGTCGAGGCAGGGGCTGAGGCCCGGGGAATGGAGACACCACCCCAAGACGGTGGAGTTGATATGGAGGAAGTTCAGTCAGGCGGAAGTGGATTTGTTCGCCTCTCGAGAGAACACACATTGCCCGCGCTGGTTTTCCCTCACACATCCAGCTCCCCTGGGACTGGATGCCATGGTGCAGGCGTGGCCGAGGCAACGTCTGTACGCATTTCCCCCGATCGCTCTGCTCCCAGGGGTTCTAGAGAGGGTCCGGCGGCACGGGATCAGCTTGCTCCCAGTAGCCCCGTACTGGCCGGCCCAAGTATGGTTTTCGGACATTATAGCTCTTCTAGCAGGCCTTCCGTGGAAAATCCCGATCAGGAGGGACCTTCTTTCTCAGGCCGGGGGCACAATACATCACCCTCGGCCAGAACTGTGGAAGCTGTGGGTCTGGCCACTGAGGGGGACTAACTTGTAAATGCTGGTCTCTCAACTGAGGTTGTTGAGACCATCCTAAACTCTAGAGCCCCCTCCACGAGGAAACTGTATGCATTAAAATGGAATGTATTCAATTTATGGTGCAGAGAACATCAGTTGGACCAGGTTAACTGCCCAGTGGCTTCAGTGCTTAAATTCCTCCAGAATAACTTCTCTGATGGGCTCTCCCCATCCATGCTTAAGGTGGCTTAGCTGCCTTCCACACGCCTATAAGGGTGGGCACTTTAGGGAGACACCCACTTATAGTACGTTTCCTTCGTGGAGCTAGGAGGATGAGGCCTGTCATCCAGTCCAGAGTCCCCATGTGAGACCTGGCAGTGGTTCTTGAAGGGTTATCCCTGGCACTCTCCGAACTTTCCTACTGGCTATCACGTCCCTAAAAAGAGTTGGGGACCTGTAGGCACTATCTGTTGCGCCCTCTGTGGAGCTATTCTCCACCCTAGACCTGGCTATGTGCCTAAGGTGCCTACAAATGTGGCACGGTCTATAATTCTGCAGGCATTCCATCCTCCACCGCATGTGTCAGATGATCAAGCTAGGTTACATCTACTATGCCCTGTCCGAGCTCTGGAGGCCTACGTACACAGGTCCTCGGGCTGGAGGAAGTCGGACCAGCTGCTTGTGTGTTTTGGGTCACCTAAGAAGGGGTCCCCTGCTTCTAAACAAACTATCAGCAGATGAATAGTAGAGGCTATTTCCTCAGCTTACGAGGTGCGCAACTTGCCTTCGCCTCTCCTGATAAGAGCCCTTTCAACTAGAGGAGTGGCATCCTCTAAACTCTCCCTTCAAGAGGTCTGTGATGCCGCTGGCTGGGCCTCCCCACACACCTTCATAAAACACTACAGTCTGGATCATTCTTGAGTAACCTATTGCTTCCAAGATGGCGGAGTAGAGGCACAGTTGCTCACAGCTCTCCTTGCCTAAGTTGCTAAAACAGCAAATCAAGATTTCCAATTGCAGAATCTGCTTTATGATTTTGATCATGCCTGGGAAAAGGGTAAACCCAAAAGAGTCTGCGAATTTACAGGCTGAAAACACTGAGACTACCTCGTGCGGCGGACTGTCTATTGCGTCTCTGGAAGAAACTCTGCAAAAGTTTTTTGCTGAAGCCGATAAAAAGGCCAGTGATCGCTTTGAACGTTTGGAAAATCAGCTGGATTCTATCAAAATAACACTTGATCAACATTCTAAAGACTTGGATTCCCAGCGCAAGATTACAACTTCTCTACAAACACGAATGAAGCGAGTAGAGGAAGCTTCTACTGAACATAATGACACCATTGTGAAACTTCAACAGAAACTTGCTTCGATGGAAGACCGGAGTAGGAGGAACAATCTCCGAATTATAAACTTGAAAGAAGGAGCTGAAGAAGATCAGGCCTTGGCTTACCTGGTGCGTAATTTTCGCAAATGGTCCCCTGAATTGGAAAGCAGCCCGCCGGAGCTCACGCGAGCACATTGTATTGGTCCCCCGCGCAAGGCTCCTGCTCCTCCGCGGACCATGATCCTGAACTGTCTTTGCTTCACTGACAGAGATCGGATCTTAGGATTTGCAAGGAAATCACCGGTGACAGTAGACGGCCAAGCAATTCGCTTTACTACAGATTATAGCGATGTCACCGCTCGGCGCAGACGTCCGTGCTTCCCTATAATGAACAGGGCTCGCACCTTGGGATTTCAAGCTTTCCTGTTATATCCAGCCACCATCAAGTTGACAAGAGGATTCAACCAAAATTTGTTTACTGAGCCAAGTGAGGCGTCTAAGTTTATTGACTCCTTTGACTCACTCAATTCGGAAGATGAGACTTTACGTTTGCCATGACTGTTGTCATGCTAGTATTGTTTACTTCCGTATGTACGGTATGACGTGCTATTTAGCGCTTGATGTCATTCCATTCAAGGTTAAAAGACGTTTACAGGTGTGACCTGATTTTGATTTTCTGATTAATTATCTGTCTTTTTATGGATTGGAGGCTTGCTAATTTTTAGTTGGTAATAGTACGCTGTTTTGTTGTTCTATCATACTGAGATTTAACTCGTAAAATTTTGTTGTGGATTTATTTATTTTTTTTCTCAAGCAAAATATAATAAAGTAATATGATTGATTAAGCTCAGTAGTGTTATTTTTAGGGGAGCGAGCAAAGAACAGTTATTTGATTTGTTGACATTTTTGCTTTGTTTCAATGCAAGATTTTTTTATTTTTTTTGTGTGTGTGTGTGTGTGTGTGTGTACGCGTGGGTGTGTATGTGCGTGTGGTTTGCATGTTGGTTTGCTCTCATATTCACCTTACCCCAATCACTACCATTATTGTAAATCAGACATGTCCAGTTTGCTTTATTTTAGCATTTGCTTTTCAAACTGTAATCAATGGGTAAAGGTCTTCATGTAATTCATTTAAACATTCGCAGTTTAGTTCCTAAAATGTATCAATTAAGGGCATGGCTTGTTTATAATAATCCCAATATTATAACATTGTCTGAAACCTGGCTAAATGAAAATACAGCAGACTCCAATGTTAAATTGGACAACTACATTATATATAGGTTAGATAGAGGATCTAGGGGAGGTGGGATCGCCACTTACATTTCATCAAATTTGAAATCACAAGTAATTACTCTTAAAGTGAAACCTGAGCTTTTTGAAGGTATCTTTGTTAAGGTTACCCTGCATGCAAATAAACAATTAATAATTTGCAATATATATATCGCCCACCAACATCTCCAAAGCTAGAGTCTGTTCAAAACATCCTAGCCACTGTTTCATCGTTTGGTGACTCATCAGAAATTATTCTGTTGGGGGACTTCAATTTAAACTGGACTGATCCTTGTACTCTCACGGAACGTAACATGTTTAATGGATCAAATTTTACACAAATTATTAAAGAGCCAACAAGAATCAGTCCAAGTTGTAAATCTCTTCTTGACTGGATACTAGTCACACACCCCAACAGAATAATAAAATCTGGTGTTCTCTCGGATTGTTTCAGCGACCACTCTATCATATATTGCATTTGGAAAATTTCATCTCCCCATCTTTCTCCGAAATATATTAGGATCCGTGACATGAAATTATTTAACAGTGATTTATTTATAAATGATGTGAGAAGGATAAATTGGAATAGACTTAGCCTAATTCCTGATGCGGAAGCTGCCTGGAATTTCTTTTATACAGAATTTGTGCAAGTTATTGATAAGCATGCCCCATGGACAACTATTAAGGTCAAAGGTCATCATTTACCTTGGGTAAATGGGGATCTTATCAGTCTGTTTAAGCAGAGGGATAGGGCATGGAATAAACACAAATATTCAAAACTTCCTAGGGATTGGGAGGAATACAAACGGCTACGAAACACGTGCACCACCCAAACAAGAAATGCCAAAGCCAATTACTATAGAAATAGTTTGTCAAATGACTTCAGTAATCCTAAACATTTCTGGAAAAAAATGAATACCTTACTTGGTAAGTCTAACAGTACCACGAGTAATATGACAATCAATAATGAAATTGTTAATGATCCAGCAGTGATCTCCAATGCATTTAGTTCACATTTCTCCCAAACACCGCAGGTACAGTCATCGCTCTTTCACCCAGAGCCGACTGTTAATTCTCAGCCCTACGATAGTTCTTTCACATTCCGACAGGTTAGCTCAGCTGATGTCCAGCTGGCCATTAGCAAGCTATCCTCTAGCAGTGGACCTGGCCCTGACGGCATTGAGGGTAAGTTTATCAAACTTTCTTCACATGTCCTATCCTCTCCATTGGCTGAGCTCTTCAATCTGTCATTTCTAACCCATGTAGTGCCTTTGGAATGGAAGTGTACCAAAGTCATTCCATTGCATAAAGGAGGGGACACCCAAAATATGAACAATTATAGACCTATCTCAATAATTAATAGTATTGTGAAAATTTTTGAGAAAATAATCTTCAATCAATTATCTAACTATCTCTCTCATAACAATTTACTGTGCCAGTCAGGTGCCATCTCAATGCCAGTCAGGTTTCAGGAAACACTTCTCTACTACCACTGCTCTTTTGAAATTTACAAATGATATTTTTTCTAGTTTTAATAACAATATTGTCACAGTGTCTGGTTTGTGTTTCCCCAGGTGTCCACTAGAGGTCCTTGTCCCCCACGGTGTCATTCTCTCATGCACTACATTTCCCATCATCCTGTTCTGTCTAATCATTGATCATTGCACACAGCTGTTTCCCGTCACCTTGTTAGTCTGTTTCAGTCCATGTCACGGAGTCGTTGTTATTTGTCACTACACTTCTGGTCTGCGTTCTAGCCTGTTTCTTGTTTTGTTTATTGTGTTTGGATTGCTAAAATGGACTTTGAACCCTGCCTGGATGACTATGAATTGGATTGCCCTAATAATAAATATGCTGCATTTGGATCTACCTGTTTTCCCGTGTGTTCCTGTGACAGAACAGGATGATGGGAAATGTAGTGCATGAGAGAATGACACCGTGGGGGACAAGGACCTCTAGTGGACACCCGGGGAAACACAAACCAGACACTGTGACAAATATGTGTACTGGTGCCATCTTCTTAGATCTTACAAAAGCATTTGATTTAGTTGATCAATATCTGCTCCTGGATAAATTATATTCAATTGGCCTTTCCCGTTCATCTCTTCTGTGGTTTAACTCATATTTCCATCATCGCCGCCAGTGTGTGTCCTTCAGGGGCAGTCAGTCGAATTTTACAGGTGTAGATAAAGGCATACCTCAGGGTTCTTCGCTTGGGCCTTTGTTATTTTCCATTTTTATTAATGACTTACCACTATGCTGTTCAGAATGTGACATTCATCTTTATGCAGATGATACAATTATTTATTGCTCTAAACCAAATATTCCCGAAATAAATTATTCTTTACAACATGACTTTGATTCTGTACAGCAGTGGCTGTCATTTAATAAACTCCTGCTGAATAAATCAAAATCATACTGTATGCTTTTCCAGAAGAAAGATAGAAATAATCTTAATCTGCATTTTCTTGATTTTTCTCCTCTAGAGCCAACCGAAAAATTTAAATATCTCAGTGTTTGGCTAGAAACTGATCTTTCATTCAAAGCTCATGTACACGCACTTAACAACAAACTTAGCTTTCGTCTTAAAACATTATATCAATCAATAGACTGCTTTAACTTTCAGGTTAGAAAAAGGATAGTCTCTCAGTTGTTGCTACCTATTCTGGACTATGCAGATATTATATATGCCAACACTACTGCTATTTGTCTACATTCTCTCGATGTGGTATACAACAGCCTGTGCCGATTCGTCCTTCGCTGCCCCTATAGGACACATCATTGTGTGATGTATGAACAGTTGTCCTGGCTTGCACCCTCAGACAGAAGACAATATCATTGGCTTCTGCTCATTTTTAAATGTATTTACTTTCAATATCCATATTATTTATCGCAATATTTAGTGCCTTACAGGTCACAATATAGCCTTCGTCACAATAAACAGGTCTTCTTTACTGTCCCTAGAGTTAAGAGAGAAATTGGGAAATATGCTTTCTGTGTTAGAGCCCCTCGTGACTGGAACAGCCTTCCTGCATCCATTCGCTCGCTTACGTCTTTTCCTCTGTTCCGAACTGCTTTGTTGACACATCTTCAGAATACTTGTCTGTGTTTCTAGCATCTCGGATTTGGCATCGATATGTGTCATGTTATGTATGTTTTTATACAGTATATATATGAAAGTCTATCTGTGATGGGTGGGGTTAGTGAGAGCTTGTGTGTGTGTGTGTGTGTGTGCGGGCGTGCGTGTGGATGTGTGTGAGTGCGCGCGCTAAGGTTATTGTTGTTGTATTATTATTTTATTATTATTATGATTTTTTTTTTTTTTGTTTGATTGTATCTACTCTGTTGTTCTGCTGTTTTATGTTGTTTGGATATGATCCTGAGGACCCCCATGAAAACGAGATGTTTCATCTCATGGGGTTGATCCTCTAATAAATGTTCATAAATAAAAATCCTAGGTTTACGGTTCTTTGATATAGGATGAGTATCAATTCTTGATGGCATTGATTTGAAAAATAATCACCATCACAGCAGGTTTGTTTCTGAGGCTTCAGCATTACGTGCACACCTGAGCTCTGCTGAAATGAGAGGCATATGTGTGTGTAAATGAGAAGAACGCTGTCGAAAATAACCATGTCTGAGATCCACACAACATATGGCAGATTGGACTGAAACATAGAGAATGTGCTCATTAGACAGACCACAAGATCATATTATATAATTGGGACTTAGGGGAAAAAAAAGATAAAAACCTGTATCTCTGTATTGTTAACCTAAAATCTTTCTCTCTGCTGACATCTCTGGGAGAAGCCTGTGGATATTGAGAAAATTGAAACTGAAATCTAATACAACATTTTCAACAGTCCGTTGTGCACCTGAAACGGAAATGTATGTGATAGTGGCCTAAAGGTTCAGGATCTGAGTTGCTAATGCAATGGCTGCAGATTCAGCTCCTTTTTGAGAGACCCAGAAAACAGTTACTGATCAAATCACTGATCCACCACCACTGAGCAAATGGGGGAAACAATGATCCTTGGGTGTAATTAGTGATTTTTGTATTAAATTGAATGTAACATTCCACTGTATGCAGTGTTAAGTATCTTCCAAACTAGATTTGTACAATATCTGAAGAACAAGTTGTACTTGCCTGTGCAAAGTTTGGAAACACTTTAGAATAATGGTCTGTCATTAGGTAACTACGCATGAAGTAATACAGGACAATTGAATACTACTACATTAACACTTCAGCTTCTATTAATGAATCTGGAAACAGAATTAACTAATCAGTAAGTAATAGTAAATTTAGGACTGAGATAGTTCCTTATTAGGTAATCAACAATTACTGAATAAGATTAGTCTTAGTAAGAACTATTGACTATGACAAAAAGTAAAGAATTACCAATTACAATGAATTGCTTATCACAACATTAATGTGTCCTGAGAGCAGAACCTGATTTTACCAAGTGCAACATGTTCTTGGATCAACATCTTTGTTGATCCTGGAACAACATTCCAATCAAGCAATCAGGTTTGAGGGACAAGTTTACAGTTTATGTCAATTTTAGGTTGACAACCAGGTTTAAGTGCTTCTACATTGGTGTTATTCACCGATCATTTCCCTCTGATTTTAGGGATAACTTATGGGTAGGATTAGGTTTAGGTTTAGGGTAAAATTTTCAAATAGGAATGTTATTCCAGTATCAACGAAATATGTTGACCCAGGAACGCGTCTAACTCGGCAAAATCAGGGTGTGCTGTGTCTGAGAGATGAGTAATTGTCCTTTTTACTCAGAACATGATCATGAAATGACTCACTAATTACTCAAGTGTTACCAAGTCAATCTTCAAGGGCTACTTGTAATCTGGACCATTATTTTAAAGTAAAAATAATACTTTCACTTTAAAATAATATTTAAATAATTATGATGCATTGTATGCATGTTTAAAGTAAAAAAGACAATCTTCAAGAACTACCAGTGACCCAGACCATTATTTTAAACTAAAAAAACATGCTTTTCACTTTAAAATAATGTTTCAGATCACTAGTGGTTTTTGAAGAGTGATAAGGTAACACTTGAGTGATTAGCAATGCATTTTATGACCATGTTCTGAGTAAACAAAACAACTGCTCACATCTTAGACACAATAATATTGTGATTAGTAATCTAATTACTTGGTGATTCTTTATAATTTTGTCATATTTAATACTTTCTTAATAAGGCTAATCTCATTCGGTGAGTATTGATTACCTAATAAGGAACTATTAAATAAAATTTGCCTAAATTTGCTATTACTTACTGATTAGTTCATTTTGTTTCTATAGTATAGCTGAAGTGTTAATGTAGTAGTATTAATTTGTCCTGCATTACTTCCTGCATAGTTACCAATTAATGTCGGACCATTATTCTAAAGTGTTACCCAAAATTATTCATCACAATGCTAGTGAGTTGTGGCTGGTTGCTAGGGTGTTACTATGCAATTGCTCAGGTGTTCTGAATGCTTTTGAGTGCATTTCTGGTATTTGTGTGTGGTTGCTAGGTGGCTGCATACTCCAATCACTAGATACGGTGTGTGGAATTGTAATTTGCAAATAATTTGCATAATTGCAGTGTATTTACGTTTCGACAGGTCTGTTTCTGCATGCATTCTCCATTTACATTTGGGCACATTAATAGGCACAATTCACACTGCACCGACAGACGCCGACCAATGCGGACAATCACCAGATTACAGTATGTCACTTCTCAGACATTCCACGACACAACCAATGCCGATTCAACATGTTCAATCAGCAAAACCAAGCACTGACCAATGACAACAGACACAGTGTGACAGTGTGAATTGGCCTATAAATGTGTCCCTGTAGAACATATAAATGTGTCTCTGCAGAATGAATATAACTTTCATGATTCTAGTAGCAAAACACTTCAGACCATATGGCAATTAGTGTTCGTGTTTCGCGTCTGCCCCATACACTCACTCTCACTCCTGATTGCTCGCTCATGTGTGGATTGTGGTTGCTTCCAAACTTCCATATGCTGACGTTCTTATGTTGGAGGTTGAATAATGAAATATGTGACCTGAACAACCAGGAATGTCCTCAAAGACAATCATAAATGTGTTCTGGAGGGCATTTACTGTACACTTGGTCTTTTAATGATTGGATGGCTATTCGATCAGATGAAATGCAGGATGAATCTCATGAAAACATCAATAAAAGAAAAAAATAGAGAAATATGTAAAGGAAATTAATTCAAGTCCATAAAAAAAAAATGTTGTAAAGTGACATTAACTTTCATTTCATAATTGAATACATCTAAACGGGGGTTCTTAAATCTTATAAATAAAACATTGAATTTGAATTTTGAATGTTTTTTATGATCGGGACATGGATAGGTTTTGTGAGATTTACCTATCGTTTCAAGCCCCTAGTCATTTTTTTCCCCCATTTATTATTTTCGAAAAGGAACAGCACACCTCTCAATACACAACTTGATTTTTTGTAAACATTTACGTTAGGACAAACAGTCATGAGTTATGCACCAAAGTTGTTTAAGAGGTTTGTTTAAGCCTTTTAAGTTTGCATTCAGTGTACACTTTTTGTTGCGGGTCAAATTGACTCTAAATGGATTCAATACTATTCACGAAAAATCACACTATGAAAAACAACAAACAAACAATAAACAACAAAAAACACATTTTTTTTTTTTGTTTTGTTTTTTTGTTACACAAATCCTAGGTTAAAAAGTATTTCCAACAACTAAATTTTGTGTTTCAAATATGTTGCAAATTGACCTGCAACATAATACATAGGTTAAATCACTAACCCTAAATATGAACAAGAGTAATTGTGCTGCTTGCCTTATCAGCCACCACAAATAATTGATAAAGAGACTGTTTGGCATCTGGCATGATGGGTTAGTTAACAAACACTGTCCTGTTTGCTCAGAGAATTAGTTCTGACCTGGCAACAGCACCTTTTACCCAAGTCTGAACATTAATCATTATTAAGGCAAACAAAACTGCTTATAATCACAACACCATCAAAACTCTTAAGAGCACACGGCATCTTAGCAAACATTATGTTGCATTCATAACAATCATTATCAGAGTGCAGTGGTTTTAAAAGTGCCAAGTGCTCCTTCAAGAGAGAGTTTGGATGAGAAAGAAAAAAAGGCAGTTCAGTCACCTAAATGTTATTATGAGACAACCTTGAAAATGGAGAAATGAAATATGTGTACACTATATCTGTCAATTTATTTTAATAATTTACGTATTTGAAATAAGTGTCTTACTCACAAAGGCTACATTCATTTGATCAAAAGTAATATTGTGAAATATTATTAAAATTTGAAATAACTGTTTTATATTTAAATATATTTAAAAATGCAATTTGATGGCAGATTATTTTTCTGCAGCCATTACTCCAGTCTTCAGTGTCACGTGATCCTTCAGAAATCATGCTGATTTTGTGCTCAATTATTAATACAGTTTCTAATTATTATCAATTTTGAAAACCGTTTTTCTGCTTAACATTTATGTGGAAACTGTGATACTGTGATAGCAATCTTTTGTATCATTGTCTTTACTGATCAGTTTTCCTTGCTGAAAAAAGCTTTCGATTATTTCTTTCTTTTTTTTAATCTTACTGACCCCAAACGTTTGAATGGTAGGCCTAGTGTTTCACAGTTTCCTCAAAAAAAAAAACATTAAGCAGCGAAAACTGTTTTGTTGAGCATCAAATCAGCATATTAGAATAGTATCTGAAAGATCATGTGACACTGAAGACTGGAGTAATGACGCTGAAAATACAACTTTGTCATCACAGGAATACATTACATTTTAAAATGTATTAAAACAAAAGACAGTTCTTTTAGACTATATTAATATTTCACAATATGTATTTTTGGTCATATTAATGCAGAACTGGTGAGCATAAGAGAACATCAAAAAATCTTAATCTAATCCAAAGTTTTGATGGGTAGTGTATGTCTAGAAAGCGGTAGGACACCAGACACGCTGATAAAAGACAGAGCAGAGAGGAACATCAAAGCTTTGAAGAAATCCACAGGGGGAAAAAATGGCATGTTCAGTTGGACAGCAATGGGAGAGAGATTGCCAGTGATTGTCTGCAATGAGAGGAAGGAAATACGAACAGAATTAATGATCTAATAACGATGAATCGTAGCAGTGCTGTCGGGTCAGGTGAACCTCAGTGAGCAGATGTTGCTCGGAGATCTGGTCGTGACATGAGTTGGCCATTAGTTTCCTTGTGGCCTGTGGAGAGAGGTGTCTGGCAACAGCTCTCCATCCTAACCCATCCACCTCCCCCAAATGAGAAATGAGTTTAATTTCACAGATGAGACACCATGTGGTGGGTAGAGGGGAAGATCAGAGACCAAAGCTGTGTTTGGGTTCCGGAGACGGCAGACGGACACTTTGCGGAAGCATCCGTTGTCAATTAGAACCCACTTTGAAACAATTGAAATGGCCACAATTTGTATTTGAGTAATATGGATTTTACCCAATGGCATCATCTGCCTTCTTGATAAAATCGGGCAATCATATTCCACTCATGTAAAACACTCTTCATTTCATTCAATTTAAGACAAAATCAAGCATGATACATATGGCATGCTGTGTGAGATTTTACATGGCTTGTTATGAAATAAATCTAAATGTTCCCTCCCCATCTCGATTCTTAGAAATAAAAGGGCAAAGATGTGCATGAAGAAGTGGAAAGTGCTGTCTGAAGACAAAGAATGAATCTAGAATATTTATGAGATCCTGAACCAATTTTGCTACTTATACACTAATGGCTTCATGGTTGCACAGGATGAGGTAAGATTGCATGGTACATTTGCCACGTATGACGTAGCCATCCATTGAAGCGTTCCCTGCCTAACACAGCCACAGTTGCCACAGTTATGTTGATAACTACACTATTTCAGTAAGCTAAAATACCTAAAACAAAGAATTAAGATCAAATGCTCGAGGTGAACAAGAAAACCATCAGTGAATGGGAGCATAATTAGCCTATTAGCAAATATAAAGGGTTTGATCAATACTGATTTACATTTCAGCCCAATAAGTAATAAAGTGAGGTCACACCTCTTTTTAATAAGTCATATAATTTGAGATATTATTCTTAGTGATTTAAGTTTAATCTTGATGTTAGGGGGTTGTTTAAATCTCTAACCTGTAATATACTGTCTTACCTCCGCCTTGAAAAGATCAGATACTCGATAAGAGGATTTGAAAAATATATTTCTAAGATCTCTTTCACTCCTTTATTGAATAGCTATAATGCCCTGTTAGTGACTTTTAGTGACTGTTAGTATCTCTCTTCTAAATCAAAAATGAATGTGTGTCTATGTATATATTATTTAATTATTTATTCAGCAAGGACATTGTCAAAAGTGACGGTAAAGACTTTTAGATTGTTTCAAAAAAGTCAATTTCATTCTTTACATTAAAGAATAAGAATATATATTAGGGTTTGCACTCAAAATATATTAAAATACAAAACAGTTCATTTATATTGCAATAATATTTCACAATATTACTTTTTTACTGTATTTTTTTTTTTTTTTTTTAATAAATGCAGCTTTGTTGAGCATAAGACTTCTTTCAAAAAACATAAATTTTCACTTTGAATTTGAATTCATCATAACGAGCGCGGGATTTGACGTTTACGGTCACTGCTGAGAATGGAGATGAAGATCGCTGGATAAAGGGCCTAAAACTGATGTCTTTTGTGAATGTATGTTGTGTTTTGGTGTATTTTATATTTCTACTGTCAACTATTGTTCTATAGGAGAAAACGACTTTTTTGTCTCACGGAAAACAAACTAAATATTACAAAATGGTTAAACGATTAAAGAAATGTTATTCATTTCAATGTTTTAAAGTGCAGTCTTGTTTAACTTCATGTAATCCTCCGAAACGAGTTTGCAGCAGAAGTCACGAACAGAGTGAAATATTTCAATTAAATAAATTAGTATACTGCATTTAATAAACGCGACTGAAAACGTAATGGATAAGACAATTGAATATAATATAGTCAAAATATTAATGCCACAATTTTAATATGCATAAATAGGAATATGTACAAATTTGTATAACCATAAAGTTGTTAGTACGATAATTATTTACGTTTTAGTGCTATCAATACGTAAATATTTTACGTTTTAGTTCTGTCAATATGTCAGTATTATGTTTTTGTGTGTATAAAATAAGTAAATGTACGTAGAACTACACTTTACGTAAAAATACACATGTATTCTCATGAGATCACGTTGGTAATAATGGTGTTATTCCAGGAAAGAGTTGGTGAGGGTCAAGGGATTTTGCTGAATTTGATTTGTTGCGAAAAACCAATAAAAACTTTGGGAAGAAGAAATCTCTTGCCCTAAGGATGAACAATAGTAATAGCTTGTTTTAGCAAGCACCATCATTAAATGAAAACCTCAGAGTGATGTCTGAGAAACACCAGCAAAGAGTGAAAGCTTCTCACCTTCTGCAGCAAGTCAGAGATAAAGCAAATGGAATATAGTCAGATCAGTTCTTATGGGTCCTCACAAATATACCGCAGGGAAGCCAGACATATAATGACCCACTTTCAGATGGTCAGTCGCTGACAGATAAATGCATTTCTGCAGTTACACTGCAAGCTGAACAGAGCTGAGAATATTAAGCATTCAGAAAAAGTACAGCTAGTAGAATTTAAATGACACAATCTCCAGTGATTCCAGCACTTTGTGTAAAGATTACACTCGGAAATGAATGCTCTTCTATACATCATGTTCTATGATACAAATGGACAAATAGCATCCTGCTGAAAATCTATAGTTAGGAGAACAAAATGGCCTTTTTTCAATAGGGCAGAAACATTCAGTTCCTCTCTGCTCACATAAAGGCACAGACACAGCTCTCTCTATATCACAGGCTTGTCTTCATTTATATTTGTAATGAAGTCAAAAGGTGAAGAACAAGCTTTAAAGAGTTCTTCAGTACTTCAGGGGTGGCATGTTGAAGCATGGCCTGGTCTGATCCAGAACAGGAGGTATAATGTTTTCCTCTTCTCTGACCTATATACTGTATTTTTCCCCTGAGGGTGAAACCTCAACATGGCATTGACCACAAAATGTGAAGAACTTAAAAGCAAAATGGGCGTCTTATTTGACTAGACTTTAGATTGCATTTCTGACCAAAGGACAAAAAGCAGACTTGAAATGTGTCTGTGCTTGGGGACAAATTACTGTCGAAAGCAGCGCTTCATTAATAAGTGATGCAGTGTGAAGAATAATCATGGGAATATTGCTGGAAAAGAAATTAAGTATGGCTTAATATAATTTCATACAATGTAATTACAGTATCATCAGCCCTTTAGCCATTAAAAATTCGCAATCACTTCAGCCTAGAAAGAGAAATGAAGCCACCAAGAAAACTGAATGTAAGAAGTCAGTTATAATAATAGAATTATGATAACTGCGGTCAGTAGTCAGGATCTGGAGTCATTTTATGGTGATTAGATATAAAGAGAAGGAGCTTTGACAGGCTCTTTTCAGAATCTTTTCCTTCAGTTTTAGATTCCAGATACGGAAAGATGTAGTTAAATCAAGAGCATTTCTCTTCTAACCTACATTTAAAAAAGAACTCTAGGTTATTCTTTCAACACAAATGCTGATTTTAGACCGTTAGGTAAGGAAGCTGGGTTGATTTGACCCAATTTGGGTTAATATTCATTCATAATCAGTAACTCAATGCATGCACACCATTCAAGTTCTCTGAGTGTCAGTACCACTTCAACTATTCTTGTTCACAGCACTTATGACAGAAATAGAATAAAATGAATCTAAGTGGAGAGAGGTTACAAGGTTTTTGTGTGTTTTTGGCGGCACTCAAAGCCTGAGGCTTTGGCCATAGTGGGACTATTTTCATTGATACATCCGTATGCAGTGTTTTAGTCGTTTTTAATGTTTATAATATGTGAGCCATGATGTGAATAAAGACTTTTGAACTTTTTTGGACTGGAAGAAGTGTCTTTAGATCCCTTTTTTCTAAAAATATGTTTGAAACCCAGACAAAGAGGACCTTCTGGGATTACTTCACAAGGTCCTTCCAACATATAGCATTCCAAGATGTTTTCCTTCATATCTGTCAATGTGAGGACATTATGTATTTCTATTTCTTCATTTTGTCCTTTGTATATATACCCCCTGGTTCTTTCAGTTCTTGGTCAATTATTTTCAATGTTAAGGTTGGTTTGCTTTACTCCTGCATGTTTGTTTTTAGTTTTGTTTAACTTTTTTTTCCACCATTGAAGATTCTTTCTGACAATCCATGTTTTTGGGCTGTGAGCTGGCTGTTATATGGCAGGTTCTTATTCTTCTGAAATAGTTCAGCATTTCCAGATCCAAAAACATGCCAAGGAAATCAGCGTAAACCAGAGGGAGAGGATAGAAGTTGCTTACGCACAAGTAAGCTAACGTGATCATCAAACATTCAACAGTATTTAAATGCCTAACGTTACGGAAGGAGATGTCGAACCCACAAAGAGGATGCAAGCTTTGAGGGTGTTGATGCACTCAGATCTACTCAATCAATGTTTTGATCATTGGTCTGAAACCGAATCGGACAACCAAAGTCTTTGACAAAAAATGTTTTTGTTGGCATTTTTTTTTTTAATGAACCTTACTCGCATTCAAGTGTTGTGAATATAATCAAAAATGCTAGTGCTGCTGGCAACTTTTTAAGAAAACACTGGTGGGGAAAGAGTTAATAAAGCATTTAGATTAATTTAGATCCATAAAGCATTTAGGTACATCAAATCTCTCCTACGCCTGTAACAACCTGTGACCATGCTCTTGTGTTGGGCTTGGCGTAACAAAGCTCTTTATTTCAGGTAAGACTTTAATTTAGGTAAATGGCTATAAACGTTAACTTTAACTAATTTGCTCAGCAAGAATAAAACTTATACTTCACTATGACAGTAGTTGACTAGAAAGAGACAACTGACCATAAAAATACATTTACACTAATTCCAACCATAGCTTCCCTATTTTAAGCACGCAATGCGTATTTGCGTTGGGTTATGAATGTGCATGTTTCTGCCAAAAGGCAATATCCTAAATGGGATGGGATCTCAAAACCTTATTTTTGACTCATGATTCCAATACTGCTACCAACATGATACTGAAATAAGCATACAATTCATAGTGTCTGTGAAACATGAATTTCTCTAACGTCCCCCCAGAAAAATAATCCCGTCTGAAGGGGTTTTGTCCACCATCTTGGATTTATATTTTTCCACTGAGCCTGTCACAATGCTTTCTGTTTTTACCATAAACATTACATGGAAAGCTGCCTTTTTGGCCCCCCAACAAATATTTATCAGGGTATATAGCTTTTGGATTTGAAATGCTCTCTATGTAGTAGTTTTGGAGTGGAGTACATCTCTATTGGTTTGGAGTGGAGTACATCTTTATTGTGATGGCAAGACTACCTCTGAGTCAAAAGCAACTAAAATCTGTCTTTAAACACATCCTCGCCATTAGCCCTCTGACAGCAGTATAATCTTTTTTCAATGTGTAAATGACTACTTCATCCAGGACATCTGCACATCTATAGACAGTGATACAACAGATGCAAGAGGTGGAAGAAATCCATGAGTTAGCGAAAAAAATCTGTACTTTGTTGTATATAGATTTAAAAACAAGTAAATATAATAACTGCTGAAGCTAGATATGATTTTACAAACCAATTAGCACCACAGACAGATAACAATATTATCTACATTTTAGCCTATTATTTTTTAATCATGTGTCACCTAGAGGCCAAAGTGCAAACACATAGACACATTTTTTTTTTAAATAACTTGAAACTACCCCCCATCCCCCACCCCACGGATTTCAAACAAGGGCCGACAGGTACAACCTGCACCGGGGCCCCGCATACCCAAGCCTCGGCCCTGCCTGAAGCCATGCTGTTTTTTGCTGCATATATTTCTGGGTATTGCTGAATAGTTAACTTGGTTAACATTTTTTAAATGTCTTTTTCACATATTGAACTTTTTGTGTTAGAAAAACCCTAATGAACTTGGCAGTGAAGATGCCAACACTAAGTGAGTCATTATTTTATCAATGCTTTTGCATGCAGACTCAAAAATTCTATCTATCATTGCCAAATTTTCCTAAGAATGCCACATACATTTAAATAAAAGTCCAAGAGTTATAAAGCTATAAACCATCTACTCATCCTTATTATAAAAATCTAAATAATTGCTTCAATTCTTTCACACTTGTTTAAATTATGGTAAGAAGACTTGCCAAAAAAGTGTGGACAACTGTTTACAGAACCTTTAATGTTGATAACCATTGATGCAAGAACAGATAGAAAAAGACAGAATCACATAAATCTTGCACAACCTATCAAAAGATTCCACAGCAAAATGTCATTAAACTTAATAAACTGGTTGCTGTTTCCAACTAATTACAATGAAACAGGCTTTCAAGCTTCAAAACAGGATGCAGAACCAACATAAAAGTATTATAAAAGTAGTTAATAAGACTTGTGTGCTACAGTATATTCCAAGACTTCTGAATAATGATGGCTTTGTGCACAGCACCAAAAATCACCAGAATTGTGCAATTGCACCATGATACAATATTAATCTTCAGACTAAACACTTCCATCTATAAGAGAATCATAACAAGCACAAGCAGATGATATCCTGAGGAATCAGATTCTCTGGATAACACACAAGGATGTAAAGCAGTTCCCTTTCAGTTCGGTCAAACCGACTGATTGTGATCACGCTTAGGGAGCCTGTCATCTTCGAGTATTGATAAAACGAGCCAATGCACACGTTGGCGTGCGAGCTTTGCATCCACGCTCCGCCCCGCAGCACGGGTATAAATACGGAAGTAAATGCACGCACCACTTGTCTTTCACTTTGGAGCCGATCGGAAGAGTGTTGATTCATTCAACGAGCGAGTGTGTCGGTGCTTCTTCTGGAAGTCTCTCCCGGTGCTGGTGGTTCTACAGCGTGAGTGCAGTGTTGGTCGCGAGCCTTCTGAGCTCTCAACTGCTGTTTTAACAGCATTACTTTTTGTGTTTGTTTGTCTGATGGCCGGTTGAGGGCGAAGAAAGTGAGTGCTTCACTGGTACAGGCTGCACCAGATGTCAATCCACCCATGCGTTTCTGGATACGGCCGTTCACTCTCCCCCTCTGACGGTCACATTAGTTGCATCACATGTTTGGGATTACAGCATGCTGAAGCAGCTTTTGTGGGTAGTTTATGTTTTCATTGTGAGAACATGACTATCGTGCTGTTGAGATCGAGACTCGCCTTCGTTCGCGAAGGTGGAGTCCCCATTACCCCGCCCCACCCTAGGGTGCCGTGTGGGATGGGTGATCAGAGGATCATAGTGATGGCTTCCCAGCCTGGTAACCAATCCCTGTGGGTCCATCACTCCTCTATCACACCGCAGCCGGTGGAGCCCCCCGTTGAACGCGCTGGTCCCTCTGTAATGGACCAACCTGCCATTTCATTCGGGGCCCCTCCAGTGGACAGGATGCCGATTGCAGCATCGGAGGGTGAGCTGGCCTCTGGAGATGATGACTCGGCTGCGTTATCTCCCTCTGGGAGTGTAACGTTGCCCGAGCCAGATCCAGAAATGTCAGCTATGCTGAAACGGGCCGCCAAAGCTGTCGGGCTCGCGTGGAATCCTCCACCGTGTCCCGAACAGTCTTGGTTGGATGATTGGTTTCTCGAGGCGGGCCGCGCTGGTTCTCAGCCCGCCGCCCTAGTGTCTTTCTTTCCCGAAGTGCATGGAGAGCTTTCCAGGTCGTGGACGGCACCTTTCTCTGCCAGAAACTGCCTGAGTAGCTCCTCCCCCCTCACCACCCTTGACGGAGGAGCGGTGAAGGGTTGCGAGGTAATCCCTCCAGTGGAGCGGTCTGTCGCGACACAGGTGCACCTGTGTCCGGCGGCCACTGCCTCTTGGACAGGGGATCCTCGTCTCCCCTCTAAAGCCTGTGAGTTCTCGTCCGTTCTTACGGACAGAGCTTACAAAGCCTGTGGGCAAGCCGCTTCCTCTTTGCATACCATGGCGTTGCTACAGGTCTACCAGGCCAAGGCACTCATGGACATGTACGAGCATAGCCCAGACCGTGCGCTCATAGGTGAGCTCCGCACCGCAACCAACCTCGCCCTCTGAGGTACGGCCGTTGCGGCTTGCACGATCAGTCTGGCAATGTCCACCTTAGTGGTCCAGGAGGATTTCCCAGGTTTCCCAATTCATCTAAAAAGTACTGTCTGGAATATTTTGGGTTCTACACCGTAGATGGTAAAGTAACTGTTAAAGATAAGGTAGTTTGTTGAATTTGCAAACAAAAACGGTTTACTTACCCATCCTCGACATCCAATCTTCGCGCTCACCTGTCGAGTTACCGTCCAAATGAGGCAGCGGAGTCAGAGACACAGCAGACGGCCAGAGCATCGCCAGGCGTCCAACATCGTATGACTGCATACTTTCCTGCACAACCGGTCGGCACCTTTTTTTCCATGTAGCCTAATTTTGTGATTGGCTATGCATAGTGGCACTTCATATAGATTAAGTTGATAACCTGCTGTATCAAACATTAAGTCAAATTTTTTTTTTTTCAGACAGGCTATGGCCTGAGTCCTGTTTATGACTGTCAGACTGTTAATAAATTTGTGATTGAATCTCAGTTTTTTTTTTTTTGTTTTTTTTTTTTGATATTCGAATATATTCGAATATATTCAAATACATTGCTTGATATTTGATATCCGTTCGAATTTGATTTTTCTCAAAAGTGACAGCCCTAGGGCCTACGCAAAGATGCGTTTCCCCAGTGAGCCTTCTTGCACAACACTGTGCTAAGTTAGGAAGGAGAAGGAGCAGGTCTTCCTAGTTGCCCCTTAATGGCCCAACTGGACAGAGTTCCCCCGAACTTATGCTCCTCTCGACAGCCCCTTACTGACCCATTCCTCTGAGACATCTCAGGGATGGGGCACCGTTGGCACCTGCGCCAGACCTCTGGAAACTCCATGTCTCGATGCAGAGGTTCAGGTATCTACCTCAAAATGATCGTAGATACCATCACTTCTGCGGGAGCACCCTCTAAAAAAGTGAGGCTTGCTTACGACCTGAAGTGGAACCTGTTCGCTGAGTGGTGTTCTTCTCAAAGAAGACCCCCGAAGGTGTTCGATCACTTCTGTGCTTTCTTTCCTGCAAGATGGGTTCCGACCTCTGCCCTCAAAATGTATGTTGCCTTTATATTAACGCACATCATGATGCGGTGGATCCAAATCCGTGGGGAAGCATGACTTGATTGTCAGGTTCCTGAGGGGAGCAAGGAGACTGAATCCACCTTGCGCCCCCTCTATACCTTCTTGGGACTTATTTCTGGTGCTACTGCACTCAGAGACCACCCCTCGAGTCACTGCACGCAGCTGAGTTAAATATCCTGTTTTTAAAGAAACAATTCTCCTGCTTGCTTGACTCTATCAAAAAGGTAGGGGACCTGCACGCATTTTCGGTCGACGAATCGTGCCTGGAATTCGGGTCGGCCAACTCTCACGATATCCTGAGACCCTGGCCTGGATATGTGCCCTAGGTTCCTACCTCTCCCTTAACCCTCTGGGGTCGGCGGTCGCACCGGCGATACCAGCTCGCTTTTTTTCTTATCAGTGCAAAAGAGACTCAAAATACTCCTTTGAATTTGATCTTACATCTTAAGTGTTATACATCATTCAAAACTGTTAAATGTCTTATTTTATTTGTGTACACTCATAATAAAAACAAAATGTTGTTTTTCGAAAAATAAAGAAAATAAACATGATGCACATTCTGCTGTCTCTCTCAATGTGAAGTTCATTATGAAACGCGACAAAAAAAATCTGTAACGAATGCTTGAAACATAAGTCTTTACAAAGCTTGAAGTCTCTATTTTTAAATGATGTAAATTATATCAAAAACAAAAATTCCCTGTTTAAGTAATCCGTATGAAAGCAACAACATGTACAGTTTCTTCAGTGCGTGCTCATTAACTCTAATGTGACCACACCCACGCACGCACAAGCGATTGACATGCAAATCGTCCACGTGAAGGAACGCAGACCTGTAAACGGCCATTACCTCAAAAACAAAGAATCAGAGACTTCAGTTCTCCTCTGCTTTTCATCGAGTTTGGAAGACATGTTGTGCTGTTTACCTTGGATTTACCTCAGAAGAAGTAGAAGAACGCGATTTGAAGATGAGAAAGATTTTTAAGGTAAGACATGTCCACTCATAATAGTAAACATGTTATTGTTGCATAAACTTTACATTGTAGCAACTAGTCAAACTGGTGCCAGACTAAAATGTACGTTATGAAATGAGATTGGAGTAAAAACATGAAGCCTAATGCTAAATTTATATGTATGACACAAGGATTTTTTTATGTTCGATAATAAAACACAGCATGATATAAAAGTACACTAGTATGAGTGTTTACTCTAATATGGTGAAAATTATAATGTTTAGACCAGTGTTTACTGTTAAATACTGTGTTTGTGGATATCTGCTCAAACGTAGATATGTATAATGTGGTAACAATAATGTTTCATAGTTTGGAGCGGCTCGATCGCTTCAGTAAATGTTCTCTGCACGCGCTGTAAGTTTGAGTCACTCGCACTGTGCGTTTGAAAAGCAAAACGCACCAAACATTAGACTTCATGTTTTTACTTACTCCAATCTCATTTCATAACGTCATAATGAATGGAAACATTTGAAGTAACATGTGATAATCCATAGGCTATATTTTTCTCTAGTACAGTGTTACTGAAGTGTTCATTTTTAACAATTTATAGGCTGCATACTATAGGCTATTGTTATTATTATTTTATGCAGCCCTATGCGTATATGCCTACAAGGCACAACACACCTGGTGTTCATTATGTATTTTGTAAATTTTAAATGGCAATTTTAACCACAAAAATCTAAAATGTATTCCCAAAATCATGCAGCCCTATAGTTTCTCTTGATATTAGCATGTTCACAGTTCTTTTGTTTTTTTTTATTATTTTTTACAGGGACCAGATGCCACTGATGTGTCCTGCTGACTTCAACATTCACATGAGTCTCTGTACATGAACATGGTAAAGTGAAAAATCAAACATCTTGGAAATGACAGGTATGTACTATGTTTCAGGAATGGCACAAAGTTATGTGACTGTTCAAGTCTCTGTCTTTAGATCAGTGTATTCAATAATGTGCTTTTTTGTCCTTTGTTGTGTACCTTTGGATTATGTTGTGTTGTAAATAAATCCAAACAACCAAAAAGCATTCTTTTTTAAATCTCTCCTCATTATTTGTGCAAGGTTCCTCATAATGATAGGGCCTGATAGCACCTGATAGGGCCATTATGGGAGGGTCTTTGTCTTTCTCAGGTGTGAAACACATCAATATTCATGATGATTCACCTCCTCACATAAAGATTTCTTACACAAAACATGTCTTACAATTTTTAAATAAATATATTGTTTTATCTGAATGAGTACGCAGGATGATTATCACATAGTTTTCATGGGGATCCTCAATCAGTCGGTACGTCCGACTATGTCAAACGTGACCGAACTGAAAGGGAAAGTCTCGGTTACATATGTAACCCTTGTTCCCTGAGGGAGGGAACGGAGACGTGGTCCCGTCGCCACTATTGCTGGACCACCGCTGACTTCGGGCTCTGCTCGGCTCCTCAGCGAAAAACAAGTGGTGCGTGCATCCACTTCCATATTTATACCCGTGCTGCGGGGCGGAGCGTGGATGCAAAGCTCGCACGGCAGTGTGTGCATTGGCTTGTTTTATCAATACTCGAAGATGACAGGCTCCCTAAGCGTGATCCCAATCAGTCAGTACGTTCGACTACATCTCCGTTCCCTCCTTCAGGGAACGAGGGTTACATACGTAACCGAGATGATCCACATACTTAGGAAAGTGTAATGTGGAGGACACGAATGTCGTAGAACTCCCAAAGCTTGATAGTATTAATATCTGGAAAAGTAAATGCTTCAATAAACAAGTAAAAACAGAGCTGAGTCACTTTACACCTACTTCTAACTCTCTGTGATTCAGTGCTATTCAAAACTCAATGCCAAACAATCAGTTTACTGTCCATACGCTGCCTTACCATCAGATATTTTTAATGCAACATCTCATGGCCACGTTGTGCATAACTTGTGCTTTCATTCATCACTGTGTGGGTGACTGGTGGAAATGTTGCTTAATCGAAAGGGGTTTAAATGAAATGTACAGTTGTAATTATATATGTATATATATATTAGGGCTGTCAAAAGATTAATCGCGATTAATCGCATCCAAAATAAAAGTTTGTGTTTAAATAATATATGTGAGTGTACTGTGTATAATTAAATGTATCTAGAAATACACACACATGCATGTATATATTTAAGAAAAATGTGTTATTTATATATAGAAAATTATATTTATATATAAATTATATATAAATATATACAGTATATGTATGCAAATATTTCTTAAATATATACATGCATGTGTGTGTATTTATATATACAAAATAATTATACACAGTACACACACATATATTATTAAAACACAAACTTTTATTTTGGATGCGATTAATCGCGATTAATCTTTTGACAGCCCTAATATATATATATGTACACATATACACATATATAGGTGTGTGTACGTGTGTGTACAACATGCTGATTTCACTTTTTTGTGTTGGGGAGACCAGGGGCCTGTTATCACAATTTCCAGTGAATATTTCTCATGGTTTATTTTATTCCATGAAAATATATATTAAACATGCACTGATAGTTCTGATGTGGCATGATAATCTGCTGTTTATTGACACTGATTGGAGAATAAAACAAAAAATAACATCTAAAAAGCAATACTGTCTGTATTTGTAATATGCTTTTATAATGCATTTTTAGCTCAATTTAAAACAGATCTGAAACATTTTAGTAAAAAAAAAACACACACAAAAAACAACAACTGCAAACAAAATAGTTAAACCATAGTTTGGCTAACAAAAATAGACATTAATGATTTATATAAAATTACAATATTCTAAAGGTTTGTGACAACTTATCAATATCAATGTATCATCTTGCCCCGACTGGACATCTGTGAGCAAACTCTAATCCTGAGAACAGTTTTAATCCTGAGAACATCTGATTTGAGCTGGGAGATTTAACTAAATTAATAATTAAATGAATAAATTATATAGTTCAAAAATATGATATTGGAATTTCAACTTCATTC
The DNA here is from genome assembly GCF_963993115.1 of Abramis brama. Lineage (NCBI taxonomy): Eukaryota > Metazoa > Chordata > Actinopteri > Cypriniformes > Leuciscidae > Abramis > Abramis brama. Next base: position 24,154,864 of record NC_139985.1, read on the forward strand.
TGTTGAATGTCAAAGAATAGAATTTACAAAAATAATATGTAATTAAAGCGGTTTTTAAAACGAAAATACATTTTACAAAACATTTTTTGTAAT